>NC_090245.1:15077522-15105022 GCF_037325665.1 Littorina saxatilis
TAACTCTCGTGTCTAGGGGAAAATATTGCTCACATTCAAGATGGGATTTACGTTTTTTTCACCCAACACATGCAATAAGAGATGTTCATAGTTACTCAAACCATACGCAATTTGCCTCTTATTCACTCCCCTTGCATGCCGCCATTTTGTTTTTGAGGTCATTTGGGGACGCTCTGTGTGAAGTCATTTTATGGTAATTTTAAAGAATGTCATCGCTTGTGCTAGTTATATTTAGTCAAGTTTTGACTAAATATTTTAACATCGAGGGGGAATCGAAACGAGGGTCGTGGTGTATGTGCGTGTGTGCGTGTGTGCGTGTGTGTGTGTGTCTGTGTGTGTGTGTAGAGCGATTCAGAGTAAACTACTGGACCGATCTTTATGAAATTTGACATGAGAGTTTCTGGGTATGAAATCCCCATACATTTTTTTCATTTTTTTTGATAAATGTCTTTGATGACGTCATATCCGGCTTTTCGTGAAAGTTGAGGCGGCACTGTCACGCCCTCATTTTTCAACCAAATTGGTTCAAATTTTGGTCAAGTAATCTTCGACGAAGCCCGGACTTCGGTATTGCATTTCAGCTTGGTGGCTTAAAAATTAATTAATGACTTTGGTCATTAAAAATCTGAAAATTGTAAAAAAAAAAATAAAAATTTATAAAACGATCCAAATTTACGTTTATCTTATTCTCCATCATTTGCTGATTCCAAAAACATATAAATATGTTATATTCGGATTAAAAACAAGCTCTGAAAATTAAATATATAAAAATTATTATCAAAATTAAATTTTCCAAATCAATTTAAAAACACTTTCATCTTATTCCTTGTCGATTCCTGATTCCAAAAACATATAGATATGATATGTTTGGATTAAAAACATGCTCAGAAAGTTAAAACGAAGAGAGGTACAGAAAAGCGTGCTATCCTTCCCAGCGCAACTACTACCCCGCTCTTCTTGTCAATTTCACTGCCTATGCCGTGAGCGGTGGACTGACGATGCTACGAGTATACGGTCTTGCTGCGTTGCATTGCGTTCAGTTTCATTCTGTGAGTTCGACAGCTACTTGACTAAATGTTGTATTTTCGCCTTACGCGACTTGTTTTTTTTCTACAGTCACCTGCTTTCTGAGCGAAATCCTTGCTCTACACCAGTGACCACTGCGAATGAGACAAGAACGAGGTAGGTTTGACATATCAGCAATTTCTATTAAAGGCTAAAAAAAAAAAAAGTTTTCATAAAAAAAGGCTTAATAAAACAAATCCCGTATATGTTTATATTTTCAACAAATCATGTTTCAGTGGAACCCCCTTTCTCAAGACCAACACAAGAATCTGAGAAAACCAGGTCTTAACATGGAGGGTCTTAATAGGGGTGTTTCACTGTATTCAGGATATTTTATAATAAAACATGATGTACTAAGCATACTTAAAGACACAATTTGACTATTGTAACCAAAAATATGTTTGCGTTAATTAGCGTCTGGACAATTAAACATACAGTGTCAATCCAACTGCTTTATTTAAGTTTATGTTATAAATGAATTTTTTCCAGATCATGGAGCAGTTGTATATCCTGTGTGGAGGCAGCCTTTATTCAGGGGAGCAGATCGTCATTCCGCAACAGAAGGGAAGAGACACCATACACAGAGTCAGTACCGAGCGTGGTGATTCAATTGTTGTTGCAGAGGGGCAGGCTGTGCATGTACGTTGTCGCAGTTCATATACAAACAAGCACAACATAGCAGCCTACCTTCGGGGAAAAAAAGATGAAGATACTGCTGCAAATTTGAACCAAGGACTGCGGTCAAAGAATCAGCCCTTTGATTTCAGGAAATGTTGTTTATTTTGTGGCAAGCATGCAGAACTTGTTTCAAAACGAGGTCCAACAGTACTTCCTGTTCGCACTTTAGATTTTCAGAAGACCGTCTATAGAATCTGTGCTGAAAGAGCAGACGATGGGCTGAAAAGGTAAAAGGCAGGATAGAATTCGTCTCGGACCTTCCAGCAGGGGGTCCTGATTTGGCCTATTATGGTCCGCTGGACCCGAAAAGCAACAGCTAACTAACTAACTACCTTCCAGCAGCTGATGCTTTGTACCACCAATCATGCAGCACCAATTTTAGAACAAAAAGGAAACTTCCAAAGTGCTTTGCATCAGACACTGACAACAAAAGACCAAAACAAGGAAGACCAGTCGATGAAAAAAGAGCAGAAGCGTTCAGAAAAGTTGTCAATTATCTGCAAGAAAACGATACAGAACAAGTCACCATCATCGACCTCATCAGCAAAATGAAAGAGTTTACAGGTGGTGACTGTTATAGTCACTCAAAGATGAAAGAAGAATTTAAGAAACATTTTGGTGATGAAATTATCATCACAGAAATGGATGGGAAAGCAAACGTGGTAACATTTCAGAGGACAACATGGTCTTCTTCATTCCTTTTATTTGACACCTGAGACGACCGACGAAGAAACTCAAAAAGACAACATCATCAGAGCTGCTGCTGAACTTATCAAAAGTGACATTAAGAAGATAAACACCAGCAGAAAAGAATACCCAAGTCCAGACAGCACTTCCTCAATTACAGCAAACCTTGATTTTGTGCCAAAATCCTTGCAAACTTTCCTCGGAGAGATCTTCAGTGGAAAGGACACTGATGTGAAGGTTGCTTCAATCGGCCAAGCAATTATGCAAGCAGCTCTCCCAAGAATTGTAATTGCTCCACTACAGATTCGTCTTGGAGTTCAGATGCACCACTGTTTTGGTTCCAAGTTCCTGATTGACACGCTGTACTCCCTTGGACTTTTCAGCTCCTCTTACAGAGAAGTAAAGACGTACGAAATGAGTGCGGCTGCCACCCAGGAGATAATCGTGCCAGCCACAGATGAACATTTCATGCAGTACATGGCAGACAATGTCAACACTGGTCGATCATAACACTGGTCGATCTTGACTGGTCATAAGCCTTTCTTGAAATACAGACACAAGAAGATGTTCTGCGTGCTGGGGAAAAAGCACTTGTGCTTCTGTACAATGGCGTTCCAGATGAAAGTCTTGACGCACTTCGACATCGTCTCTTCTGTACAAAAGTTGCTACTGGGACATCGTACGTCCAGGTTCATACCCTCCCCCCCCCACCTCGGGTGCTGCGAAATATCACAGTCTAAGAGTCTACCTCCAGGTTCAGCAGTGGCTAGGAAATGACACTCTTACTCCAACTGATTGGGGCTGGAAGCTGGATGGCGAAGTTTATGTTCCATGCACATCGGACCTACCAGCAGCACCAGCAGCTCTTCTGAAAGTGATTCGGTGTGCATGCAAGACTGACTGTGACACAAGAAGATGCAGCTGTCGTAAACACGGACTCGTTTGTTCGCCTGGGTGTGGAGAGTGTCGTGGTGCCAGTTGCTCCAATTCCCCGTCCGGCTTTACTGAATAAGGCGAGGCATTTTGACAAGCAGAGGTGAGAGAATATAAAAGACTGTGCGTGTGCTTGAGAGCACATGCCTGTGTATTTTTCTGTGTGTGTGTGTGTGTGTGTGTGTGTGTGTGTGTGTGTGTGTGTGTGTGTGTGTGTGTGTGTGTTTGTGTGTGTGTGTGAGTGTGTGTGTGTGTGTGTGTGTGTGTGTTTATGCGAAAAAGCACTCGGAGTCTTGAGAACATTCTCGCAAAAAAAATTTTTTTTGCAAAAACTGGGGGGTTGAAGCATGATTTTTTGCACGGTAACCGCACTATTAAGGGAATTAACTAAACTGTTTCAAATAAGCATTTACCTCCCTTGTACCGTGTGGCGAAAGAAGTCCAACGCCGACATAACCGTTTTCTCCAGTATGTCGCGAGAGATTTCTTTCTTGCAGAACATTGCTTGCCAGTAAATGTTCTTAAAATGTTTATGAAGAGATCGACGTTATCGTGATAAGAGCTTTCTCTGAATGTATGTCAGAAGGGACGGATATTACTTTCGACGGGTTCTTTCCGGGCTGGAAAGCATGACCCACGATCAGGCTCACATCAGGTCCCGCATGTGAACTAGTATTACGTTTTCTGAAACACACACACGCACGTACGTACGCTTGCACGCTTGGACGCTCGCACACACAGGCACGTACACACACACACACACACACACACACATAACACACACACACACACACACACATAACACACACACACACACACACACACACTCACACACACACACACACACACACAAATACGCACGCACGCACGCACGTACGTACGCTTGCACGCTTGGACGCTCGCACACACAGGCACGTACACACACACACACACACACACACACACACACACACACACACACACATAACACACACAAACACACACAAACACACTGACACACACCTAACACACACACACACACACACACACACACACACACAAATACGCACGCACGTACGTACGCTTGCACGCTTGGACGCTCGCACACACAGGCACGTACACACACACACACACACACACACACACACACACACACACACACACACACACATATAACACACACACACATAACACACACACATAACACACACACACACACACACACACACACACACACACACACACACACACTTGCGCACGAGCACACAATCCCCGATCTAAAACAAACACTCAAACGAAAAAAACAGAAGAAAAAAAGAGAAAAACAACAACAACCATAAAACACGATACAAAAAACAACCAAACACTCATCGCATCATGAGCCCAGACCCGACGGTTGGCAAAACATTTACAGAGGTGGGTTTGCTCCCGCAAGTCTTCAAAGTACGCCGACCCACCCACACAATGAACAGGGGACCTAATGTCATATATTTTGTTACAAGCATGCGACACCGGCGGGTTGAGTTGGAAGGGCTTGGGAGAAGAAGAAAAGAAATAAAAGGTCTGGCGAATTTCCCTGTGATACTCTAAAATAGAAAACCCAGACCTCATTAATTGTGTCCCTTTCGAAGTCAGTAACATGATTTTTTTTCCTTCAGATTGGAGACGTACCGTTCCATTATCAACCCCCTCCCCCCAGCCTTCCCTTCACTAAACAGAAAAAGCAAGACCTCATTTTTCCCCGTCAAAACCAGTGTCAAGTTTCTATGATCGAATAGATGTAGTCTTCAGTCCCTTACCCGTCAAAACCAGTGTCAAGTTTCTATGATCGAATAGATGTAGTCTTCAGTCCCTTACCCGTCAAAACCAGTGTCAAGTTTCTATGATCGAATAGATGTAGTCTTCAGTCCCTTACCCGTCAAAACCAGTGTCAAGTTTCTATGATCGAATAGATGTAGTCTTCAGTCCCTTACCCGTCAAAACCAGTGTCAAGTTTCTATGATCTGTAGCCAAGTGGCGATTACATGTACTGTTGTCCCTCTCTTTTACTCCCTGTCTATTATCTTCCCCTGACCCAAGTTGTGTCTCCAGCTAGGATTATTGTGTGTTTACTATCGTAGGGAAGACTCTTGACCGGATTCCTTTCTAACCTCTTATCCCAGATTTAGGTGGTCGTTATGTAATGTGCCGACAGACTGTCTGGGTAATCGTTGGACTCGGCGTTTTGTCAAATGGGTGTCATTTCTTTTGACAGGGTGGCTTGGAGGTTTTAGTCTCTTACCCCTCCCCCCTTCTTTGTAACTGGTTGTAATCTAATTAGCCATATCCGGTGTGCGTAATATTTCCGGTGTGTGACACCTCTGTAACGATTTCTGCCTCTTTAACGATCCCTTTCATTTGGCAGGCAATCTTAAGTAGAACGCCCCCCGTTGTCTGACACCAGGTAGCTTCCCTATTGGCTATTGGGAATCGGAAGTGGCCAGCCTTTAAAAGACTGAGCATTTAGTAGTAGAGCAGAGAACGCGATTTGGGATACTGAGCTGTGTGCTGCTCATATGTGTCGGTCGACGTGTGGTTGTAACTGAATTCCGAGGCTTGTTTCTTTGTGTTTCCTTTACGTGTGCTCACTGAGGAGAATCTGTAAGTAACTAAATGCTTTATTCATTCCTTATGCTGTATTCTTTCCTTATGCTCTATTCTTATGTTTCATTTGATGCTATGATGTTTGCATATATGTACATTTTGACGCCATTTTGATCTATCAGAGAGATGTGTTTTCTAGATCAGTTTCTAATCACTTTCATGATTTGACGCTGAAATTGAGCGTTGGTAACTTCTAATGTTTGATGACCAGTTGTTTTAGAGTCTTGTGAGTTGAGGACTCGTGAGGGAATCAAGTAAGGCAGACTCGTTCTCATTTTCCCGCCAGTTCAATGGGCTTTGTTTGGGGAAAACACATATACACATTTTGTACTAGCATTCCACTGGGCTAAATAATGTCTAGCACATAAAACTCGCGCGTGTATCGTAACCCATGTGTATCGTTGCCATTTTTCCCCATTTTATCACATATTATTTCTGGAGATCAGTAAAGTCTGAGTAGTAGTCGGTTAAAAGCCCAAAGTTAAGCCCTCAGTGCCATTGGCCCGTAAAGCTACCTATTTACGATTTAGGCGCAGAAACCCCTACAATTGATGAACGGGAATTATGGTTGACACATATATTTTGGGTAATGAACTCGTATCATGAGTTATCTTTCTTATTCTTGTCGTTATTATTCAACTCGATGAAGATGTGTCTCTATGGCGATGAACATACTTAATAATAACAATTATTTTGCAGTTGCGGTTCATGCAGTTGGTTAATTTATGTAGAGCATTTTCCAATGCAAGGCTTAGGCCTAAGGGAAGATGTTGGTTACTTCCCTTGACATTAGCTGTTGTGGAGTTGTTTAACTCACTGTGGATTCTCTTTCAGAGAATGCTGTGTCTGCAGGATTTTGGCTGTATTGTTTAGGTTTATTGTGGAATGTATGTATGGTTAGGATGCATTGGTATGAATGGTGCGTTTTACTTGTTATGCCATGTACTTATATTATGTTTTCTTTTCTTTTCATGTGTCATCAGACACTGCTTTCTGGTGTCTGCTTTCTGGTGTCTACTTTCTGGTGTTAACTTTCTGGTGTTAACTTTCTGGTGTTAACTTTCTGGTGTTTGCTTTCTGGTATACGTTAAGTAAAAGTCACGTTATCGCAACCTCTGTCTTGGCGTCTCATTTATGCTTCCTGGCCTATTTTCCCCCTTCCACTCCACCCTATCACATCTGGCGCTGCGAGCAGGATTCAGGAAGTAGAGACGCCGTAGTTTAACACCAGAAAGCAGGGGTAGCAGTGTAGGAGGGACTCAGCACATCCAAGATGGCGGTCGACGGGGTTCCTAGACCCCAGTGGCAGATGTTCTCCCCTCCCAGGCTCCCCCTCTTCACTAGCAGCAAAGATGGCTGTCTGCTAGACGACTACGTCACAGAGGCTCGCCGCATCATTGCCCACTTCAACCTGGAGGCGCTGGGCGGCGAGGCTGCTGAATGGCTGATCCAGTCACTTGCTGGGCCTGCCAAGAAGGAGATCAACCTGCACCCCCCTCAGGCGACTGCCACTGCCAACTTAGTCTTGACCATCCTGCAGGACACGTTTGGGGACCACGCCAGCATTTCCACTCTACTAGCGTCGTTTTACAGCATCTGCCAAAGCCAAGAGGAGGGCATTCTCTCATATGCCCACAGGTTGCAGGCTCTGCAGGTGAAGACGAATGCTGTTGTTGCCGGTACGGTTTCCGATGCTGCACTTCGTGATCGATTCATGCACGGACTGTTCTTGCCTGCAATGAGACGGGACCTCATGCGCTTTGCGAGAGGGCGTGAGGCTGTCACTTTTGCGGCAGTCCGTGCAGAAGCTCTCAGGTGGATGAGGGAAGATTTCGAGGTGGTGACGAAGCAACAACAACAAGCAACAGAGAGCAGCACTGAGGTACGCAGCCTTCAATTACAAGTCAGCGAACTCGCCATCAAGTCAGCAGAGCTTCGAGCTGCCTTGCACCAACGCCCGCCGGCTGCCTCTCGTCAACAGCAACCGTCCGCGAAGCCACGTTGTTGGCTTTGCAACCGCCACGGGCACCTACAGAGCAGGTGCCCTTCCAAGCGTCATGGGAGTCAACAACCGTTGTCATGGAGACAGCCCAGTGAGCTACGTGTGGACCAGCAGTCAACATCCATCAAGCAACCGCCCCGCGAGCAGAGCAGTCAGACAGAGGAGGTTGTGACTGCTCAAGAACAGCTGACGTCGAAGCACGAGGCCTCCATTGACAGATTAGAGACCCGACTGAAGAAGGAACTGGAGGCCAAACAACAGTTACAGGATGAACGTTTTCAGAAGGACTTAGAAATACGCCAACTTAGAGAGCGGTTAGTTTTCAAGTGTGAAGAGGTGTCAATTGAGCGGAAAGCAGCAGGACACATTCGCAAAGACCTGGAAGCATTGTTGCAACAGCAGCTCACAGAGAAAGAGCATCGGCTTGCGACAGCCCCAGCCCCCGTAGAGCCTCACGACGCTGACCCGATAACATTGTGGGATTCTGTGCTCAATTTGTCCTGCCCCTTTACTCTAAGTCCCAGCTAAACCACCCCCTCGTAAAATCATGAAAACTCTTTAGTCACACATGTGGCGTAACCATGCCTTGCTTGCTTGTTAGCTATTGTGCTCTGCTAAGAGGCTGTGTGTACACTATGATTATTGCTTGCCTGTTGTATTGTGTCTTGTATGAATGGGTTGGGTGACTGTGAGTGTCATCCGTTACCGTTTCTGATTTTATTTGTTGTTTTACTTGGGTGAACTTGTGTTTGATTTATAGATGTCATTTTCAGCTATTCCCGAGGCGCTGTACCTGCGAGGACGCAGTTGGTATAGAGCTGGGGGGGATGTAGCCAAGTGGCGATTACAAGTACTGTTGTCCCTCTCTTTTACTCCCTGTCTATTATCTTCCCCTGACCCAAGTTGTGTCTCCCGCTAGGATTATTGTGTGTCTACTATCGTAGGGTAGACTCTTGACCGGATTCCTTTCTAACCTCTTATCCCAGATTTAGGTGGTCGTTATGTTATGTGCCGACAGACTGTCTGGGTAATCGTTGGACTCGGCGTTTTGTCAAGTGGGTGTCATTTCTTTTGACAGGGTGGCTTGGAGGTTTTAGTCTCTTACCCCTCTCCCCCTTCTTTGTAACTGGTTGTAATATAATGAGCCTTATCCGGTGTGCGTAATATTTCCGGTGCGTGACACCTCTGTAACGATTTCTGCCTCTTTAACGATCCCTTTCATTTGGCAGGCAATCTTAAGTAGAACGCCCCCCGTTGTCTGACACCTAGGTAGCCTCCCTATTGGCTATTGGGAATCGGAAGTGGCCAGCCTTTAAAAGACTGAGCATTTAGGCTAGAGGAGAGAACGCGATTTGGGATACTGAGCTGTGTGCTGCTCATATGTGTCGGTTGACGTGAACGGTCGACTTGTGGTTGTAACTGAATTCCGAGGCTTGTTTCTTTGTGTTTCCTTTACGTGTGCTCACTGAGGAGAATCTGTAAGTAACTAAATGCTTTATTCATTCCTTATGCTGTATTCTTTCCTTATGCTCTATTCTTATGTTTCATTTGATGCTATGATGTTTGCATATATGTACATTTTGACGCCATTTTGATCTATCAGAGAGATGTGTTTTCTAGATCAGTTTCTAATCACTTTCATGATTTGACGCTGAAATTGAGCGTTGGTAACTTCTAATGTTTGATGACCAGTTGTTTTAGAGTCTTGTGAGTTGAGGACTCGTGAGGGAATCAAGTAAGGCAGACTCGTTCTCATTTTCCCGCCAGTTCAATGGGCTTTGTTTGGGGAAAACACATATACACATTTTGTACTAGCATTCCACTGGGCTAAATAATGTCTAGCACATAAAACTCGCGCGTGTATCGTAACCCATGTGTATCGTTGCCATTTTTCCCCATTTTATCACATATTATTTCTGGAGATCAGTAAAGTCTGAGTAGTAGTCGGTTAAAAGCCCAAAGTTAAGCCCTCAGTGCCATTGGCCCGTAAAGCTACCTATTTACGATTTAGGCGCAGAAACCCCTACAATTGATGAACGGGAATTATGGTTGACACATATATTTTGGGTAATGAACTCGTATCATGAGTTATCTTTCTTATTCTTGTCGTTATTATTCAACTCGATGAAGATGTGTCTCTATGGCGATGAACATACTTAATAATAACAATTATTTTGCAGTTGCGGTTCATGCAGTTGGTTAATTTATGTAGAGCATTTTCCAATGCAAGGCTTAGGCCTAAGGGAAGATGTTGGTTACTTCCCTTGACATTAGCTGTTGTGGAGTTGTTTAACTCACTGTGGATTCTCTTTCAGAGAATGCTGTGTCTGCAGGATTTTGGCTGTATTGTTTAGGTTTATTGTGGAATGTATGTATGGTTAGGATGCATTGGTATGAATGGTGCGTTTTACTTGTTATGCCATGTACTTATATTATGTTTTCTTTTCTTTTCATGTGTCATCAGACACTGCTTTCTGGTGTCTGCTTTCTGGTGATAACTTTCTGGTGTTAACTTTCTGGTGTTAACTTTCTGGTGTTAACTTTCTGGTGTTTGCTTTCTGGTATACGTTAAGTAAAAGTCACGTTATCGCAACCTCTGTCTTGGCGTCTCATTTATGCTTCCTGGCCTATTCCACCCCCTTCCACTCCACCCTATCACAGATCGAATAGATGTAGTCTTCAGTCCCAAACCCGTCAAAACCAGTGTCAAGTTTCTATGATCGAATAGATGTAGTCTTCAGTCCCTTACCCGTCAAAACCAGTGTCAAGTTTCTATGATCGAATAGATGTAGTCTACAATCCCTCACCCTCTAGCTCCCACCTCCTCCGCCTATTACACCCCCTCGCCTTACCGGCACGGTTGGCCTAGTGGTAAGGCGTCCGCCCCGTGATCGGGAGGTCGTGGGTTCGAATCCCGGCCGGGTCATACCTAAGACTTTAAAATTGGCAATCTAGTGGCTGCTCCGCCTGGCGTCTGGCATTATGGGGTTAGTGCTAGGACTGGTTGGTCCGGTGTCAGAATAATGTGACTGGGTGAGACATGAAGCCTGTGCTGCGACTTCTGTCTTGTGTGTGGCGCACGTTATATATGTCAAAGCAGCACCGCCCTGATATGGCCCTTCGTGTTCGGCTGACAAACCCCCTCGCCTTAACCCAGACCTACCTCTCCCAACCCCCCAAACCCAACCATCCACTCCCCCCCCCCCCTCCCGCGTTCCCCAGCGCAAAGATCGATTCTTTGGCATGCCCTTCTTCGCACCTTTTGTTTCTCTGTGATGTCGTCCAAGTCAGAAGGGACGGATATTACTTTCGACGGGTTCTTTTCGGGGTTGACGATAATGACGAAAGCGCGGAGTGGTGACGTCATTTTCGTTTTACCAGTCGCCGCGGCAACAAATAGACCGTCAGGTTAGGGTCTGTGAATATCTTCTTGCTGAAAGCAAAACGATGCTGTTTCCGGATGTGAAAGGTCGGCGACCATAATTAAGACTTGCTCAAAGCCCGGGGAGGATTGGTTCTCTGCATGTGTCTCGACCGCCCAGACCCCCCAGTAAATAATATTTAATTAGATAATAAGCTCACTCTTGTGTAGGACTGTGTACGTACGTGTTAGAGTGCCTGGAGAACGAGGAGCATATTATGAGCTTGCGGCGATCAGCCTTTTATGAGGATGAATATCACAGTCGCGTGTTCATTTTAATGCTTGTTTTGCCAGGAGAGTGGTTCCGCCATAGACCAAATAGCCTGGACCGCCAACTCGTCACGTGACCCTTCGAGGTTACGACGCTCGACTTTCACAGGGGCGCTTAGCGTCCGGTTTGAAAGACAGTGAAAAGAAAGCACGCTCCAGTTATTTGTGACAATGGGAGGTGACAATGAACTGGATTTTCCAAAACTCCAAACTAAACTTTACGAAACTCATCGAAAAACATGTTCCATATGCACTTTAGCTGAGTTTATTTTAGCATTTTTAGAACTTACCTCCGCAACTTCGTCCATGTTTACAATCAACACCGGATATGACATCCCCCTGATTTTTGAAAGGCTAGTAAGCGTAGATTCCTGAATGAGTGAGGCCGCTACCTCGTAATAGAGCGACAGAGCGGAGAGAGAGCTAGTTGGCGGTCCAGGATAAATGGTCTATGTAGAGCGACAGAGCGGAGAGAGAGCTAGTTGGCGGTCCAGGATAAATGGTCTATGTAGAGCGACAGAGCGGAGAGAGAGCTAGTTGGCGGTCCAGGATAAATGGTCTATGGTTCCGCATACCTCTCATTTACTCTCGTTTCTCAAACGCCGTCTTGACCTCCGTTTCTTATGCGCGAGATCGTGGGTTGTGGCGAGTAAAGCTACATCGTGTCTTAATTGGGGGTCACTCGCCCGCAGGAGGGCTTTATAATTTGGCAAGAATAGGCGAGCATCTTTCAGGGGTTGCTCGCCAGGCGAGAAAACATGGCGGCTGTGCAATTCCATTGGTAGTCACTGATGGTTGCAAACGACACACAGAAGTCGACCTGTGGTATGTAATTCTCGTCTGAATGGCTAGCACAAAATCGTTTTATGATATACACTCTTGTCAGAGATAATTATCAGCAAGTGGTAGCGTCCTTGCATTTCTTGCCTGAACAAAACTGCCGTCACTGTGTAACTTCATGTGGAGATGTTTAACTAGCAACAGCGTGCACAGAACGAGGGCTCTTGGCGTAAGGGGTCTCACGAGATTCGCATGTTGTTCCTGGATCAAATCAGAAGTGAGAGTTGCAACTTCAACCACAAACGCCGAGCAAGGGTTGAAGGACATGCAAACTGACAGACAGGAAGAAAGACCAGAAAATTGGTTGATTAAAATCAACATGGCCGAAGCAATGCCGGTTTTCATAAAAGAAGCGGTAGTGTACGCCGGGCACATGTTGTATTTGGGTTACATGTGTTGCAGAGTATTTGAAAATACGTAGGCATAAAAACATGCAAAGAAGAGTGATAAGTCCCTGTTGTAAATATAGTCAAGTGGATAAATTGATTACTTATGTATCACACTAGTTTTACTGCTACAGCAGTCCCTCTCATGAACGGACACCCCAGGGCCAGTGCAAACCTGTCCGTACATTGCAGGTGGCCGGTCACGGGAGAGGCCCTCCCCCCATCACACACACTCAGAAACACTGACGGACTCAGTGAGTCTTTGTTACTGGTGAACGAGCTCTTCTTGTACTAAAACAATAAGGTCAAACTAACACAACGTATAACTGAAAGGAAAAAAACTGTCCTGTAAAAATGACGTTAAATGAACGGTGTCAGAAAAAGAGAGATAACTAGAAATCCCAAAATTCCTGAGGATACAGGCACCCCATGAAAGCAGCCACGAACACACACTTTGCAAAAATATGAATTGAAAACCTACATGTCGTACTTTCTTTTATTACTGACTTTATTGAATGCTTCAGGCAGTGACTTTTCCCTGTCCAGTTTCCTCTTTCGTCTCTCTTACCCCTCTCTTACCCATTCCCTCCCCCCCCCACCCACCTTCCCCTCCCCGGCCACTCCCTTTACCCAGCCCGGACAGCACAAACTTCTAATCTGCAAGGCAGAGTACACATTTTCTAAAGGGAAGAGAAGACTACTCCTCTTCAATTATATTCAGAGATCTTCCAGCTGTCTCCACCATAAGCCAAGTGGTCGAGTTACCCCACTTCTGACCCGAATCACCCCCCTCCTGCTGGGTACACGTGCACTCAAGACTGACACCTCCGCTTTGACCTGCGTGCCAGGAGTCGGATGAGAGAGAGAGAGAGTGAGGAGAGAGAGAGAGAGAGAGAGGAGAGAGAGAGAGAGAGAGAGAGAGAGAGAGAGAGAGAGAGACACACACATAGACAGAGACATACATGGAAAGACAGAGGCGGAGAGACTCAGAGCAAAGAGTGTATCCTTACAGTTCGTAGGGATACACTCTTTGCTCAGAGGGAGACACAGACAAAGACATACATACAGAGAGAGAGAGAGACAGACAAAGAGAGAGACAGAGACAGACAGACAGACAGACAGACAGACAGACAGATAGATAGACAGAGAGTGACTCGAGACGGAGAAACAGATAAATGAACACAGAGAGAGAGAGAGAGAGAGAGAGAGAGAGAGAGAGAGAGAGAGAGAGAGAGAGAGAGAGAGAGAGAGAGAGAGAGAGAAAAGATTGAGAGAGAGACAGATACACACACAGACACTAAGGCAGAGCGAGGGAGAGACGGAGAGAGTTGCATGGAGTGTACGTGACAGACAGTGTGTGTTGCTATTATTACTGACTTTATTGAATGCTTCAGGCAGTGACTTTTTGATTGATTGATTGATTGTTGCTATTGAACCATAGACCATTTATCCTGTCTATCACTAGCTCTCTCTCCGCTCTTTCTCTCTATTACGAGGTAGCGGCCTCTCGCATTTAGGAACCTACCCTTACATGGCCTTTCAGAAATCAGGGGGATGTCATATCCGGTGTCGATTGTAAACATGGACGAAGTTGCCGAGGTAAGTTCTGAAATGCTTCAGGCAGTGACTTTTTGATTGATTGATTGATTGTTGCTATTGAACCATAGACCATTTATCCTGTCTATCACTAGCTCTCTCTCCGCTCTTTCTCTCCATTACGAGGTAGCGGCCTCTCGCATTTAGGAACCTACCCTTACATGGCCTTTCAGAAATCAGGGGGATGTCATATCCGGTGTCGATTGTAAACATGGACGAAGTTGCCGAGGTAAGTTCTGAAAATGCTAAAATAAACTCAGCTAAAGTGCATATGGAACATGTTTTTCGATGAGTTTTGTTAAGTTTAGTTTGGAGTTTTGGAAAATCTAGTTCATTGTCACCTCCCATTGTCACAAATAACTGGATCGTGCTTTCTTTTCACTGTCTTCGTATCGCTGGCCTTTCAAACCAGACGCTAAGCGCCCCTGAAAGTCGAGCGTCGTAACCTCGAAGGGTCACGTGACGAGTTGGCGGTCTAGGCTATTTGGTCTATGAATCAGAATCAGAATCAGAATCAGAATCAGAATTTATTGTCATTAAAGCACAGAGCCTATTGACACATACAAGATACATAAGTACAGGAAAAAACAGCAATATAACATAACATACATGAAATACAAAACCAAGTGGAACAGGGTGAACAAAGAGGACATGAAGATGAGCATAAGTTATTGAGGACAGTTGGAAGACGCTTTGCATCTGCGTAGTTGAAAACAATCGTACACATACTTTGCCAATTGCCTTTGGATGTCGCTGTCAGTAAACAAAGAACTGACTCTTATTTCATCACTGCCGGTGGAAGTATTCGGTAATAACTGTTGCCGCCTGAGATGAGCATACATTGTACACGAATCAAGGAAGTGAAGTTCATCCTCCACCACTCCACAGTTTCTGCATAGTCTTTCCTCCCTTGGTGTTCCCGTGTATCTGCCCTTTTCGATTTCTAAGTCATGGGCACTTATACGTAGTTTTTTTTTCTCTTCATTTTCATTACTTTATTGTCCCATCGCTGGGAAAATCGGGTCGCTTCCTCCCAGTGGAAAGCTAGCAGCAACGGAGTCGCGCTACCCAGGTGTCTGCGTGTTTAGGTGTATTCAGCCACCTGCACTTATGGCAGAATGACCAAGGTCTTTTACGTGCCATTGTGATGACACGGGGGTGGGACATGGCTTCCGTCTCTGGGTCTGCACATAAAGTTGACCCGTGTCCGTCCCGGCCCGAATTCGATCCTGCGACCTTCCGATCACAAGTCCAGTGCTCATAGCCTGTCTGTGTTCTTGTGTTAGCAAAAGATAGGGTTGTAGAGAGTAGTCGTGTGACACTCCCTTGTAAAACTGTAGTTTGGATGAGTTTCCTTCTTTTTTTGTCCTCCAGAGCCTGACAAATTGAGTTTCTACATGTTTTGTTAGCGCGTGTTTCAGTCTTGCCGGGTGTATTGTGCTTTGGTTTTGCCACACGTGTTTGAAGCCTGAGGAAGTCAGGAACTCGCGTACAAATAAGAGCCATTTATTTTCCTCTTTATGTTCTTGTGAGAGAAGGCTTGAGTAAGTTTGCCTAAGAAGCCCATGTTGGTCAGATTCCATGATGTGTAACCAAAATGATATGATCTGTCCCAATATTTTTGTGCTGATCGGAAATCTGCCCAATTCAGCCAGTACTGGGAAATTCATTGATTTTCTGTGTACTCCTAAAAGTTGCTTGCAGAATTTCATGTGTACGTTTTCATGCGGAAGGACAGTCGTTATACATTTTTCAAGGAGATTATTCTCAAGGTTCTGCGTGTCCTTTAGGTTTATATCTTTGCAGTAAGGGAGCCAAATTTCAGAGCCAAAGGTCAGAATAGGTGCAACTAGTGTATCAAAGAGTTTCGCCATTACTGGGACACTTATGTTCTTTGTTCGTACTGCTCGTTTGAGCGAGTGCAGAGCTTTGCTCCCTTGCCGGGAGAGATGGTTCTGTGCCATTTTCATGTCTCCGCGTTTATTGAATATGATGCCGAGATATTTATAGTTGTCTGTAGTATTGATTATGGCATCGCCAATTTTGAAGAAGAGGGGGAGTATGGGTTCGTGCTTGGAGAAAACTATCACCTTTGTTTTTTCGCGATTAATTTGTAATCCCCATTTATTGCAGTATTCATGGAGGCTGTTGAGTTTGTCCTGTAATCCTTTCTTTGTAGTTGAGAGAATAACAATGTCGTCAGCATACATTAGGCATGGCACCGGAACGAGTCCAGCCTCATCCACAGTTGGGGAGTCACAGTCTTTTAAGCTATCAACTATGTCATTAATAAAAATATTAAACAGTGTTGGGCTTAGGGTATTACCTTGGAGAACACCTTTTCTTACTGTGACTTCCCGCGATAGGCCGACTTCTGTCTTTGAGCATACGGTTGCATTATTATACATTTCTTGCACAACTTGCAGTAGTTTGCCTCCTATCCCTATCTCATGCATCTTATATAGTAATCCTGTGTGCCAGATACTGTCGAATGCCTTAGCGAAGTCAATGAAACAGCCGTACAGTCTGCCATTTGTAGTTCTGAGGGTATCATTGACTAGCTTTTTTAGGATGAACACTTGGTCTTGCGTTCGAGACGATTTTCTGAAGCCGGCTTGCTCTTTAGCTAGCAGGCTGTTGTTCTCGAGGAAGTTTGTTATTCTATTGTTAATGACCTGGCAGAAAAAGTTTGCCATTGTGTTGTTAAGAGTGACGCCTCTGTAGTTACTAGTGTATAAACAGACAGACGAGGTGCAGCTCATTTCCGAAACAGCGCAATTGGGACAACAGTGACATGATACTGTTTGAATTCAAAAAAAGCCGCGCAGCCCATTTCCGGAACAGCACAGATAACAAAGTTGGTTTCAACAACTGATCTCGTGAGAACGGTAACAAACGACACATGTCACCTCTCCGAACGCATTGCAATAGATGTCCGCTCCTGCGGCCATCAATAAGATGGAAGCATATGCATTTGGATGGATGGATAGGTAGACAGACAGAAAAACAGACGGACAGACTCATTCACGCATGCACGTGCATGCACATGCACACACACATACACACACACACACACATACACACACACATGCACACACACACATACACACACATACACACACACACACACGAAGCTATTCCCCCCCACACATACGCATACACACGAAGCTATTCCTGTCACACATACTCACACACACGAAGCTATCCCCCCCCCCCCACATACGCACACACCCTCATACACACTCTCTCTCACACACACACACACACACACACACACACACACACACACACACACACACACACACACACCCACACACACGAAGCTATTCCCCCCCACACATACGCACACACACCGTGGCGAAGCTATTCCTGTCACACATACTCACACACACGAAGCTATCCCCCCCCCTCCACATACGCACACACACGAAGCTATTCCTTTCACACATACGCACACACACGAAGCTATCCCCCCTCCCCCACATACGCACACACACGAAGTTCGCGATATTTGTCAGTCTACGTTGCCATCAGAGCTTTTCCAGCACCTCAGGTTTCTCACCGGGAGAGGGGGAGGGGGGTATCTGAGATGCCGAAGCCTCCGCGTTTCTTGAAGGAGTAGCTTAGCTGTAAGGAGCGCTGTGACCCGAAAAAGCCCACACAAGAACACTAGATTTATATATAGATACGCTTTATCCTACATACGTGAGAGAGACACTCGTGAGATAATAATCGTTCAAACCACACGTGTGTATATCATGTAAATGAGGTCATGTCAAGCAAGTCTGGCAGGGACCTGTTTTTCCACTGCTTATGATGCTAAAGTCACCGAGACAAACGTCATTATAGAAGAAAAACAAATTGCGCTCGCTATTTACCCTCGATGAATTTTTAGAACTAACACGTCACGCCACACTTTTAGAGTGACGTTTCTTTGCTTTGACGTAATAGATTGCACGATGCTTTAGAAGAGATCGAGTTTCCAAAACAAGCGTCTTCATTTTAGCTGCCTGGACTGCAGGACATTTTCAGTAAAATACACGTAAGTACAGTATGTAGGATAAACATATGAGAATACTACATGGCTTGCTGTGTCGTACCAGATTTACACTCGTTGCTTTTTCAAATAGTGAACAGCTCGCTTTCGCTCGCAGTTCAATATTTTAAAAAACAACTCGTGTAAATCTGGTACGATACAGCAAGTCATGTAGTATTCTCTATTTACAGTTAACAACCGCATACTTTATTTGCTCCAGAAGGGAAAGTGATTGTCCTCTTCGTTTTCGTCGTTGCCATCCTCCTCTATCTGCTCTTACTTCTCTTTTTTCTTCGTGGTATTCTTCTACTTCTTATTTTCATCACCGCTCGAACGAAGAAGACACAAACCAGCACGGTTGGCCTAGTGGTAAGGCGTCTGCCCCGTGATCGGGAGGTCGTGGGTTCGAACCCCGGCCGGGTCATACCTAAGACTTTAAAGTTGGCAATCTAGTGGCTCTTCCGCCTGGCGTCTGGCATTATGGGGTTAGTGCGAGGACTGGTTGGTCCGGTGTCAGTATAATGTGACTTGGTGAGACATGAAGCCTGTGCTGCGACTTCTGTCTTATGTGTGGCGCACGTTATATGTCAAAGCAGCACCGCCCTGATATGGCCCTTCGTGGTCGGCTGGGCGTTAAGCAAACAAACAAACAAACAAACAAACAGAAGCACAACATCTTCATCATCGTCGTCTGCAGCAGCAGCAGCACTAAAGGCAACATTTATGTCATGTTTCTTGACCATTCATCATCATGATCATCATGATCATCATCACCACCACCACGACCACCACCACCCACCTACATCATCACCACCACCACCACCACCGCAGAAGTCATGCATGAAGGTTGACCATTTAGATATATCTGTATGTATGGATTTGACATTAGCCTCCATCCCTTGGTGTGGACGTGGACAGGCCTGCATGCCTGGAGAACGTGGCGTGTTGATTAGCGGTGAATTGATCCATGCACGACTTCCTGGCCCCCGGCTGCTTGACGTCAACGTTAGCACGTGCACCTTGCCTCCTGTCTTCCTTTCCTTGCCTTGCATCTCTTGGCAAGAAAACAAGGAGGAACGCGCACGCGCACACTTACAGACGCGTGCGCATGTGCTAGCGCACATACACACGCAAGCGCATTCGCACAGAGTAAAGGACCAAGAGAGTATAACGACACACTGTCAGTCTAAAACAGAGGAGGAGAGAGAGAGAGAGAGAGAGAGAGAGAGAGAGAGAGAGAGAGAGAGAGAGACACACACACACACACACACACACACACACACACACACACACACTCCTTCCCTATCTCCCTGAACACACACACACACATATCCCCGGCCCCCACACACCCCCTAACGCCCCGCTCCCCCTCCCCCTCCCCCCACACACCCCCTAACGCCCCCCTCCCCCTCCCCTCCCCCACACACCCCCTAACGCCCCCCTCCCCCTCCCCCTCCCCCCACAAACACCCCCTAACGCCCCCCTCCCCCTCCCCCTCCCCCCACACACCCCCTAACGCCCCCCTCCCCCTCCCCTCCCCCCACAAACACCCCCTAACGCCCCCCTCCCCCTCCCCCCACACACCCCCTAACGCCCCCCTTCCCCTCCCCCCACAAACACCCCCTCGTCTTAATTCTTCTTCACACTCCAGACCTCCTCCAAAAAACCTTTCTGTTGGGATTCATTAGAGAGGTGGCTTCTAGCTCGATCAGTCCGCTCTAATTGCTCGTTATTTGCCACAACTTTTCACAGCTCAGCCCGCTTTGCAGACCCTTTCTACCCCGACTGTCCAAATGTCACGCTGCACGTTATAACTCTGCTAGCAGTCTCTGACCCCGTTTTGCCCTCGGGGCCAGATTTAGACACGTATATTTTAGCAACTGTCGGCAATTTTGCTAACGTTACTAATTGCACATGGGCAGATTTGTTTCCTTTCGGGTCTGCGGGACGAACGGGGGCGTTTAATTAAAAACTCGATTCTTCGTAGGCCTACTCCTATTGATACAAATTGATCCAAAGTGCTCGTTGTTTGAGAGAGGGTGAGTAAGTGTAATTGTAAATTCTATGTTTACTGATTGCAATGGACGACATAGATAAGTAGCTCTACCTTGTGAAGACCAGATTTTAAAAAGTGACTGCCTCGTTCACCATTTCAGCGTAATGTCTATATTTTTGTTTGTTGGTGTTTTAGTTGTGTTGCGGTTTTTGATTGTTGTTCTTTGTTTTTGTGTTGATGTGGTCAATGTTTTGTTGCTTTTTTTGTGTTGGCAGTTTGCTGTTGGAGTCATGTTGTTGTTTAATCTCGGCCAAAAAGGGAGCTTCGTAACGTCTATGAAGGGAGAACAATCCGTTGTTTTGGAGCGTATTGGTACCAACTTTTGTCTGTTTGTATATACTATTTAACATGCCCTCAGATCAAGTGATTGTGGTCAAGTTCACATCGACAAACAGATTCGTAGAAAAGTCAATCCCAAAGGAATTCATGACGAAATACAGTGAATTCGTACTTTTTTGTTTAAGTTAAAATGTCTCGACAAACGACCAGAAATCTACAAATGGTTTAGGTTCAAATCAAACCGGCTCCCCCAATTCGAAGAAACAAAGTTGCTACACAAGAAGCAGATTTATCACACAACCTGGACAGCTTTACCAGACATCGCGATGCGTCAACCTATTAGAATAAGATATCAGGGGTTCAAAGAAGGAAAGGAAGAAAGAAGAGAGAGAGAAGTGCGGGGTGGAGGGGGAGGGGGGTGGGGGTGGGGGGGGGGGGGAGGTGGCAAAACAAAACACAAAATAAAGAACCAAACAAAACCACACAAAAAAGCATACTATCAATCAATCAATATGAGGCTTATATCGCGCGTATTCCGTGGGTACAGTTCTAAGCGCAGGGATTTAATTTTTTATTTTTATTTTTATTTTTATGCAATTTATATCGCGCACATATTCAAGGCGCAAGGATTTATTTATGCCGTGTGAGATGGAATTTTTTTACACAATACATCACGCATTCACATCGGCCAGCAGATCGCAGCCATTTCGGCGCATAATTATCCTACTTTTCACGGCCTATTATTCCAAGTCACACGGGTATTTTGGTGGACATTTTTATCTATGCCTATACAATTTTGCCAGGAAAGACCCTATACTACACACACACGCACACACATACTCACACAATCACGCACGCACGCACGCACGCACAAACATGCATAAACACACACACACACACGCACGTACACACACACACACACACACACACACACACACACACACACACACACAATCACCCACGCACGTACGCACGCACGCACTCACACACACACACACACACACACACACACACACACACAAACATACACACATACACACACACGCCAAGCACATCCAATGCACACAAATAAAATTTGACGCACAAGCACACATCAACACACACACATTCACTCACCCCCCCTCCCCCCCAGCACACACACCAAGAACAGCCAATGCACACAAATACAATTTCGCTTTTAAATGACAAATATTATTTTTGCTCCCGTGTTCTATTAGGGTTACTCTTACCTTGCTCGGATGTGGCTGCCAAGCCACTGCAAGCAATTTCCATCATTCCGGGGAAACACATGAAACCGTCATTACAGGCAAAAACTATGCACTTTGTCCATCGATCCATCAGATAAAAAAACAAGTATTGTCTCTAAAAGAGATTTTTACACGCCTGTTTGTTCTTTCTCCATAATTGCCTGAGGCTTGCTCGGGTCGAAACCTCGTTATATCTGTCAGCTCCATCATCTAAATTTAAACCTTGTTATCCATGTGAGACCTGTTTGCTTTCAATAGAGAAAAGCTTGGGTTGTCTCTCAGCCCCTTCATCTAAACTTAGACCGTGTTATTCTTGTCAAACATGTTAGCTTTCAATAGAGAAAAGCTTGGGTTGTCTCTCAGCCCCTTCATCTAAACTTAGACCGTGTTATTCTTGTCAGCTTGGAACATAAAAAAACTCGCAGAGCCTGTCAGCTCTCAATAAAACAAAAAAGAAGACAGGAAAGGCTGTTTGGTCTCAGTACTTTTGCCATAAGTTCAGGAGGCTGATTGAACCTTAAACACACACACACCTGGGTAGTACTACTTTTGTTGCTGCTATAGCTTTGCGCTGGGAGGAAGCGACCCGAATTTCCCAGCATTGGGATAATAAAGTAAATGAAATGAAAAAGTCTGATACAGTCTAGAGACATCCTGCTTGCTGCCGCGCGAGCCGAGAAAATTTCCCATCTTTATCTTCACTGCGCTGGCTGCAAAACCCCTCCGCGCGAAGGTGTTTTCAGACACGTCAGACACAGGGTGGATAGATTTTAAAAGGGAGGCGTTAGAAAACCAGTCAACTCTCACAAGAGTGGCCATGGAAAGGTTGTCAAATCTTACTTGGAAACACACATTTGTGTCAGTAAACTCTAAAGACGGAACCTTTGAATTCTTAGCTGGTGGCTGTCAATCAAGGAGCTTCGGAATGACTGTTAGCTGTCACTGAAGAGCCATGGGAATGACCGTAAGCTGTCAATTAAGAGCCATCGTTATGACTGTAAGCTGTCAATAAAGAGCCATCGAAATGCCTGTCAGTTCTCATGAGTGATGCCTCCATTTGGCTATCAGCTGTAAACTGAGCCTGTTATATAGCTTTGAAGAAACTGCAATCGAAACGCCTGTCAGCACTTTGTAAAGAGACCTCGGAATGCCCTTTGGCCTTTGTTTTATGTTACTGTATTGTATAAGCAAGGAGTGTATGGAGTGTATGACTGTTATCCAAACCAGGACAAATACCCATGGCGTTTATGCTATATGGCGGATTAAGTTCTTGTTTTTCTAATTCTTGTTTTATCAGCTTTCAACAGAGAGGCCTTGGCACGACTGACAGCACTAACTTGTAAATACAGGCACATGGCTGGAAGCTCTGAGGACAGAAACCTTGCAATGCTTGCAATCTCTATAGTAAGAGACCATGGAGTGCTTGTCATTTCTCTATCCACATGCCTGAGAATGCGTGTCGGCTCTTTGTGGTGAACAACAAGACCTTAGAACGCCAGACATCTCCAACCAAACGAACAAAATCATTCAAACGAACAAAAATCCAGTGTGCCTGCCAGCTCTCAATAGAGAGACATCGGAATCCTTATTAGATCCTATTAGTTAAAATAAATTCAGATGTGTATGCATGTCAGCTTTGCACTAAAGACTGTGAACTGTCAATAATTAAGGACTTCAGATTGACATACTCTCATTCATAAAGTATCGGAACGTCTGTTAGTTTCTCAGAAGACAGGCTTTGGAGTGCATGAAAGCTCTCGACAGAGAGGCTTCGGAGTTCCTGTTACTTTCCAGTAGAGGGGCTTAGATTCTCAGTAAGCTCTTCGTTGAGAGAACTTCGAGTGAGTGTTAATTTTCCAAAGAGGTGTGTTAATTTTCCAAAGAGGTGCCTCTGTCTGTCTCTGCACGTGTGTGTGTGTGTGTGTGTGTGTGTGTGTGTGTGTGTGTGTGTGTGTGTGTGTGTGTGTGTGTATGTGTATGTGTGTGTGTGTGAGTGTGTGTGTTAGCCTCTGAATAGACGAAGTCCGGAAATAACTCTGTCGGGTTTGGGTTGTGAAAGAGTGAGTACCCTTGCTTTACCCAGACAAACATCACATGGTTCGTGTACACGTGTTTGAGACACACACCCTCGTTAGTGACAGGCGTGTAATGTCACGTTTTATAAATGGGAAGAAAATGACGTTACGTACGCGTGCAGGGTATCGACTATCAGAATCTCACTTTCCCCAAGAGCAACGCAAAATGTTTGGACTGATTTTTATCCTCTCTCCTTGCTTGTTTACTTTGAACGCGTGTTGGCCGGAAGCGGAAGTCGAAATGATATTTGTCCCAGCTTCAAGCGGCATAACTCTGCCAAACGGTCATGTAACAGTGACACACTGACAGAGTTAATTCCAAAAAGAGTCTATTGCACGAACGCTCTCAACAGAGAGGCCTCAGAATGCCTGTCAGCTCTCAATCGGGGAGGCTCAAAAAGCCTGTCGGCTCATAGTTGTAGTGACACACAACTTCTTCTTCTTCTTCTGCGTTCGTGGGCTGAAACTCCCACGTACACTCGTGTTTTGGCACGAGTGGAGTTTTACGTGTATGACCGATTTTGCCCCGCCATTTAGGCAGCCATACGCCGCTTTCGGAGCAAGCATGCTGGCTATTTTCGTGTTTTTATAACCCACCGAACTCTGACATGGATTACAGAATCTTTTCCCTGCGCACTTGGTCTTGTGCTTGCGTGTGCACACGAAGGGGAATCTGCACATAAGTTGACCTGGGAGATCGGAAAAATATCCACAATTAACTCACCAGGCGGCCGCGGCCGGGATTCGAACTCACGACCTTCCGATTAAGAGGCCGACGTCTTACCACCCCGCCACAACGGCCGTCTAGACACACAACTTAGCCGGGCAGGGCCGGACTACCGGGGGGGTTATGGGGGTTGCGCAACCCCCCCCCCCCCCCTAGCCCTAAACATGTACCTTACTTATTTAATTTTTTTTATTATTGCTTATTTTATGCCGTTTCATGCAAGGAGCGACCATTTTCCTATCTCAGAATATGACCTACCCATCAGCTTCAGGGGGCTTCGCCCCCTGACCCCCACAACGAGGGGGGGGGGGGGGGGTTCTAGGGTTTCCGGACCCCCCCCCCCAGCCAAAAAATAAAAATATTGAATGAGGTATGCATTTCTTTATTTTACATTGAGTTTCAATTTTTGGGGTATTAATCAGTGACAAAATCTGCTGCCTGAAACTGGTAATGATCATCCTCAGAATGCACCAGATTGCACCATTTTGCATCCTTTTTTTCAAAATTTTCCGGGGGGGCATTTCCCCCGGACCCCCCTAGCAAGCTAGGCGCTTCGCGCCGTCGGCTCGGCGCTTCATGCCTTCACACCCATATCTTCACAATATTATACTTTTGAAAAAAAACACCCATAAAATGAACTGATCCGCCCCTGCTGCCAGGGGGGACATCCCTCTGGGCCACCACAGGCAACCCCCCCCCCCCCTCCTCTTCGCCTAGTCCGGCCCTGCCGGGCATCTCTAAACAAAGAGGCCTTAGAATTCCGGCCAACTTTATGCGTAGATGCCACGAAATATCTAGAGGTTCAACATTAATTGTAACACAAGAAGTCGCTAACTGCATGCAGAAGAACAGATTTTACCGCTGTAATAAAATCTCGAAGACCGAGGAGAAGAGATGTACGTCCTTTTTTGCAGGAAAATGATAATGAAGCCGTTGAGTAGAATGGAAAATAAACTGTAGCGTTGCTGCAGGTCGGGTGCAGGGAACAATGCATGCAGGTAATTAAAAAGAATAACCTTTGATGGGTGCAGGGCGGGTATGGATGTGGGTGGGTGTGATCGAGTGGAGAAAGGGGATAGATGATCAAGAGTATGTCCCCGGGAGGATGTTCGGAATCATCTTGTTTAATTTTCTCCATGTACAAGGCTGTCCATGCTAATTAAGCCAGCCTCAGAAACGGAAATGGATTCCGTGTGTCATCCCAATGGGAGGGTGGGTTGTTCGGGGTTGCCTGCAAGTAGGTATGTCTCTGCAAGTGTGTGTGTGTGTGTGTGTGTGTGTGTGTGTGTGTGTGTGTGTGTGTGTGCATGTGTGTGTGTGTGTGTGTATTTATGTGTGTGTGTGCGTTTGTGTGTGTGTGTGTGTGTGTGTGTGTGTGTGTATGTGTTTGTGCGTTTATGTACGTGTGTGTGTGGGTGTGTGTGTGTGTGTGTGTGTGTGCGTGTGTGTGTGTTTATGCGTGCGTGTGTGTGTGTGCGTGTGTGTGTGTGTGTGCGTGCGTGCGTGCGTTCGTGTGTGTGTGTGGTTGTGCGTCCGTATATATGTGTGTGTGTGTGTGTGAGTGTGTGTGTGTGTGTGGTTATGCGTCCGTGTGTGTGTGTGTGTGTGTATGTGTGTGTGTGTGTGAATCCGCGTCTTTGCCTGTGGATCTCTCTTCCAGCGTTCTCGTGAGACCTTATCCGTACCAGTTCTTATTCCCCAATACACACCACACCCAGTGCACCCAATTAGGTTGTTATTTTCAAACCAGGGAGCATTCAAGTTCTGCAGAATACGCCCTGTCTGCTTCGCTCATTTCTTCCCTAAATTTCAATTCCTACCGCCTCCATTTTTGGAGGCCGTTCATTTAGCACTGTCTACGCTTTCGTTCCCCAAAGACTTGCTCGGAGCGCTCCCCGATTTCTTGCTTTTTTGATGATAAATACAGTCCTTTATCCCAAGTGCCTAAAAGTCAGAAGAGCCTCCTGTTACAACAAGAAACACTGGCCATCCATATTCAAACAGTAAAGACTGACGCACTGTGGAAGGATTTTGTATACATAGCTATTTCAAGCGTCTTCATTCCGAAAAGAGATGTAAGACCCGCAGGAATAATGTTTGTAGTGTGCGAAATATATTTATGTTCTGTAATTTTCTAGACAATTAATAAGAGACGCGAAACACACAGGAATAACTTTTAAACTTCACTTGACAAATGTTTGCCATCAACATTCAAACAGCACAGTCTAACTCGCCGAAGCAGTTCGGAAGAAGTGTGTGTGTGTGTGTGTGTGTGTGTGTGTGTGTGTGTGTGTGTGTTTACGTGCGTGCGTGTGTGTGAATGTCCGTGCGTGCGTGCGTGCGTGCGTGCTTGGCTATTTTAAGCGTATTCCTTCTGAAAAGAAGCGCAAGACCCCCTCAAAAATAACTTCTTCAATGTCCGGAATTGCTTCGTGCCATTCTTCACAAGTGAACATAACATATTCTGTCCTATTCTGAAACAACAAATATGAGACACTAATCGGAACACACAGAAATAACTTTTTAAGTTCACAGTATTATGCTATCTTTTATTATTTATTTATTTTTTATTTATTTATT
>NC_090245.1:15110022-15137806 GCF_037325665.1 Littorina saxatilis
AAGAAATCCGTTTTAAGACAACAAAAACAACAACAACATCTACAACAACAGTATTCATGGACATGTTCGTGAAGGTGAAACATCTGAAGTCTCGCTGGGGAATAGTTCTGCGAGCGGTTTCTTTGTTCTACGCTCTCTCTCTCTCTCTCTCTCTCTCTCTCTCTCTCTCTCTCTCTCTCTCTCGCTCTCGCTCTCGCTCTCTCTCTCTCTCTCTCTCTCTCTCTCTTTCTCTAAATAGTTTAGTCCCTCTTTAGGGCGAGGGCCAGATGCAAAAAAGCATATCTATGCTTATTCTTGTCACCCTCGAAAAATAAAGATTTGTCATTGTCATTGTCATTGTCATTGTCATTGTCTCTCTCTCTCTCTCTCTCTCTCTCTCTCTCTCTCTCTCTCTCTCTCTCTCTCTCTCTCTCTCTATCTCCCTCTCTCACTATCGTGCATTATCTTAATCCACTCACACTCCAAGGGTAGCCAAACGAAGGACTGCTTAACGGTATATAACATAATTATGTCACATTGGACTGTGGGCATATAACGACGCATAATACTATCGCCTATCGGACTATATAACCCGTAAGAATAAGCAATATCTAGATGGTTTAACAGCACAACTTTAAATTGTATCATCGATCATAGGGTAAGCGATACGCAGCAAATACATCGGTACTACGTTGTATCACGCGGTATCATCGATCGTAGCGGTCTCGAATAGCAGCAGGGATCTCGAATCTGCTGAAAGGACATTTAAACCCCAAAACCAACCAACCAATCATCGATCGTAGGATACGCAATACGTAGCAGACCTGGTAGTACCTCGTGGTGCCATCGATGGTAGGATAAGCTATACGTAGCAGGCCTGGTTTCACCACGCGTTATCATCGATGGTAGGATAAGCTATACGTAGTAGGCCTGGTAGTACCACGTGGTATCATCGATCGTAGGCTAAACACTGAATCACGTGGCAGAATCACGTGGTACCATTGATGGTAGGATAAGCTAAACGTAGCAGGCCTGGTTTTACCACGCGTTATCATCGATGGTAGGATAAGCTATACCTAGCTAGCCTAGCTTAATAACGTGGTATCATCGATGGTAGGATTAGCAATACGTAGCAGCTCTGGTTGAATCACGTGGTATCCTCGATCGTATGATAAGCGATACGTAGCAGAACTGGCAAAACCACGTGGTATCAGCGATGGTAGGATATAAACTATATCCATGTTGACACAGTTTGCGTTTCTTCTTTTTTCTTTTCATCTACCCCCATGAGATTTCCTGAAATAAATTCTTTGCCTTGCCTTTCCTATACGTAGTAGGCCTGGTAGTACCACGTGGTATCATCGATCGTCGGATAGTCTATACGTAGTAGGCCCGGTAGTACCACGTGGTATCATCGATCGTCGGATAGTCTATACGTAGTAGGCCCGGTAGTACCACGTGGTATCATCGATCGTCGGATAAGCGATAAATAGTAAGCCTGGCAGAATCACGTGGTATCATAGATCGTATGATAAGCGATACGTAGCAGGCCTGGCGTCGTATCATCGGTGAGGGATACCTCGCACTCTCAGAGGCACTTTGGGTTTGTATCATCGATTGTAGGATACACTCACGTAATACGTAGCAAGTTCACAGTCACTGCGATGTAGAATCGATTGTAGGTTACACGATACGTACAAGCTGTGCTGGCATCACGTCGCATCATTGCTCGTACGATTATTACACCGCAGGAGTTTTTCTACGTGGGTTTAGTACCATTAATGTCGGTCAGGGAGCAGCTATCACAACCATTGATTCACAATCACACAACCATAAATAATCAGGGAATCTTTCCGTATGAAAAGATCTCTGACATTTTCTCTATGAGTGGAACTGTTGCAGTCAAACCGCCACTTTGGATCACAGTCTTCTATTGTCAGCTCTGTGTCTGTATGTGTGTGTGTGTGTGTGTGTGTGTGTGTGTGTGTGTGTGTGTGTGTGTGTGTGTGTTGTGTTTTTATTTTTGTATGTTCTATTTTTTGTTTTGTTGTTGTTTTGTACAGCTTTTGCCTAGACACAGGGACTTCACGTCACGTGTATCAACACGCATGCGTTGTTCAGTCTCAAAGCAGCGGCAAGGATAACGTTGACAATAAACAAGTCATGATCACGAGTAAGAGTTTTATGTTCCTAAGACAGATGTCCAGTGATAAGTAATGAAATGCCCTTTCTTGTGTCACAACACTTTTTAGCTGAAGTAAGCAGGGTGATTATAAATGTCTTGAACATGAAAGAATATATCGTAGGACAGGAGGGGGGGTAGAGGGGGGGGGGGGGGTGGCGACCAGGAGGTGCTCTGTTTCACTGTCTGTTGAAAATACAGGAATTTTTTCCAAGCGTAGACAAAACATAAGGGGGGTGGGTAGAGGTTGTGGGGTTGGGGGGAGGAGGGGTTGAAGGTGGGGGGGGGGGGGGGGGCGACAATGAGGTACTCAGTTTCACTGGCGAATGAAAAGCACAGGAGGAATTTTTCCATGCGTGGACAAAACAAAATGGCGCTTATTCAACTACCGTCGATTGGATACATTCTTTGAAAACACCGAATGACTTCTTCCCGTCAAGTTGCAACTGAGATTTGGGTTATTTGCCCTTTAAATGCTCCATCAACCTCCCAGACTCATCTCAAGGACTTATGACTGACAGTTTGATTACAGCAAAAATATTGACATTAGAAGACTCCCGTGCCGCATTGTTGCGAACAAAAATACATGCTTTTTTGTTGTGGGGAGTGTGCTGGGCACTTATTTCTAAGCAATTATATTTTCGCTGGTTAGGCTGTTATGGGGTGATGTTAGTATGACGTAAAACTTGTCAATTTCCGACTCTATTCATAGATAGATAGGCAGATTTTCATGAAGGGATCGTCGCTTGTGTTACACAGGTGTAGCACACTGATACAGCAGTTCCCTCACCAACTAGCAAGGGAATGTCACTCGGTTTCATTAAATATATCATCCGTATAGATCATCACATGGTTATTAATATTTTCATGTCCCGACAACCTGTATGGCTATCCGAGAGCGACCATCAAATGGTTATTGTTTTTTTCACGTCCTGACAACCTGTGTGGCTATCCGAGAACGACCATCAAATGGTTATTGTTTTTTTCACGTCCTGACAACCTGTATGGCTATCCGAGAACGACCATCAAATGGTTATTGTTATTTTCCCGTCCTGACAACATGTGTGGCTATCCGAGAACGACCATCAAATGGTTATTGTTTTTTTCACGTCCTGACAACCTGTATGGCTATCCGAGAACGACCATCAAATGGTTATTGTTTTTTTCACGTCCTGACAACCTGTGTGGCTATCCGAGAACGACCATCAAATGGTTATTGTTATTTTCCCGTCCTGACAACATGTGTGGCTAGCCGAGAACGACCATCAAATGGTTATTGTTTTTTTCACATCCTGACAACCTGTATGGCTATTCGAGAACGACCATCAAATGGTTATTGTTATTTTCCCGTCCTGACAACCTGTATGGCTATCCGAGAACGACCATCAAATGGTTATTGTTTTTTTCACGTCCTGACAACCTGTATGGCTATCCGAGAACGACCATCAAATGGTTATTGTTTTTTTCACGTCCTGACAACCTGTATGGCTAGCCGAGAACGACCATCAAATGGTTATTGTTTTTTTCACATCCTGACAACCTGTATGGCTATTCGAGAACGACCATCAAATGGTTATTGTTATTTTCCCGTCCTGACAACCTGTATGGCTATCCGAGAACGACCATCAAATGGATAGATATGTAGCGATGTACACACTTGTTTACACGGACATGATTTTGGTTCAGCTGCATCACAGTACATCTGGAAGCAGAAACGCATCTATCTCTGTCAGTCTATTTCCTTTGAGACCATAATTATCGTGGTACAGTGCCAACAGTCACATAGTTCAGGCAATCTGTATAACGGTGTATTCGTTTGCATCTATCTCTGTCAGTCTATTTCCTTTGAGACCATAATTATCGTGGTACAGTGCCAACAGTCACATAGTTCAGGCAATCTGTATAACGGTGTATTCGTTTGAAGGCAAATATTAACCGTGTTTTTGTGTGGATCAAACTGTGTAATAGCGGGGAAGCGTACACAATTTGAACAATCAATTTAAATAGAACAGAGTCATGTAGTAAACGTATCACTTTGTTGGTAAAGGTCACTGGGTTTCACTTATTCTGTATCACACGTACAGTACAACGCTGATAAACCAAGGTCATTCAGTGTCCATAAAGCTGTTTGCGTGCCGTGCCGTGCCCTCCCCCATGTGCCACTGTGGAGAGGCAGAACAAGATACAACCCACATTATACACGATTGCAGGAGCCTCCAGCTCATGAGGAGTGAGACTTGGCTCAGGCCGACGACCATACAAGAGAAGCTGTACGGACCTGTGGAAGCTCTACAGAAGACCACCAGCTTCATCTGAGAGCTGAAATCCGAGTGTAAAAGGCGATCGACAAGAAGGAGAAGAAGCTGTGATATCCCTAAGGTATCTGACCATCATTCCGCCACGGTCTCAAAGGTGCTTGTATCCGTTCTTTTTAAGCTCAACAGCGATGCGTATGCTGAATCAGAACTAGGGATGGTTCTAAATAACTCTCACTCTCTGTTGCCTTGTCAGCAATTTCTGTATGTCCTATCATTCCACCACGGTCTCGAAGGTGGTTGTCTCCGTGTTCTAGCCGTTCTTCTGAAGCTCCACAGCAATGTGCATGCTGAACCAGAGCTACTGAAGGTTCTGAGTAACTCTTATTCAGATATCTGAACATCATTCCACCACGGTCTCAAAGGTGGCTGTCTGCGTGTAGCCGTTCTTCTCAAGCTCCACGGCGATGTGCATGCTGAAGCGCCTGAGGGCTGTCTTGAGGCGGTCGCGCTTGCTGCCCTTGATCTTGAACCAGTGCATCACCACCTTGCTGAACTCGTTGTTGAAGAGGCCGTAGAGGAAGGGGTTGATGGCGGAGTTGGCCAGCAGTAGCCAGAGACTGACGGGCTGTGTCCAGCGTGGGAGGGGTGAGGAGTGGGTGGTGGCGTTCACGATGGACACGACGGTCAGTGGGGTCCAGCACAGCAGCAGCACGCCCTGCAAGAGAAAAAGAGCAAGACGAGTTTATACCATTGGTTCCACTTTGTGTTGCGAACATTCGTATATGAGACACGTACACAGACACACACACATTGACACTGACACATGCAGCCATGCACACGCAGCCACACAAACACAACAATCACGCACGCACGGACAAACACACACACACACACACACACATACACACACACATACACACACACACACACACACGCACGCGCCCACGCGCGCACGCACGCACACACGCACGCACACATGCACGCACGCACGTACGCACGCACGTACACACGCACGCACGCACGCACGTACGCACGTACGCACGCACGCACGCACATCGCACACTACGGTACAACACATTTAAACAAGGCACACAACAGTACATCTCAACTATATATGTTCAGGCATTATCAGCAATACACTGGCACTGCAATTTGCAGAACAGTGCGATAATCATCATCTGCTGACAACAGGATATTTTCAGGTATAGCAAAGGCAATGAGAACTTTCAGGGGTCACCAGTACATCATGATCATGAACAATAACAAAGCTGTTTGCGTAATGGGTGGTCGATTAGCACATCATTTACCACAGACGATCAGGCTACGGAGAAACAGCAAATATACTCAATACATATATACTCAACGCATTACTACAGGTAACAATTTTGACAGAAGTAGTCCAAAAACACGGTCTCGTGATGTTTTTGTGAAAGATAGGTGCCACAATATTGACCAGAACGTATAGCTAACAGATTTTTTTTTACATCAAAAGCAACAGCGCAAAGAACGGCTACACGAAGACGCTGATGAACAAGGAAAAGACTGAAAATGCAGGAGAAGCACAGTTATTATGCAACAACCTACGAAAATAGGTATAACAGAAATACGTCACACAAGCACACAGGACTGTTCACACACACACACACACACACACACACACACACACACACACACACACACACACACACACACATGCACACACACACACACACACACACACACACACATGCACACACCCACACACACACACACACATGCACACACACACACACACACACACACACACACACACACACACACTCACACACGACATTGCCTTTACCTTCCTCAATCAAACGCCAACACATACACAACGCACAAAGAAAACACTGCAGGACAAAGACACGACAAGGAACATGAGCACGTGAAGCACGGTTACCTGCAGCAGCCCCAGAAAGCAGGCCGCCCTCTTGTCCTGCTTGATCATCATGTCCTTGGCCAGGTCCTCACGGCTCTGGCGACGACTCTGGGGCAGCAGGGAGTCACTCAGCGACTGCGTCAGACCCAGGGCCTGAGACTTTCGACGCGGCACCTGCAGCGAGGACGAGTAGCCCGAGTTCTGTAGACAGTCCTGCAACGACACGCGCCTCCTGAGCGGCCTTGACTGTCTCGGGGAGTGGTGGAGCGTGGGGCTGGGCGAAAAGCCCACACCGGGGAACAGTATCTGAGACATGGTGTGGCGGCGGTTCAACGGGGCGGGACTCAAGCGACTGAGCCTTCTCTCGGCTCGCTGGGCGCGCAGGAGATGGCTGGACTCCTCGTTGTTGCACTCGGAGTCGGAGGACGAGGCCTTGAGGAGGGAGAAGAGTACGGTGTCGATGCCGCTGATGGAGCGACGCACCTCCACGCGCTTGCGCTCGCGGATCTTGGCGTAGAGCGTGACGTTCAGCACCAGCAAGAAGAGGAACGGAGCGAGGTAGCGAAAGAGCGACAGCACGATCACCGTTCCTACGTCACTCCTGTACGGTACGTCACACGTCACCGGGCCGCCGGGAGCGACCTTCACGTATCTGCTCGAACACAACGAGTTTGCTGACGTCAACCCTTTTCCCTGCTGGTGGTCCCCAGTTAGTGCACTCCCGCCTATATTCTCCAACAGCTGCCCCAGCGTCTCGTTACTGGCCGCCGGCGATGACGTCACGAAGGCGGTGATGACGTCATAGAGGCCGGTGAGGGGAAGCTGGATGAGGAAGGTGATGACCCAGGTGAGGGCCAGGATGATGGTTGCCGTAGACTTGGACTGACGTACGCGGTAGTTGAAGGGTCGGTGGATGGACCACCAGCGGTCCACACTAACCTGTGGACCAAGCGTATAAAGGTAGAGTCAAGAAGAAGATGAAAGACTATTTTAACCTCTGTCTCGTCCTAGTAGGGTAGGTTTGCAGGTATGCGTCATATTCGGGCTAGATTTGTCTTTAGTTTCTTTCGTTTTTCCTCTCTCGTTATCAAATAAAATATGTCCAGGCCTTAAGAGGCAAAATGTTTAGCCTGTAAAAAATGAGAATTCCTTGTTGTTTGTAGATGAGAGACATTTCGGTTTTCTCATGTGTATATATGCTACAGCAGAAGAGAATAAGGAAAACAGCACTGGAGAATAAAGAAAAGTATTGAGGTCTTTGGATGGACTGTCAGTAGAATAAGTGTATTGGTTTAAACAGTGTTTATTCAACAAGTGTATTGGTGAGAAAATGTCCTTGATATCTTGGAGAAGAAGAAGAAGAAGAAGAAGAAGAAGAAGAAGAAGAAGAAGAAGAAGAAGAAGAAGAAGAAGAAGAAGAAGAAGAAGAAGAAGAAGAAGAAGAAGAAGGAGACGAAGAAAGAGAAGGAGAAGAAGACAAAGCAAAACGAACCAACCAATCAAAGAAAAACACACATGAACAAACAGCCCCCCCCCCAAAAAAAAAAAAAAACCCAAAAAACCACCACTCTTTTATACTGGCCGTGTCTTTTCTTTCATACATTTTTCTTTTTTTCAACTGGAACACTGACATATAACTGATTAATGTGACACTGATGTACGCGATAATGATGCAGCCACACAAAACTATTTACTGACACAAAGCGTAAACATCCCATTGTCTGCAGAACCTATAACTCTAAAAAATACACCGAAGATAGCTTGCTTGTGGAGTCCCCTGAGCTTACGAAAGTCAACCAATAGCCATAAGTGTGCGTGCTCTTTAGGAAATAGATCCAGTCTACTCCGGGAGACAACCGGTGTAACACGAAATTTTTACTTCACGAAAAATTTACTCCGGAGTAAAAATGTCGTACGAAATTCTTACTCCGAGTACACCTTTCGTACGAGAAAAGATCTCCCCAAGGTACGAAAAAATTACTCCCTCCACGAAACTTTGACTCCCCAAATTTTTACTTCCAGTAAAAATCTCGTACGCGAAAATGGGATGCGGGCAAAAGGATAATGCCAATAAATGTGATCTCGCGCAAACAAATGTCGCGCTAACCTCCCTCCACCCCTTCCACCACCAAGACTAACAGGGGGAGTATTTTTTTGCAAAGGGAGTAAACTTTTCGTACGAAATTTTTACTCCGGAGTAAAAATCTCGTGGGAGTAATTTTCTCGTGTTACACCGGCGAAACCTGTTAAGCCTGCCAGGGTTTAAAGATACGTACTATCCTGATAGTGTAAGCGATAACGTACACTACCGTATAGAGAAGGTCAGGCTTTTACATGTGATTCGACCATCCTTCTCTTAACTTGTGAATTGACCAAACTTTCACTTTACATGTAATTCGAACATCATTCCATTTTGCTTGTGATTCGACCATCCTTCCATTTTACATGTGGTTCAACTATCCTTCCACTTTACATGTGATTCAACCATCCTTCCACTTTACAAGTGATTCGACCATCCTTCCCCTTTACAAGTGATTCGACCATCCTTCCACTTTACATGTGATTCGACCAATCTTCCCCTTTACAAGTGATTCGACCATCCTTTCACTTTATATGTGATTCGACCAATCTTCCCCTTTACAAGTGATTCGATCATCCTTCCACTTTACATGTGATTCAACTATCCTTCCTCTTTACATGTGGTTCAACTATCCTTCCACTTTACATGTGGTTCAACTATCCTTCCACTTTACATGTGATTCAACTATCCTTCCACTTTACATGTGGTTCAACTATCCTTCCACTTTACATGTGGTTCAACTATCCTTCCACTTTACATGTGATGCAACTATCCTTCGACTTTACATGTGGTTCAACTATCCTTCCACTTTACATGTGGTTCAACTATCCTTCCACTTTACATGTGGTTCAACTATCCTTCCACTTTACATGTGGTTCAACTATCCTTCCACTTTACATGTGGTTCAACTATCCTTCCACTTTACATGTGGTTCAACTATCCTTCCACTTTACATGTTATTCAACTATCCTTCCACTTCACATGTGGTTCAACTATCCTTCCACTTTACATTTGGTTCAACTATTCTTCCACTTTACATGTGGTTCAACTATCCTTCCACTTCACATGTGATTCAACTATCCTTCCTCTTTACATGTGATTCAACTATCCTTCCACTTTACATGTGGTTCAACTATCCTTCCACTTTACATGGGATTCAACTTTCCTTCCACTTTACATGTGGTTCAACTATCCTTCCACTTTACATGTGGCTCAACTATCCTTCCACTTTACATGTGGTTCAACTATCCTTCCACTTCACATGTGATTCAACTATCCTTCCACTTTACATGTGGTTCAACTATCCTTCCACTTCACATGTGGTTCAACTATCCTTCCACTTTACATGTGATTCAACTATCCTTCCACTTTACATGTGATTCAACTATCCTTCCACTTCACATGTGGTTCAACTATCCTTCCACTTCACATGTGGTTCAACTATCCTTCCACTTTACATGTGATTCAACTATCCTTCCACTTTACATGTGGTTCAACTATCCTTCCACTTTACATGTGGTTCAACTATCATTCCACTTTACATGTGATTCAACTATCCTTCCACTTTACAGTGTCGTACCAGACTTTTTTGTTCAAATATTGAAAACCTGCTCGCATTTCAATATTTAACAAGTCGCGTAAGGCAAAAATACAATATTTAGTCAAGTAGCTGTCGAACTCACAGAATGAAACTGAACGCAATGCCATTTTACTCGTAGCATCGTCAGGCCACCGCTCATGGCAAAGGCAGTGAAATTGACAAGAAGAGCGGGGTAGTAGTTGCGCTAAGAAGGATAGCACGCTTTTCTGTACCTCTCTTTGTTTTAACTTTCTGAGCGTGTTTTTAATCCAAACATATCATATCTATATGTTTTTGGAATCAGGAACCGACAAGGAATAAGATGAAAGTGTTTTTAAATTGATTTGGACAATTTAAGTTTGATAATAATTTTTATATATTTAATTTTCAGAGCTTGTTTTTAATCCGAATATAACATATTTATATGATTTTGGAATCAGCAAATGATGGAAAATAAGATAAACGTAAATTTGGATCGTTTTATAAATTTTTATTTTTTTTTACAATTTTCCGATTTTTAATGACCAAAGTCATTAATTAATTTTTAAGCCACCACGCTGAAATGCAATACCGAAGTCCGGGCTTCGTCGAAGATTACTTGACCAAAATTTGAACCAATTTGGTTGAAAAATGAGGACGTGACAGTGCCGCCTCAACTTTCACGAAAAGCCGGATATGACGTCACCAAAGACATTTATCAAAAAAATGAAAAAAACGTTCGGGGATTTCATACCCAGGAACTCTCATGTCAAATTTCATAAGATCGGTCCAGTAGTTTAGTCTGAATCGCTCTACACACACACACACACACACACACGCACACACGCACACACGCACATACACCACGACCCTCGTTTCGATTCCCCCTCGATGTTAAAATATTTAGTCAAAACTTGACTAAATATAAACAAGTCGCGTAAGGCGAAAATACAATATTTAGTCAAGTAGCTGCCATTTTTCAGCAAGACCGTATACTCGTAGCATCGTCAGTCCACCGCTCACGGCAAAGGCAGTGAAATTGACAAGAAGAGCGGGGTAGTAGTTGCGCTAAGAAGGATAGCACGCTTTTCTGTACCTCTCTTTGTTTTAACTTTCTGAGCGTGTTTTTAATCCAAACATATCATATCTATATGTTTTTGGAATCAGGAACCGACAAGGAATAAGATGAAAGTGTTTTTAAATTGATTTGGACAATTTAATTTTGATAATAATTTTTATATATTTAATTTTCAGAGCTTGTTTTTAATCCGAATATAACATATTTATATGTTTTTGGAATCAGCAAATGATGGAAAATAAGATAAACGTAAATTTGGATCGTTTTATAAATTTTTATTTTTTTTTACAATTTTCAGATTTTTAATGACCAAAGTCATTAATTAATTTTTAAGCCACCACGCTGAAATGCAATACCGAAGTCCGGGCTTCGTCGAAGATTACTTGACCAAAATTTGAACCAATTTGGTTGAAAAATGAGGGCGTGACAGTGCCGCCTCAACTTTCACGAAAAGCCGGATATGACGTCATCAAAGACATTTATCAAAAAAATGAAAAAAACGTTCGGGGATTTCATACCCAGGAACTCTCATGTCAAATTTCATAAAGATCGGTCCAGTAGTTTAGTCTGAATCGCTCTACACACACACACACACACACAGACACACAGACACACACACACACGCACATACACCACGACCCTCGTTTTGATTCCCCCTCGATGTTAAAATATTTAGTCAAAACTTGACTAAATATAAAAAGCAAAACAATCTAGTAAATGTAGAACGACACAGTAAGCCATGTAGTATTCTCTGTGGATACGCGGGGAGAGTGGTACCTTTAACGGACAGATAGCCTATCTGCAGAGACCGTAGAAGATACACAGTTTCTCTACTCTATAGTCTGGTATCTGCACGAGTCTATTCGAGCGGGTCGACATACATTGTTTTGAGTAGACTCGCTAATATCAGATAATTCATGTGTGGTTAGCGACTAGTGCTTTGTGAGTGTATTGATATTTTCTTTGTATAAGGGTTGTTTGAGAATAGCCCGGGTTTGAGCGGTCAACATGAGATGAAAAGAAAGCAACCTGATTGGTTTTCAGGTGACTATCGTGTTACTTTTCGTTTGAATAAACTGGAAGCAAATGCTTATTTCTTGGAGCACAACAATTAAGCATTATATTGAATTACAGGGACACCAGACACCGGGGTGAATACCAGATCTCAACGCACACGAACACACAAACACACACACACACACACCATAAACCAACATATATTTTTATTTGGCCTGATGGAATGTGTAGTCATCTGTGGAAATATGTGAAAATAGTGTGACTGTTAATATCCTTATCTGCGACAAAATGACAAATCATGGCTTCAGCAAGTATGTGAGATGCACTGCATCTATAAGTCTCACAAACTCTCAGTGTGGAATGAGATACAGCGTCAAGGTACGCTGTTGGTAATAGCTGATAGGCTGACCTACAAACTCGTTTTACTGAAGAGAATGTCTTGTGTTACGCTCGGCAATAAATGGACTTGATGATGATGATGATGATGATGATGATGATGATGATGATGATGATGATGATGATGATGATGATGATGATGATGAACACTTATTAAAGAAACAACGTCGACATTTAGTGTAAGGAGCAAATGTGGCCTTATGGGAAATGCCACGGAGCAAAGGATTTGGAAATCGATGCTCACGGAGCATCAAATCTATAAATCTTACTGTCATTTCTCCGCCGTGCTCGATGACATCGTAAACTGTGTAGTATCTTGGGGCGTGCAGCAGAAGACTATAGTTAAGCTAAAATCACTGATAGCTTAACAATCTAAAGTCTCAGACGTTGGACGAGGTTTCAGATATCGAACGAAGGACGGCTCCGACCAAACGAGTTTCGAAAGGTTCCGTGACTCCACATACTCTCTTGTTTCCTTTTCTTTGATACGTACTACGGTAACTCGTAGATGTTTCACACATCGAAGCCAATGCAATGGCGATCGGAAACAAACCGTCTTTAACTGTCTTCTCCGTGAACCAAACGAAGGCAAGTTTTAAACGCTTCAGTGGCCCAACACTGAGGTAGAGAAAGGGAGAATGTACGTTCTGGCTCACCGATTCCGACAGACCCTAAATATTAACGCAAAATAGGCTTCTGGACTAAACTTTTACTAAAATGAAACATGCGACAAAATCAGAAAAATACTGCATAAATCCATACAAAAAAAAATACAGTAAAGTAAGGTTGTTTTGAACCAATGCCGGGTCTGTCGGAATCAGTAACCCAGAACGTACATTCCCCCTTTCTCTCATACAACCACGGAAATTACAAGCCGTTGCAGGTGTTCAAGCTAAATAATCGTCTCGTATCGAAAACAAAAGCAGACGACAAATTTAGTCAGTTGGAGTTGTCTCCCGTACTCCTGTAGCATGCACTAGTCAGTTTAGATCAGTGCGCTGCATCTCAGACTCTGTGGCTGCACCAGACGGTTCGGGAATTCCCAACAAAAGAAAAGATCATACGGCACTGACAACTTCAGTGTCAGCTGAACACGAGAGCGTTCGGTCTTTTAGAAGATTTGTATCTTGAAATGAAAATTAACGAATATCGCGCTGTCTGAAGGAATGGAGTACATATCGGACAATGACCACGCTCAGGCTAAAACGATAGGACATCTGACCGACATGCGACAATGTGAATCGGACATTTGGGGATTTTCATCGTTATATGTCCGACGCCTAACGACATCCCTGCCTACATTATTCTGATTGATCACAACCAAACCTACTATTATTGGACACATCCAAATGCAAGCGTCTGTTCTTGAAAATTTCCCACTGATCTAAAAATAAAACCAGTGCAATTTCCTCTGTCGCGCTTTGCCACAGAAACTCACGGTTTGGCCTGTATTTCTGATTTGTGCGCAAAAGCTTTCTTTCTTTTTTCTTTTTTTTAACATAACAATGTTTAATGTCACTGTATGTTTAAAAGACCATGGTCATATTTGTAAAAAAAATGTTAAATTAGAAAATAAATAAGACTTTGGTATATGATTTTTCCTACACCTGTGCTGAAAATAAGACATAAAAATGTTGGTATATAAGTCGCTCAAATACAAGCAGGAATGAATGGCTCGGTTTGAGTTTGTTGCAGTTGACCCTGCACAATACGACCTATGATGTTTTTGGTAACAATTTTGCCGTCTCCCCCTCCCATAGGGTGACGTATTTCACAACTTCCTGTGTTACACAAACTCAGTGATGACCAATTTTGCCTGTATGTGTACCAGAAACAAGCCAGCTCCGAAATTCTCAAGAATTCTAGGATTCTAAAAATAGTACCGTTCACGCGTGAACGGTAGGTCTTGCTGGTAAACCGGCGGCTTGGGTCACTCTGTTCCAACGCTTCGCTTCACTACGCTTCAATATTTAGGCTGCCTTTTCAGGCGGCCACCGAGTGCACTTTATGCAAATGACTTGTGTAATATTGTTCCACCACGATTGGTTCTGGTGTATCACGTGGTTCATGAATATTAAAACTTGTTTATGAATCAAGCTTTGAAAAGTGTACTTGGTGGCTGCTTTGAAACTCAACAAAGCCTACTCCCCTTTCACAAACACTTCCCCGTCATAGCGGGTTTTCCCGATTGACAAAAATTCTTATTACACACTCAGACTATTTGAAGCCGCGTTTGTTCTCCAGTGGCCAATTGCATAAGAATATTCTGGTGATGAATAAACGCGCTTTGTGTCATTAGCATCTAAAGATTTCTTGTTTACAATAGTTGTGTTGATCTGATGAAGCGCGGAACTGATCTTAGGGTTGTCATGGTGAAACACTCGCTTCTGAAACAGTGCTTCCTTGTAGTTATCATGCGATATGCTCGACTTTACAACCTGTTTGCTTACACCCTTTGCTTTTTTAACCACCCCTTTCTCACTTGCAACACTGTACATCTTTGCACGCAATCCAACATACTCCTTAATTATCTTCCCATTCATTTCATCTTTCATCTTTCCAATAACCTTCTTGTTAACATTTGAGTGCAATGGTGATTCTTTAGGGTAGTCGCAAGTGTCATAAAAAGAATCTTTTCCTTTTACTGCAGGACTTTCAGCTTCTAGATCTTTGTAAATGTCATCCGCTGGAATGTCAAGTAAGAATGAATCTGTGTCTGTGTAAAGTACTCTCGATTTGGGATATCTTGGTTTCAAATAATCATACAAAAACTCAAGCATCAACAGTTTTGACAACTCTAGCACAGTAAAGCCTATGAATACTGGTTTGTCAAGCTTGACTACAAGTTTTTTCATTAAGATACCATACAGCTGTTCATGAAAGTATTTAAAGTCTTGATACTGTGGTTTGGATGTCAGCTTGATGGCCTCATTTTCTCTTGTAACAAGTCTAACATCCTTTCTCTTGTGTGGGTTTTCCATTGTCTTACCAAAGCAACTGTTGTTCATCAGTTTAAAAAAGTCTTTCTCTGATGCATCAGCGGCTTTGGTTCTCAGTTCTGTGTTTTTCATGATGTAAGGTTTCATAAACTGTTCTTGATCAAATAAAATTATACGATGAACAGCCTTCAAAATTAATCCATGTCTAATGTAAAACTGTAACAGTCTGTAGTGACACACATACTTCTTTTTGTGAAACAGATTGGGCACCAGCTTTGGAGGTTCTCTTGGGTTTACTTTTAACCTCTCAGCCGCTAAAGGATAATCATTATGTAGATCATGAAGTGATAGTGGATAGTCTAAGTCAACTTCTAGTATCCATCCCTTTCGACTGTCTGGGCCTGCTTTTAATATTGTCAGCACAACACATTGTGAAAATGGTCCTGAATAGATCTTAAAGTTCCGAAGTGGAAGCGTCTGACACATTGCCCAACCATACAAATTGTTTGCATCTAGATACATGATGTAATTAGAAGGTTTCATAGGATCAAAGTCGTCCAAGTATTTGTTGTTGGCTTTGCAGTAATTGTGTGAAGCCATACTGATTCCTCCACGTAGTCCATTTTCAATCATCTGAAGTGTAGGTAGATCTGATAGCAAGTCAATCTTTACTCCTGTAAATCTAAGAAATGCATCCCAGCTCATGCCTGGTGCAGATATGTAATGTGAAGGATCTAGATTGTAGTGCTTCATACATGTTCTTCTGTAATTCTCAAATATATCTGCAAGTAAACAAACATCAGCCAACAAATATTGATCATGATAATCACCCATTGTATTACATCCTAATTTATTCCATGCAGTCTTAGCGTGTTCATAGTCTTCGTCACTTATACCCTTACCCTTCAGCCGTGAGAAGTAAGCATCCTTTGGCGGTAACTCATCTTCATCAAACCTCTCCCACGAATCCATGTATTCATATGGATAGACTCCCTTTCTAACTAAGTCACTGTCAAAGTACTTACATGTGATTGGGAAAGCAGTTAGTGATGAAGATAAAGACTCAAGTGTTCCCATCAGATGTTGAGCAGAATCGTAGAAGTGTAAACTATTCAGAGTAAAGGCCATGTACTTTTCTGAAGACTGCGCAATGCATCTTGCTTTGTATTCATCAGTTACTGCCTGCATGATCAGATGTGAATCATAACCGCGCAAGTTATGGAAGAAGATTGGAAGCTTCCAAGTCTTAGGATCAAACTTTAATTGTAGATTACATTTGCTGTGTGCTGCTCCTCGGAACTGCCCACTTACATGATCATGATCTCTTACTATTGGATTGTCTGTGTTTGGTGTTAGACTTTGTTCGCATATCCAACACTGTGTGGTAGAGTTAAACTGTTCTTGGTCTTCAGGTTTCATAACAATGTCTGAAAGATTCAGTTGTTTGGAGCAGTCATTTCGCACTTGGTTCATTTGCTGTAAGAAGTTCTTTGCTGCATTAGGTCCTCTGTACAATTGCGGTTTAGAATGTTTACCATCTGAACTAACAACAATAAATGCATATGAACAGACTTGATGATTACTTAGAGTTACTGTTTTAGGTAGGTCTTTTGGTAAAGGTCCTTCATATGGCACAATGATAGATTCAAAGTCAGCATAAACAACATAAGGACTTTTCTGTAGTTTGCATACATTCTTAAAATACACTTTGCTGTCTGGCGGTGGTGTTGTTAACTTCACAACTGCATCATCAACGCTCTTACAATGTTGCTTGTGTATAAGTGCTGCATGAATTGATGGAATACGCAAGAGACATCGCCTACAAAAGTCTTGTTTACTATTGTGATTGCTTGTGCTCGCCATCAGTCTACTCATTGTACGAATCAAAGTGTAATGATATTTTACACCATCAGTCATTAGTAACATGTCAACATGGTTAGTATCACAATCACCAATCGTTGGTGAGTTCTTTGATATTCTGACTGGTTTCAGTTCATCTTCCTCATCCCACGTGTAAACATTTACGGTGATGGGTTTGTTTTGCTGTTCAAATTTGTCAATGCTTGTAATGCTGACAGGAAATTCAATACCAGTAAAGTTTAGTTTATTTCTGTATGCATGATAGTTAGACACTCTTTCTGCATTTTTCTTTACACTGTACAGTCTTGCCAGAACACACCACATAAAACATTTGTCATCATCATTCTTTATGTTCAGCACAGCACGTTTTTTGACAAGAGCAGGAGGTAAAGGTATGTAACTTCTACCTCTGATGGGGGCAAATTTACTTAGCTTCAATTCTATTTTTAGAATTTCACCTTCTGACCATCCGGATCCTTTCATCTTTGCATCCTCTGCAGCTTGCTCAAACCGTTTCATCATTTCATCTGCCCAGTTTCCATTCAATTCTGCCATAGAATTAAGTGCTAGTTGTCTGGTTGAAACATGAACTTCTAGCACCTCATCACTGACTGTTTTGTATTTTATTAAACTGACTATCTGCACTTTTACTGGAGGTTCAATCAACAAATTGTTTGGAATTTGTTCAATGGCGTCTTGCACACTGGACTGCACATTTTGAGGATCCGTTACTTGTAATTCAACGGTGTCAAATACTGTCGATAAAGATTCTAATACAGAGTCTTCCATCGCTGTGAGTTTGATTTTATAACTCAAAATAAAAATATAAATTAAAAAAATGAAGTTGCAATTCTTTCTCAGAGCTTCCATTTTTGTTAACACTATAAAATCTGAAATAAAAAATCATTTAACATTTGTACCACGTGGAACTAATTGTAATTCCTCTTTTACAAAGGCTCTTTGCGGTGCTGGTTCTCTCAAGTAATATATAGGTGGATTTGTCTCTACTACTCTCTTGATTTCATGAATGTCAATACTCCAGATTGGATCCGTTGCACGCTTCCTGCTGTCACCCTCAGCTTCACCGGGTGCATATAAATATCTGACTTTCTGATTGAAAGGTAGTAATGCCACTGGTGTTGTTGACTTTGGAGCAACAGGTATTGTTTTCTGTTTGATTGCATCAACTGGTCTTAACCCTGTAGCTTTAAATACCTCCAGATTCATTGCTCTAAGTACTGATGGTAATCTTTTGACCCATTCAGTGTTACGCAATTTACTTTCTGTGTCCAAAAATTCCTGATGGTACTGATATGAAAACAGTTTTTCTGCCAACTGTTTGTTAAAGCTCTCAACAATAGCCTGTGACCTGTGGTTTCCTGGAATACCTCTCTTCACTGTAACATGATGTTTTAACAGAAGCTGGTTGACAGCTCCTTTAAACTCCTTACCATCATCGCACTGAATCATTCTGGGATACTTTAGTGGTCCACGTCTGTAAATTTCTTGCAGGGCAACAGCTGTAGCTATAGCACTTTTCTCTGTCAACGGTTCAGCATCTTTGTATCTTGTTGCAACATCAACTACAGTCAGTGCATACTTATATTTCTTCCTTCTGACTGTGTCGCGCGGTAAATACAGCAGGTCTATTTGATGAGTGTCATTCGGTTTAATGTTAACAAAGTGTGGTCGTGTAATTTTTCTTGGTGCAGGTAAATAGATCTGCCAAACTGCCTGCTTTGACAACCATTTCTTTGCTATATCTTGAGAAACACCTGCTGCGTCACTGAGCTTGTCAATAGCAGTTCTTCCTTTCCAGTATCCTTTTGGGGAATAATATATTTTAGATAACAAAGCATCACTCATGGTTTTTTAAATGACAGAATATTAAGATTTGACAGCACGCGCAATAAAGTAAACAACAGCCATACCAATAACAATGAAAACAATCTCGCCCACCTTCTGCTCTTCTGAAGGCTGATAAAAGTCACCCAGTTTTGGAGGAGCACTTGTCTTCATTTTCTTTCCAGTTACAAGATAGTATTCTTGAATGGCTGCATCAACATTGGCAAAGGTTTTGTTTGCATGTCCTTGCTGCCTGAGTTTATCATTCATAAAGTCTAACTGCGCAATTCGTTTCTTCTCGTATTCATCCTGTGCTTTCGCCAGTTGTTCCATGGCTTTGTTGTGCCTTTCCCTCTCTTCACCATTTTGCAGTTTAGAAAACAAATAGTTGCTGCCAGAAAATGCAAGCGCATTTACAATCGCACCTCCCACCATCATAACCAAGCTAGCCATTTTATTGTCTTACATGTTTATATTTTCTGGAATAATTCCTTGCTTCACCAGGAAGTCTTTTGTTGCAAAGGAAGCTGTCACAACACCAATTAGTTTAGCACCGTCTTCGAAGTCTAACTTTCCCAAGTCGGCTGGTTTCATTCTGAGGAGACTTTTACCCAGCATTGTGTAACCTACACTCAAGCCTCCAATCACTGCAGCGTGATAAACTAGATTAACTATTGTCTTTTCAGAACTCATTTTTATGTTATCAAAATTAAAATATTAAAATTATTCCATATGAAATGAATCCACTGCAGGTACTACTGTGGGCTTTTTTATTGTTTGTACTGCTTTGTTTGTTGGTTTTGGTGTTTCTGATTTTGGTGTTTCTGATTTTGGTGTTTCTGACACTTTATATTTGCCTTGCCAAAGTTTGTAAAGCAAGTATCCACCTCCTCCAACAACAGCTGCTACAGCTACTTTTCTGTATGATAGAAATGAAGATTTTAATTCTTGATCAGTTTGTGTGACCTTAGTCACTTCAGGAATGTTTGGTGTCTGCTCAACTTCAGACATAATGTTCTGCTTTGCCTTTTGATTTAACTTTTTTTGTCTGTTCCATTCGGCTAGTTTTTTTCCTGCTTCTACTCTACCAGGTTTCTTTGTCACTGTGTTCACTTCTGGTATTTTCGTCTGCTCCACTGTCTGCTTCAACTGATCTGTCATCTTTTTTATTCTGAAAATTAATGTGTTTGAAAGTAATTAATCCAGCAACAAATGGTACTAATAAAGCACCAAATCGATAATACAGGCCACAGGCAAGAGATTCGAGGGACTTGGAAACAACAGGGTCATGAGTTAGATCATGTGTTAAGTCTTCCTCCGAGTCGAGAGGTGTAAAATGTCCAAAAATCTTTGTGTACAAACCTATAACAGTCTGTCCAATACTTCTAACCATCTTAGAACCAAGCACTGATTCATACCGTCCATGATACTTTTCTATATCTTCTGAGGAAAGATGTTGTACTTCTTCCACAGTTAACTGCTGCCCAAGGTAGTGTTTTGTTTTTCCACAAACAGCAAGTGAATACAATCTTTCTTTTTTATCAGGTATAGTCCTACTGTCACAGATTTCAATATCTGTAGCAGTCTGCATCAGCAATTCATCACAGTTCATTTTATTTTGATGCAGAATAAAATTAAAATCTAGTAATTAAACTTGAGTAAGAACTTGGGTAGGAACTTAACAAGAACTTAGGTAGGAACTTGAGTAAGAACTTAGGTAGGAACTTAACAAGAACTTGACAAGAACTTGGGTAAGAACTTGAGTAAGAACTTGACAAGAACTTGAGTAAGAACTTGACAAGAACTTAGCAAGGATTTCTACAAACATACATACTGAACTGGTTGATCAGTTTTTAAAACCAGTTTCGAGTGCTTAGAAGATTTCAGATTATTCTTTATTCTTTCTCTCTCCTGTTTGTTTTCAATGACATCATTTTCTCGAAGACACTCTTCAAAACTGTCACGGTCCTTTGAATAGAACAATGTTATTGTTTTGAGTTGCTCTCTAAAGTCTTTCAGAACTGCATTGTATTTTTGTGTTAATATCCAAACTGATATTAATGCATGTCGTCCACTGAATGCAAGCTTTGCTAGTGCACTTTTCTTTCTAACAATGTCACGTTCTGCTGCACAGTCATCAATAATAAACAGTGTTGGCGTGTTCTGAAAAAGATCGAAATAATGCTCCAAGCAAACATTTAGACGATCAGAAGGATTTACAATAAATATATTTTGATCAGACCATATGAATTTTCTCTCCTTGTATGTTCTGTTATGCTTTATGGTTGGACAGAATATGACTATGTGTTCAAAGTGATTTATGTAAACAGTCTGTAATAAATCCAAAACATATCTTGTTTTGCCGCAACCTGTTGCCCCACAAATCAAAGAACAGTGTGGATCTTTTGGAAGAAAATCTAGATACTTCATTTTAACACGTTCAATAAACAATATCCTGTAATCTGCTTTCAGAGATGTTTAACTGCGCATCTGACACAACAAACACGTAGATCTTAACTGATTTACTACTACTCCCTACTTCCTTTTCAATTTGTATTGTGATTCCTTCTGATCCGTTTTCAATTCGCCTTCCACTTCCATGCAGTTTGTTGTCGTCAGTTGTTCTGAGATCCAGCCATAACGCATATTTATTTGTCAAGAAATCTTCTACGCCAACACCGTGTAAATGTAGATCTTTAGCCACAAGATCAGATGTTGGGTCTTTCAATCTTCCTCCAGTAAAGTACTTTCTTGCTTCATCATAGTGTTGGTATGGCAGCATGCCAGATGCAAATATTTGGTTTGGCTGCCCTTCAATTGTGCAATATACTCTATTGATTAGTGGATTGTAAAACTTTTCTATTTGCCTTTCATATGAATCTTTTGGTTCCTCAAACAACATAAGTATTCCCTTCATTGACCTAGCTGGTGTATTCAAGTTAATGTTCCAGATTGGATCAGCCTGGCTTTTTGAAAGTGTACTGTGATTCAACACTCTTTCATAATAGATAGGCAGCTTAGAACTGTACTGATTTTCTATAAGTCTAGCCAGTTCAGGATGGTTTACAACATCAAACTCTAAAGAAATTCCAGACACCTTATACTTTGCTTCCGGGTCTTGTGAAAGCATAACACGATCATAACTATTGAAAGTCAGGTCGTATGACAGCCTGTCACGCAATGCTCCTTGATAGAAGGGAGGATGTGAATTTATGAGTTCAAAGTCAAGTGGAATACAAAATTTGTTTCCAAAAGCAACATTGACAGCGTTATCTTTTTTGTTATTGTCAGCTTTATCTCCTGCTCCTATTCTAACTTTTATCCCATTGTCTGACTGAATCCCTTGAAACACTCTGTTTTTCTTTTCATTGTCAGTTAACCAATTATCTGCATAAACTAAAAATACATCTGCATTATTCAATGACATCACTTCCCGCCCTTCCAGTTTGACAGTAATCTTCCTCACAATTGCTCTTCCTACATTATAAGCCAAAGTCCTATTTTCATCTGAGCCAGATTCTAATTCTAATTTGAATGATAGTCTTACAGTGCCTGGTACAATAACATCGTTCTTACCTAGATTAGGAAACCTAACAGTAAGTATTTCATTCTGATCAATAGTAGAAGGATTATTTGTAACTATAACTGTTTGCCTTATTCCTTTTACCCCGAGAGGTTCTTTCAGCCTTCTGTAAGGATCAAGAACAGAACCGAACGATTGTGCCATCTTTTTTTATTTTCAAAATAAAAAATAAGTTACAAATGGCAGAAGGTGGATTAGAAGATTTATTTGAGCCAGCGGACGACATGAGCGAAGCAATCCCTTTGGTTCCCTACCATCATTCACTGCATTATGAGGTGGCACGACATGAACTTCTGGAAGGTAAAGTTAGAGATTTCTACAAAAGTTTAGGAGAAGAACCTGATGTTTTAGATCCAAATCAGTTCAAAATGGAAGCAAATCATTTATATACAACTAGCGATAAAGGAGAAAAAGTCCAACTTACATATAAATCTAATCCTGCTAAGTTTCTATCAAAAGTTTCACTAAAACAAAAACTTACTGCTAATCGACTTAGGCAATTAGATATTGTGCCTAGCACACGGTCATCATCTTCCCATGTTGTTTCCTTACTTCAACAAGCAGAACTAGGACTACCAACTGCTACTCAAATAGAATCTGTTCCATTGCAAGATCTTAATAAACTTGCAGATGAGGCTGATCAACTTATACAAGAGATAGAGACTTCTTTTTCTGAGGAAACTTCACTGAAGACTCCACATGAACTATTACCTATGAGAGAAATAGAAGCCCTTAATCAATCACTACAAACCATCAGAGGTGAAATAGCAAATAATCTGTCAAAACTAGGTCAGCTGGATGAAGATATAAACAAAGAGAAACAAAAACTTGCTGATGCTGATGATTTGAACCTAGAACAAGAAGTAAAAAACAGAATTTCTAAGCGTTTAAAAGATTTGCAGGAGGAGAAAGCCATAAGGTTAGAAGTTCTAAGTAACAATAGAGAACAACTGAGAACACAGGTCAGCAGAATAAAAAATACAATTCAAAGAATCCTTTACGAAGACACAACTCTTGCTGAAAGAATTAGAACGCTTTTCAGAGAGCAGGGAATCACAATAGCTAGTATACTAACTGCGTTAGGATTTGCAATAAGCACATTAGTGTTAACATTCACAGGTGGCACTGTCACACCTCCACCTCCACCTTCACCTTCATCTCCATCTGATCCGGGATGGGTAAAGAAACAACTCAAACACATTGCAGAACTATTAAAGAAACTAGCAGCAAAAGCTTTGGATGCACTTCCAGGAATCATTGGTTCAATTGTTAGCTGGCTGTTATCTTTTGCAGGTAAAGTTGTTGGTTTCATGGCTGAACATCTCTGGACTCTAATAGTTTTAATTGCAGGTGTTCTGCTAACGAGAATAAAGCAAAAGTAAGCCTACACCCACTCCACCAATTACTAGAGCAGTCTTCTGCGATTCATGATCATCACTAATACTAACAGCTTGATCATCACTAGTGACAGAATGATCTTCACCTGCAGCGTGATCTTCACTTGTCACGCTTTGTTTCTGTTCATTGTGATATGGCTGTAGCATCGTTCTGATTTCTGAATTCAGTTCTTCACCCTTTCCAAGCGGCTGGGTGTCACTAGCAATAATGATTTCATTGTTATAATTTGTTATTGTTCCAATCTGCAGCTGGAGATCAGAAGGTAACATGTAAAGGCCGTTACCAACAGCAAAGTCAACTTTTGATCTTGCATAACGGAGAGAGTCTTGATACCTTTTGATGCTGGAAGGCAGATCAACTGCAGAGTTTATGACATCTTCTAAATTTGATAACAACTGTTTCTGTGCACCAAACCCTGTGCTTGTTCTCATTATGTTTGATCGTGTCTGTGCCTGCGAGCCTAGCAAGCACCACGCATATGTTCGGATAGATTCATTGATCCTTTCAACACCTGATCCAGTGAAACCTTTGCCGGTGTCTAATATAAAAGTAGTCCATGCATTGTGGTGCTGTTGTTCTATTGATCCTAACTGTACCTGCACATTTGAAGAAAAAGATGTATGACCTGGCCAGTAATCAAAATTATACCTCCTGTGGACACCCCATAAATATAGTGTTCCCATGCCATGGTTTTTGTCTTGCTTTTGCCTAAAGTCGGTCTTAAAATCTATATTGAATTCATTGTAGAGACGCTCATACACTTTCATGTTTATCCTATTGTTGAATGGGTTCCAGCTCTTTTCATGCGGCATTGGTGCCTGAAGTTCAGACAAGATTCTCCTGCACTGATAGTAAACGTGAAATGTGTACACACACTTTGTCAGTAAGTTTGAATTATTCATGTGGTCTGCATAGGACACTCCACATCCTGTGGTTGCACAGAATATTGCAAAGTTTAACTGATTCTGATAGAACTGAATTGGGTGAGAGTTCCACATCTTTGGAACACTATCATTTTTGATTGGGGGATTTAGGTAAGAATGGAATGGGTCAGGCACTTTAACGCGAATGGATTCTGTTTCTGTTACAGCAAAGTCCAACTCATGGAAAGAAATAGTCTTTGGATTGTAATATGGTCCAGTTTTGTATTTAATGTCTTTGTTGAATTTATACTGACTCATTTTTGTTGTTGAATAAAAAATGTTTATCACACTAACAAATGTGAAGACTGGTGTGCCAGTTAAACTTGCAAACCCTATCAACAATCAAAATGGAGGAATGAAAGTTGCACTGCATGAAATTATGTACAAGGTTACTTGGTATAATATCAGTAAAAAAAAGGCTAACAACTGGGTTAGAATTAATGGTAAAACACATTCTGTAGAAGATGGTTACTATGACTTCTGCACTTTAGAGAAAGAATTGTTTGCTCCAGTAGGTATTACAGCGAGTTTAAATCATGCAAGTCTCATTGCTACTCTTACTATGCCCAAAACTAGAGAAGTAAACGTTGAGTTTCCAACCAAACTCCTTGATATGCTTGGAATTACAAAAATATACAAGGGAACACGTCCCATTGACATGGATGTTAACAGTGTACTGTTTGTTCACATGAGAGAGCTTAACACATCCTATAATTTGTTTAATGATCAGCGTTCTGATCTGCTTAGGATTCTTCCACCGAGTGATGCCTCTTTTTGTAAAATGCACGTGCCAACATTTAAGACACTTCAGTTCAAGGACTTGGAGGAAGGGTGTCATGAATTCCTACACATTGATCTGAAAAATCAAAGTGGACAACCAGTTGATTGTTTGTTTAACATTACATTGGAAATAGTTCCATAAAATATTGAGTATTAAAATGTCGAGTGGACCTACAATAGCTTATCCTGTTGCATGTTCAACTATAGAGTTGAAAGATTTAGCAGACGCTATCGACTTTGAGAGCAATGCTGAAGTTGGTGCAGTGTATGCATTCGAGTTTACAGACACTGGTCATTACAAGAGAAAGGAAATCGACGATGAAAAGAAACCAAGATTCCTCAAACTAGGTCAAATCCGTGATGTTAATGTACCTGATCCAATTGTCGATGACATATACTACATGTGGAAACATCAGAATAAAAAATGGGTACTTAGTCCTGTTATCAAAAAGATTGACTGGGAAATGAAGTTTGAACTTGTGAGTCCATACACTCTTGTTGGAAAAGACGACACATTCCGTAAGTCAATCAATGCTGGACCACTAATTGTTAGCCTTGTTCCTGCGATTAACAGCAGGGGAGAAGTTGCAGTTAAACCTTTCCATAAGAACAACTATCTCATTCACAGAAAACAAAGTGTTGAAAAGGACGCTGACACCATTGTCGATTTTATACCCAAGCTTCCAATAGGGCAGAATGCAACTATGATATTTGATATAGTTGTCAGGAAAAGGGAAGAAACCACAAACACTGTTCTAATGAGAGGAATAAATCTCAACTGGAGACCATTAAATGTTGAAGAAGTCAGAGTATTTATTGCTGTTCAAAAGGATTCTAACACAATAAAAAAACAGACGTCAAACCAAAATGTTGTTGTTAACGCAGATATAAATAATTTAACAGAAATAAGAAGTATTAATCTTACTTATCTTGATTTGATTGCTTTCTACTATACAGATAAGGTGTTAAGCAATGAACAGCTTCAAAGCTTAGCAGAAACACTGGCCAGTGAGAATTAAGATAAATATTTTATATTTTGCATTAAAAGATGACTAGCAGTGTGAAGCTTTATCCTAATATTGATGAAAGTGCAGCAGAAAGTCAACAATTCAGACTGGCACACATTAGTAATATACAAAAACAACTAGAAGATGAATTAGAAAAATATTCTCGCGCTAGACGTAAGTACTCAACAACTTACAACAGCCTTTCTAATGCCAGCACTGGTTCTACTATCCTTGCATCAGCTGCAGGTGTAACGGGAACAATTCTGTTAGCTACCGGAGTAGGGACTCCAGTTTCTCTAATCCTAGGTGGTGTCGCAGCAGCAGTTGGTGGTTTATCATTTATAGCATCAGCTATAATGAAAAAAATTGTGAAAAAGCTTGAAAAACACGAATCCATTTCCACTCTTGCATCATCAAAATTGTCTAGCCTAAAACTGTCTATCAGTAAAGCACTTGAAGATTCAAAAGTTTCTGACGAAGAATTCAAACAGATACAAACAGACTTTGATGACTACAAAAGTAAGAAAGCAAGTATTCAAACAAAAACACGAGCTGAATATAACAAGCCACTCGATATAGAAGATCTGAAAAAGCAGTTTTTAAAAAAGGGGATTCAAATAGGACGGGAAGAAAAAGTAAAAATAGAATCACTTGTAAAGAGTTAACTATTCGTTTAGACAGTCACATTGCATGTATCAGATATAATTCTAACAGTGAAAGAACATATGAAGTAAAGTTTGTAAATGAGAGAGCGTATTGAGCTTAAGAATGTTGTATAAGAGAAAGGGAGAATGTACGTTCTGGGTTACTGATTCCGACAGACCCGGCATTGGTTCAAAACAACCTTACTTTACTGTATTTTTTTTTGTATGGATTTATGCAGTATTTTTCTGATTTTGTCGCATGTTTCATTTTAGTAAAAGTTTAGTCCAGAAGCCTATTTTGCGTTAATATTTAGGGTCTGTCGGAATCGGTGAGCCAGAACGTACATTCTCCCTTTCTCC
>NC_090245.1:15138006-15183006 GCF_037325665.1 Littorina saxatilis
CACACACACATACACACACACACACACACACACACATGTATACACACACACACACACATACACACACACACACACACACACACACACACACACACACACACACACTACACACACACATACACACACATACACATTCACACACACACACACACACACACACATATACACACACTCACACACACACACACACACAGAGGGCAAAATAAAATAAAATAATAAAGATGAAAGAAAATTGTCTAGCTGCCTCTGATTGTTACGTTGATGAAGTCATGCAGTCATCTCGTGAAATTGGACAAAATCGAAGATGCCTTGTCATTCAATTGTGATGGGAAAGCTAGAAGGAAATGTCAGAGCCATTCAGCAAATGATGATTAAGACATTTCACGTTGGGGATGTCTGCGATGAAGAGGTTATCAACAGGGCCGAGAGAAGGTCAAGGCGGAATGGTCAGTCTTGTAATCAACGACCAACATAATACAGAACAACCCCCCCCCTTTTTTTTAAGACCCCCCTTCCCTCCGAAGTTAAGACCTGTCCCTATTAAATCTTTTATTTTCAATTGTTATTGTTCCTAACCAGTCTGCAAATTCACCTCCATTGTAATGGGACTGCTTTCTTTTTTAGACCTGATTATTTCCATTTTGTGTGGGGCTTGTCTTTTCCACTGTAGCTCATATAACGACAAGAATGAGACGTGCTTTTACTTCTTGGCGAGTCATTGGTCAATAATATGAAAGTTCTGCATTTCCGTCCTCACTCATTTTCTTTCGCACACGGATGTCGTTTTCTTGTTGTCGTTCGGCGACCACTCTGGCAGGCTTGCCGTCAAGACACACACACACACAGGGAATAGCTATAGACATGGGAGGCAACTGGGTCGGGCAGGAGATAATACACACAAAGAGACGGGGCACAGCACTTGGCTACATACCTTCCAGTCGGTCGCTGCTACAGTGTAACCCCCCTTTTAAGACCCCCCCACCCCCACCCCCCAATTTAAGACTCCCTCCCTGTTAGGCCAAACAAAAATATATGTTGGTTTAGGGTAGCATGACCCACAAAATTAGGGTCGGTAGGTCGGCTTTTAAAAAAAAGAAAAAATTTTGTTTAGTCCCGGTATGGTTCGCAAAATGTGCCAGAGATTGTTTTTTAAAATTTTGTTTTGAGAAATGAAAAAAAAAAGTTTTAGGGTCGGCGGGAAAAAATAAGGTCGGTCGGGTTACCCTAAACCAACATATATTTTTGTTTGGCCTTAAGACCCTGTGTTCTCAGATTGTTTGTTCATAACCTCTGTAAATGTACCCCCATTTTTAAGACCTGATTTTCTCAGATTCTTAGAGGTCTTAAAAGAATACGCTTATCGCACGTACGCATAAGCCTGGCAAGTTAGATAAACACCAATAACTAAACAAGATCGAATGCTTTGGATGCAGTCGGGTAGCTGAAAAAGTCGTGTGTATATGAGTTTAGAATGAGCCATTGCATGTGGTGGTTAATAGGATCGTTAACACAATAAGGACGATATTATTGTAACGTCTGCGACTAACGAGACTTCTCGATACGAAAACGTTGATGGCAATACTATGTAGAATTTAGAAGCTCTGTGGTGTGTGCCATCTTTAGGTGGTAACCAAGCAACGAGTAATCTGTCTGATCCCTGATCTGTGGTCTACATTATCATTTACAAGAAAATCAATTGCTTTCAAGGGATATTATTACCTGAGGAAAAGGGCAATAAGATCGCTTTCAAAGTTCTACTATATAACAGCATAAGATTCAATCAATCAATCAATATGAGGCTTATATCGCGCGTATTCCGTGGGTACAGTTCTAAGCGCAGGGATTTTTTATTTTATTTTTTTTAAAATTTATATCGCGCACATATTCAAGGCGCAGGGATTTATTTATGCCGTGTGAGATGGAATTTTTTTACACAATACATCACGCATTCACATCGGCCAGCAGATCGCAGCCATTTCGGCGCATATCCTACTTTTCACGGTCTATTATTCCAAGTCACACGGGTATTTTTGTGGACATTTTTTATCTATGCCTATACAATTTTGCCAGGAAAATCGTCAATCGTGGGATCTTTAACGTGCACACCCCAATGTAGTGTACACGAAGGGACCTCGGTTTTTCGTCTCATCCGAAAGACTAGCACTTGAACCCACCACCTAGGTTAGGAAAGGGGGGAGAAAATTGCTAACGCCCTGACCCAGGGTCGAACTCGCAACCTCTCGCTTCCGAGCGCAAGTGCGTTACCACTCGGCCACCCAGTCCTTATTCTGTGTTAAAAATAATGCTACCGCGCAAGAGGCCTGCCTTCAATTTGCAAAAGGGAAGAGTTTTAAAAGCTTTATAAACATGTCGTCGAATAGGCAAAGAAAGAGCCCTCTTTGTCATGAATGAGTTGGGTAACTTCCACTGAGTTAATTCCCTTGTTTGTGTAAGTGGTGTTTGTTACTAGTCGTCCACGTCATAGGGGCCGCTAGTCGTCTTTCCGCCAGACGGCGCTTCTCGACTATTTTTTGTTTCCAACACCGGAGAGAAGCCGAGCCCTGAAGCGCATTGCCTCACTGTGTTTTAATTAATAACACTACGTTTGCGTTTTGGAGTAAAACGTCACGTGTGTGTCTATATTACAGTGTTCTAGATGCACGGACGTGTAGCAAAGACTTTACGCGTACGTGTAGATATTGCATCACCCGTGACTCACATTTTTTCTCCAATGTTCCAAATCATACGTTGTTTTGCTCCCACCACGACTGCAGATCTTGGCAAACGCGTGACGTAAAAACTAGATTTGATGACGTTACACGTACACGTTCCCGTCAGTACACGTGCTAACTAGTGCCACATCTAGATCTGGCTATTAAGGTACAGTGGACTCCGCCGATTCTTCAGATTCGTCAAATTCGTCAGAAAATCTCTCAAAACGGTACAAACCAATAGTATCTCTTTAACGTCTGCAACCAACGAGACTTCTCAAAAGGTGGCTGACATCAGTGAGCAGAACACAATAGGTTCGTAAAGTCTGCCCTTTATGCTGCGCCCGAGCAAAGAGCAAATCTGTCGGACCTCGGGCAGTCTGAGTGTCTGACCTGTAGGGCTTGGCAACACAGCCATCCTAGGTCGTTGTGTGCATACACGCAGCAACAAAATCCAGTCAAAGAGACAAAACCTGTGGACAATGTTTAGCACAAAGCGATGCCAAGTTAAGCGAGATGATAATACATGATTAGTAAAAGCGATAAGAAAGACAGAGAGGTAGAAGAAAGAAAATGAGACAGCTATAGGCAGCCATCACAGACTGACACAGATTGCCTTGTACATAAAAATAAAAGCCACTCAAAACACGAAGGGAAAGGTAAGGACTGTATTTGTTTGTTTGTTTGTTTGTTTGTTTGCTTAACGCCCAGCCGACCACGAAGGGCCATATCAGGGCAGTGCTGCTTTGACATTTAACGTGCGCCACACACAAGACAGAAGTCGCAGCACAGGCTTCATGTCTCACCCAGTCACATTATTCTGACACCGGACCAACCAGTCCTAGCACTAACCCCATAATGCCAGACGCCAGGCGGAGCAGCCACTAGATTGCCAATTTTAAAGTCTTAGGTATGACCCGACCGCGGTTCGAACCCACGACCTCCCGATCACGGGGCGGACGCCTTACCACTAGGCCAACCGTGCCGGTGTAAGGACTGTAGCTAGCACAAGTAATGCTATAGCTTGTAAAATGATCATGATTAACACAAAAAACAATGATTGCCTGAGAATAGTCAAAGCTGGACAGACAGACAGACAGACAGACAGACAGACAGACAGACAGACAGACAGACAGACAGACAGACAGACAGACAACAGACAGACAGACAGACAGACAGACAGACAGACAGACAGAGAGACAGAGAGACAGACAGACAGACAGACAAACAGACGGACAGACAGACAGAGTGATTAAAGAACAGACAGACAGACAGAGTGATTAAAGAACAGACATACAGACAGACAGACAGACAGACAGACAGACAGACAGACAGAGAGACAGACAGACAGACAGACAGACAGACAGACAGACAGACAGACAGACAGACAGACAGACAGACGGGCAAACAGACAGACACACAGTTAGGCAGTCAAACAGCCTGCCGCATGTTTGTTTGTTGTCGTTTTTGTTTTTGTTCGTTGGTTGTTTTTGGTTGGTTGGTTGTTTGTGCCACCTATTCAACCTTAAGAGTAACATGTTGGTGTTTGCAACATAATTTTCAATTTCTATTCCTATAATATTCGCTTAGTCAAAACCTGACTTTCCTTTGTTTGTGTACGAGAGTCTCCCTTACCGTCACTTCATCTCGAAAGAAGATGAAGATGAAGAAGAAGACGAACAAAACCAAGCAGCAGCGGCAGCACCAACAACTCCACCAACTTCGATATGAACAATAATCACCACCACCACAACCACCACCACCACCACCACCACCACCAACAACAACAACAACAACAACAACAACAACAAAGAAACAAACACAGACACAAACAAAGCTATCCCCTTTCCCACCAATCACCATTAACAAAACACAAATAAACAAACACAGACACAAACAAAGCTACCCCCTTACCCATCCATCTCCATCACTATCACCACCAACCCCCCCCCCCAACCCCACCCCCACACACCACCACCACCACCACCACCACCACCACCACCTTGGATAAGAAAAATAAATGACAATTACCAGCAGCAACATCACCACTACCACCAACAACATTGATAACAACACTAATGACACTGGCACCAGCAGTAGCAATCACAACCATCACCATTATCGCGATTGCCGTAATTATACAACTCCGGCTAGCTGCGTGTTCTTCTATATATATATACGACTAGTGTCTGTGTGTCTGTCTGTGTATCTGTCTGTGTGTCTGTGTGTCTGTGCGCGATGCACGGCCAAAGTTCTCGATGGATCTGCTTCAAATTTGGTGGGCATATTCAAGTAGACCCGGGACACGACACAACCTGGTCGATATTTCAACACGTGCTCTCAGCGCGCAGCGCGGAACCGATTTTGGTTCCACCTCAGCTATTTTGGTTCCACCTCAGCTTACCCGGGCCCCCATACCGACACACCATAGCCGCTACACCACATCACAACGCCAAAGTTCTCGGTGGATCTTTTTCAAATTTGGACACCGTATTCAGCTACACCCCGGACACAATATCATCGATGAGATATTTCAACACGTGCTCTCAGCGCGCAGCGCTGAACTCATTTTCGTTTTTGTGTTCATTTCACCATTATAAGTAACTCTTCCTTATCTTCTCCAGTGTTTGGCGTTTATCTCCCTTCCTTCGTGTGGCTTTCCCGTTCAGTTGTAAGTTACTACACTGCGCTGTCCACTGCGCTGAGCGTCTTCGGATATTCCCGGCGTTCTGTTACTGTTACCTATTTTTAGAAGGTCAACGCAGTGTACAGAACGTAAATTGGACCCGTAAATTATCCTCACTGTAAAAGTGCAAAGGTCGAATCAATTTATAGCCACGCGAAAAATACACTGTCATCTATCTCTCTATAGATACGGCTTCTCTGTGTTTGTGTGTGTGTGTGTGTGAGTGTGTGTGTCTCTATGTAAGCAACACCTGTGCATTCTTCAGTTCTGTTTGTGATGTGGTCTGGCGGCTTTTGTGTAATTTTATGTACTGGCCTTCCTGTGAGAAGCCATAACTTGCTCAGTCCTGTTTGAGTGGAGTTCGCCTCCAAAGGTGATTAACACGGTTACATTCGTCGACAAGGATGGGACTCGATATGGTCAGGAATGGCATTATGGCCACTGAATCATTTTCGTGCTGTTCCCATTCCACGAATCTGGGAGGGACCTAAGCTTGGCGGGTCCATAGTTCGGCGTACGGCTCTAAGTACTTCTTCCCGGCGAAGCCGTCTACCCGGCGAAGCGGGTAATCATCTAGTATGATATAGCTCAGTTGGTAGCTCGCTGGATTTGTATTCAGTTGGCCGCTGTCAGCGTGAGTTCAAACCCACGTTCGGCGGAAATTTATTTTTCAGAGTCAACTTTGTGTGCAGACTCTCTTCGGTGTCCGAACACCCCCCGTGTACACTACATTGGGGTGTGCACGTTAAAGATCCCACGATTGACAAAAGGGTCTTTCCTGGCAAAATTGCTTAGGTACAGTTAATAATTGTCTACCTATACCCGTGTGACTGGGAATAATAGGCCGTGAAAGGTAAATATGCGCCGAAATGGCTGCAATCTACTGGCCGTATAAAAAACGCTCGCGCTGGACCCGAGTACTCTTCAGACATTCACACACACACACACACACACACACACACACACACACACACACACACACACACACACACACACACACACACACACACACACACACACACACACACACACACACACTCTCTCCCTCACTCCCTCCCTCTCTCTCTCTTTCTTTCTTACACACACACACACACACACACACACACATACACACACACACACACACACACACACACGAGTACAGACTCATGCACACACACACACACACACACACACACACACACACACACACAAACACACACACACACACACACACACACACACACACACACAAACAGTAACACTAACACATGTGCACAAAATGAATCGAACCCGGATCACTTTGGCCATAGACTCTCTCGTGCTCTCTGTCTCTCTTTCACCGAGACCAAACCCTGCATTGTAATTTCTTTGCCGAGACCATTTCCCCACGCGTTGTCTGGCTTGCACTGAAATCATGCTTTTCTCGTCACTGCGTGACGTGTTCGCCGCCCAAGTCTGCCCTTATACGATCAATCGGACCTATTATCAAGTTAGTGTATCAACTTTTGAACGAACTGCGCCCAGTAGTTTCCCAGCAATAAGCTGTTAAGTCGAGACGAACAGACAGACAGACACACAATTAAAGTCTGCAGGACCCTAGTACTGCGTACTCGGGGGTAAAATTTCATCTCACACGGCATCATTGCAGAGCGCCTAGAACTGTACCCACGGAATATGCGCGATATAAGCCTCCTATTGATTGATTGATTGATTGATGATTGCTCGCTAAAATAGCAGAACCACAGAGAAGTGGTAACAACTATCTTCTCCAGCCTTCGTTTGTATAGGTAGTCCTTTGACTTTAAAGGCAACGTCCTTCTGAAAGTAATAACAGGCCTTATTCCAAGTTCCGGGTTACAATTGAAAACGAACTGTAGAAAAACACCAGCGTGAGCACGCATGAGGCAGGCTGGTAATAAGTCTTATATATGGTAAGAACGTTCTGAACCCTACACGTTTTCGATTACGATTGTTCTTGCCTTGAAATAATAATTCGGAAACCATTCATTTACTGAACTGATGCAGTCGTATTTCAGTGTAGTCTGCTACGTATGACAGAGTCGATCGAGTCAGTCTTCCAAATGCTGGTCTAGCTGGTACGTTATCGGAATAACACTTGTGTTTTCTGTTAGCCGCTGGGAATTGTATACTAACTCATCATTTGGTAATGTGGATGATATGCTACATGCCACCAACACGTACGGCATATGAGAAGAATCTATGCAAGTCGGCGAAAATGAGATGAAACACAGCGGCTTCTATTTTTAGATCAGTGGCACTGTGGCACAGGCACATGCAATCTGTCAGAAAAAAAACCCACTTCTGCTTTAATTGAGAAGCAGGGAATTTATGGTCATTTAGTATTGTGAAGAATATAAGCTACATGTCATTAATTAATTCTGAGGATGAGAGCACAGTCTCGCTTAATTAAGCAAAGGGCGGAAGAATACGCTCTGTGGAAAAGTAAGCGCACTCCAAGAGTACGCTAACAGATTTAAGCGCATCGCCATTAGCCAATCAACTGGTTCACATCAGTCATGTGACACCAGTACTTACTGACAATTATTATTATCATCTCTCCACTTGGACACACACCAAAAAATAACACCCTGGATGCTTCATGTGCAGAGGGCGAATTGATTCCTTAAAAGTCACCAGTGTCAATCTGCAAAATTACTGTCTAAAAACATTCCAACTCGGCGCACGAAGTAGTCATGATGTTGATGTTTGGTAGGTGTCCAAACGGCTGGAGGGGGAGAGGTGGGAGAAGGAGGGGAGTGGGGGGGGGGGGACGGGGGTGGATGTTTTTATTCGACATGAACGCCTGGTTGATCTGAGATATTTGGCAGAACTGTGTTCTTGGGAGGGACTGTGCTTTGAAGGGCATTCACCGGGGAACTGGAAAAGGCCGCGTCCAAGGCGTTCTTTGGCTTTTTCCTCCACCTGTTTTATTGATTGAGGGTACAGCTGTGATTTGAAGACTTTGATTTCTTGTCGTAAGATGCTTCTTTCTTTCTTTATTTGGTGTTTAACGTCGTTTTCAACCACAAAGGTTATATCGCGACGAGCGTAAGATGCTAACTTTGTTTTATTCTAACATCTGTCTGATAATGGTATTCTGCTTTCATTAACAATGATTGCTTTAACTTTTTATATTCATAATTTGAGTTAATTATAACTGGCTGTTCGTAAATGTTTTGGAAGCAGATACACGCACGCGCTCGATCCCCCCCCCCCCCCCCCCACACAACACAACACACCCACACACACACACACACACACACACACACACACACACACACACACACACGCACACACATACACAATCACACACACGCGCGCAAAAACCCCATTATCCCCGATCACAAGAAGCATATGTGGGACTTCTGTGCACTTAGTATATATCTGTAATCAGATTCAGTCTCCCCAAATATTGGCGCTCCAAGTCTAATTAATCTTCTTCTTTTTCTTGTATGCTTATTTTTTGTTTTCTCGTTGTCCATTTTTTGTATCACCTTCTGTATTACCACCCCCGACCCTTTTTTGTTTGTTTTGGTATCTTGCTTTTCTATTTGTCATAGTATTCTGAAATTAGTATTTCAATTTAGTCCACCATCGTGCTTAGCACTTTTATGTCTTCACAAGGATTGCTTAAAATAAGCACTATGCTTGAGTGAGAAATCCTAAATGCCATATTAATTATGTTGTTTATTTCACGATACAAATTGAAGACAGTCTTGTTTGAACCAAAGCCCCATTCAAACCCATAGAACGGTGATGAGACAGACGACAAAGAGCGAATCCCCCACCAACAGGTGGAGACGACAGACAAACTTTCCAAGGGCCCAACTCATACCTCCCCACCCGGTAGCTCAGTTGGTAGAGCACTGGACTTGTGATCGGAAGGTCGCAGGTTGGATTCGGGCCGGGACGGACACGGGTCAACTTTATATGCAGACCCAGAGACGGAAGCCATGTCCCACCCCCGTGTCATCACAATGGCACGTAAAAGACCTTGGTCATTCTGCCATAAGTGCAGGTGGCTGAATACACCTAAACACGCAGACACCTGGGTAGCGCGACACCGTTGCTGCTAGCTTTCCACTGGGAGGAAGCGACCCGAATTTCCCAGCGATGGGACAATAAAGTAATGAAAATGAAAAAAAAAAAAATGAAACACAACCAACATCCGCAACGACATAAAAGACTCGTACCTGCAAAACGGTGATGACAAGAAGCGAATCTCCCACCAACATGTAGGGACGACAGACGAACTCTCCAGGGCCCCAACTTGGACATCCCCACCGTACATCTCCAACCCCACGCCCCCCACCCCCCTACAAGATCAAACACAACCAACATCCACCACGTACGACACTCAAGACTCGTACCTGCAAAACTGTGATGAGAGAGATGACAAGAAACGAATTCCGCACCAGTAGGCTACAGACGATCCCTCCGGGGGCCCAACTCAGACCTCTTAACAGTACATTGCCCACGCCCCCACAAGATCAAACACAACCAACATCCCCCACGACAACCAAGACTCGTACCTGCAAAACTGTGATGAGCGAGATGACCAGAAGCGAATCCCGCACCACCAGGTAAAGGCGACAGACGATCCCTCCGGGGGCCCATCCCCACAGCATCTCATCCGCCAGAGCTAAGGGCATGCACAGCCCCACTCCCAAGTCGGCAAAACTAAGTCCCACCAAGTACACGTTCTTGCAGCGGCGAAGACGACGATGCTTGAAGAAGATGACAATGACAAGAATGTTGGCGGTGATGGCTGTGAAAGTCAAAGTCAGCATTCCTATCGCTGCTAGGAACAGTTGGACGTAGCCTCGTCTGATGGCGGTGGTGATGGTGGTGGTGGGGTTGTAGAGGTCTGAGGGAATGTGTGGCGCGGCAGGAGGGGAAGGGTGTGCTGAGGACAGGTTACTGCCTGCCACGCTTGCTGCGTTGAGGGGCAGTGTGAGGTTGAGCAGTAGGAGGTCCTGCATCGTGCGGTCTGGAGTTAGGTTCAACGCGATTTATTGTATCATGCCACAGTGGCTGCCTTGCGCTGTATGATAACGCTTATAGGAGTGGATGGGCTTGTATCGTGCGGTATGTTTTTCTGGAGTTAGGTTCAACGCGATTTATTGTATCATGCCACAGTGGCTGTCTTGCGCTGTATGATAACGCTTATAGGAGTGGATGGTCTTGTATCGTGCGGTCTGGAGTTAGGTTCAACGCGATTTATTGTATCATGCCACAGTGGCTGCCTTGCGCTGTATGATAACGCTTATAGGAGTGGATGGTCTTGTATCGTGCGGTCTGGAGTTAGGTTCAACGCGATTTATTGTATCATGCCACAGTGGCTGCCTTGCGCTGTATGATAACGCTTATAGGAGTGGATGGGCTTGTATCGTGCGGTATGTTTTTCTGGAGTTAGGTTCAACGCGATTTATTGTATTGTAACCGGAGCTGGGCCAGTAGTGCCTTCCCGCTACAGTATCGTGCCACAGGCCTGGGGCTGCCTTGCGCGGGCAGGGTAGCGCTTAGGAGAGGATGGTCTTGGATCTCACAGTCTGTTCGTTGGAGCTCAATGCAGCGCACTCTTTTGTTTTTTTTAAATCCACAAGGAAATGGACTGCCAACGTTCCAAAATTCAGATTAAAAAAACAAGAAAGGTATTTCTATTGTTTCTTGCTTAGGCTGATTTTTCTGTTCACTCTGTATTACCCAGTACACAAGAACGCTGGTTCATCTCCCACTCGCTTAACGGCTACATCATATCATTTCACTTTGGCTTGCGTCAACGTACACTTTATCATGTGTTGTGCTTAGATCTCCAACGAAGTTCTTATAAGTATTCCGTCTTTTGTTTGAGGTCTGTTTGGGTCTGTACAAGGTAGGTTTTCTTTTGTATATGCTCCTGCTTGACCTATTTAGGAGCGGTCTTCCTCAGTGTCCGTTACTGTACTGCACGTGTCGCTGTCAGTAGAACAATTCAGTGACCGATGTCTTCAGCATGGGTAAATCCTGTCTCGGTTTCTTTCTGTCTCTTTGGTTTATGTCTATTTTACCTGGATATGCGATTTTAGCACTACTTGTTACACTTTACTTCTGTATGCTTCGTTTTCTATTTCGCTTTGGTCTGCGATTTTAACATAAATTGTAGCTTTTGTATTTGTCAACTTCGTTTGGGTCTACTTTGCTTGTGCCTGCAATTTGAGTACAAATAGTGACACTGTAGTTTTGTATACTTTATTTGTGTCTATATCGGCCTGCGTCTGCGATCTGGGCAAAACTTGTAGCACTGTACTTCTGTGATTCTGTTCAGACTCTGCATATATATACTTCACGGCTGCCTCTTTCTGTTTCAGCTTATGCTTTGGCATTTAAATATTCACACCTGCAGGTGAGAACATGAAGAGTTGACAATACAGAACTGCAACTCTTCCGGCACTCGGTCAAGAAACGTTGCCAGGATGTTCACGTGATTCTTGTGCTATCCAGTCGTGAAGAGTTACGAGCATTATCGCATCACTGTGATGGCACGCAATCATGACGAATCATCAGCATTATGACGTGACACAGTCGAAGCGCAGTAATGACGATCATGGGCTGCGCGGACAGTGCAGCTTTTCTGGCGCTGAGACATGACTGCCTGACAGCGCAGTCTCTCCTTGCATGCAAAAGAAACAAGGGAAAAAGTTGCGGACATAGAAGTGTGACTGTTTACTGGTGCACCAGCGTCCTTCTGGGATTAATTAGACTTCTGTCGTGACAAGATACCATCAGTGTCACTGGGGTAACAGGAGCACAGTTGCCCGCATCGTCACTGAGGTGACTGCCACACAGAGTTGCAAGTCCTGTCACTGATGTTACAGGCGCACGGAACAGTTGTTAGCTCTGTCACTAAGTTTGCTAGAACACAGTTGTCAGCATAGTCACTGGGGTTTCACGCTGACAGAAAAATTGCTGAGGTTACTGGTACATTGTCACTGATGCCACTGGCGCACAGCGTTGCCTGCATTGTTAATGAGGTTACTGGCGCATAGTGTTGTAAGCAATGTCACGGTGGTTACTGGCATACAGAACAATTGCCGTCAATTTCACCGACGCTACTGACGCACAGAGATGCCAACAATGTCACGGACCTAACGTGATATTTACTACTGACACAAAGGCTTGTCTTTACGGAGATGAAGAGTTCAAATGCAGCACCCCGAAAAGATGTCTCGAAAAGATGCCAACAGTGTCACTTGGGCTACTGACGCACAGAAAAATGTTGCCAGCATTGTCACTGAGGATACCGTCGTACAGAATTGTTTTGCCAGCAATGTCGCTGTTGACGACTGCTCACAAGAGTTTAAATGCAGCACCGTGAAAAGATGTCACGAAAAGATGCCAACAGTGTCACTTGGGCTACTGACGCACAGAAAAATGTTGCCAGCATTGTCAGGCTGAGGATACCGTCGTACAGAATTGTTTTGCCAGCAATGTCGCTGTTGACGACTGCTCACAAGAGTTCAAATGCAGCACCGTAAAAAGATGTCACGAAAAGATGCCAACACTAATTGTCACTGAGGATACCGTCGCACAGACAAAATGTTGCCAGCAATGTCGTTGTTGACGTGTAACTAACTACCGTCACGAAGACAGTCTTGGCGGCGACAAGATTGTAAACGCAGCAACCTGCTGGAAGCTTTGTGAAGAGGTGACGTGGAATGCATGGTACCGTTAGGATCACTTGGCTTTTCGCTGCTGTTGTTGCTGCCGACTCATGATGGTAGGAGGATTTACATAGCCGCCGGTGCTTGTGATGAGGGCTGGACAGGTTCACGGTTATGAAGGAGCGTTACTTCTTTCGAGTCACACAACCTGAAACAAGCATTCATTAATTGTTAATAACAACTTGTTTCGTGATAAAATAATCCGCCTGTCTGTCTGTCTGTCTGTCCGTTTGTCTGTCTGTCTGTCTGTCTGTCTGTCTGTCTGTCTGTCCGTTTGTCTGTCTGTCTGTCTGTCTGTCTGTCTATCTGTCTGTCTAGCTGTCTCTCTCAGAAAATGTTTTTTGTGGCACACTGCCAATCTTTTATCAATTATGCTTCTACTGTATGGTGCGGTGCGAGCGAAAATCTGCTTAAAAAATTAAATTCCCTGCACAGAAGAGGGGCAAAGCTAATTGTTACTAACCCGTATCTGTCAACGTCAGAAAAGCTTAAAGCTGCTAGTTTACTTTCACTGCAGGAGCAGTTTGACTATAACATTGCAGTGTTAATGTACAAGGCACTCCATGGGCTAGCACCACCATACTTGAATGCATTCATAACCGAGGCTCCTGAGAGATACGGATCAGATAAATATCTACTACCAAGGACCCGTGTAGATCTATATAAAACTAGTTTTGCCTTTGCTGGGCCGTCAAGGTGGAACTCTCTTCCTTCGAATGTTAAAACTAGCAAATCTGTAAATATTTTTAAATCTTCTTTAAAAAAACATCTGAACTGTTCTCTGTAAGTACACACCCGCGGTGACATAATCATGTGAATCTTACAGTTCTGTCTAATGTATCTTAATATTACTATATAATTATATTCACGTCATATTACATACTCATAGCATATAATATTCATATTGTTTTACTTCGTATATTAGATTTTGTGTTTCGTGTGGCCGTGGTGCTTATGCTTATTTACTGTACATTTACATGTTATGCCTATATGAATTCATTATATGTTGTTTATATGCGTGCGGATGTGTTAGTGTGAATGTAAAGGGCACGTTGTAAGATTAGGCCCTTGGCTTAAAATGTTTACCCTTTATGTCAATAAAATGTTCTGAGTCTGAGTCTGAGTCTGATTCTCTAACTTTATGTCTGTCTGTCTCTGTCCGTCTGTCCGTCTGCCTCTCTGTCTCTCTGTCTGTCTGTCTGTCTATCTGTCTCTCTGTCTCCCTGTCTGTCTGTCTGTCTGTCTGTCTGTCTCCCTCTCTCTCTTTCTCTATCTCTCTCCCCCCTCCCCCAATAGACGTTCAGAGCATTAAATGGCTCATTGACAGTAGAAAAAACAAACATCTGGCGTCTATGACTCACTAATTACATGCAAATAGGTTTCCCTAAAAAAATTTTAACTCTGATATCTATTCCAAAACGCAAATCGCATTCCAAATGCGTTGCTATTTTTGTAGAGATTACAAAAAAATTAATCAGGGTGAATATTCGTTTACATTCGAACAGGAAGTTTGCTAAAACAGTAATTCAATCACCTTAGTCAGGGAATGATTGTTTGAAATAAAACCGTCTGTTAGTCAGTTTATTTTAAGTCAGACACGGGGCTAATGAGGCTGTGTTAGGTCAATTAAGGGTCAACATGGTTGACCTTCTGCTTCTCTGTACATGGGCTACGACTCCCACGTACACTCGTGTTTTGCATGTTTGGGCTTTTACGTTTATGACGTTTTTCCCTCCCCATTTAAGCAGCCATACTCCAGTGTTTGTGTGTGTTTATATGGGTTTTCTTTTTTTTTCTTTTTTGTTTTGTTTTTTGGGGGGCATGCTTTTTTATATATTTTTTTAGTGTTTCTATATCCCACTTAACTCTGACATGAACTTCAGGATATTTTCCTTGCGTACTTGGTCTTGTGCTTGCTTGTGCATACGAAGGGGTGTAAGGAACGACCTAGCAGGTCTGCACCAAAGTTGTCCTGGGAGGTAGGAAAAATCTCCACCCTTAACCCACCAGTCGCGGGCGGGATTCAAACACTCAATTCTCAACATGGAAGGCCGGCGTCGTATCCACTACGCTATTGTGCCTGTCAAAATGTACATGTTTCACATCTCGTTTGGCATCACGGTAAGCTCCATTTCAAGGCGATGTCATTTTCTTTGATCATTATGAATTTATGAATGCAAGCCTTCCTTGAGCACAGGGAGTCCTGCCCATTCAGCCAAGAAGACTTTGCTTATGATATCAAAATTCGTGGTGAATGTAACAAAGAAGTGAAGCGTATGCAGATTTTGTTTGTTTGTTTGCTTCAATCAATCAATCAATCAATAGGACGCTTATATCGCGCATATTCCGTGGGTACAGTTCTAGGCGCTCTGCAGTGATGCCGTGTGAGATGAAATTTTATACGGCCAGTAGATTGCAGCCATTTCGGCGCATATTTACCTTTCACGGCCTATTATTCCAAGTCACACGGGTATAGGTAGACAATTATTAACTGTGCCTAAGCAATTTTGCCAGGAAAGACCCTTTTGTCAATCGTGGGATCTTTAACGTGCACACCCAATGTAGTGTACACGGGGGGAGGGTTCGGACACCGAAGAGAGTCTGCACACAAAGTTGACTCTGAAATAAATTTCCGCCGAACCTGGGATCGAACTCACGCTGACAGCGGCCAACTGAATACAAATCCAGCGCGCTACCAACTGAGCTATATCCCCGCCCATTGCTTAACGCCCAGCCGACCACGAAGGGCCATATCAGGGCGGTGCTGCTTTGACATATAACGTGCGCCACACACAAGACAGAAGTCGCAGCACAGGCTTCATGTCTCACCCAGTCACATTATTCTGACACCGGACCAACTAGTCCTAGCACTAACCCCATAATGCCAGACGCCAGGCGGAGCAGCCACTAGATTGCCAATTTTAAAGTCTTAGGTATGACCCGGCCGGGGTTCGAACCCACGACCTCCCGATCACGGGGCGGACGCCTTACCACTAGGCCAACCGTGCCGGTATGTATGCAGATAGATACATGTAATTAAGAACATTGCTGTTCATAACTAAATGTGCTTTTTGGCTCACGTAAGTGTAGCCTATGCGATGGTAAACTCTGTCTGTCTGTGCGTGCGTGCGTGCGTGCGTGCGTGCGTGCGTGCGTATGTATGTATGTATGTATGTATGTATGTCTGTGGTAGAAACTTTAACATTTCGTCATTTGAAGACGTCACATTATGACGTAAGAGGGTTAGACGTCACGCGAAGGAATTACTGAAAGTCTCGGTCATTATTTTGAGCGGGCCGAGACTAGTTGGCTGTCGTGTCCCTGTAAGTAGGCTACATGCAGACAGACAGATCTAGATCTAGTGTCTCGCTTTCTTGCACAGTGTCACCTATGCTTACTGTGTGTGTGTGTGTATGTGTGACGGAGTGATTGAGTTTGTGTTACTGTTTGTTGATTTCTTACGGGAGCCTTGAAGGCTTCGCCTCTTGTTTCACCATATTTTAGTATTTAAATTTAAATTTTTTGACCAGTCTGTTTTGACGTGACCTGTATCTATACAGATCTATATTGGCCCGAGGTTAATAAACAACATGATGAAATGCAACGACGGTGATGAACACGAATGCGCGTTTGTGTGTGTGTGTATGTGTGTGTGTGTGTGTGTGTGTGTGTGTGTGTGTGTGTGTGTGTGTGTGTGTGTGTGTGTGTGTGTGTGTGTGTATTACATTTATTAGAACAGTTTCTCGATTCGCATGAACATAATTCCTGGAGCATCTGAGCGAGTTTAACCAAAAATGACAAAATTCCAAGCAAGGTCCACACAATCACATATCAAAACATTAAAACAATTGACCGTTTCATTTTTCCACCGACCTGCAAACCGTACCATTACCCCAATTCTAACAAAAAAGGCATCAGAAGAGGTGACTATACTCTGAAAAATATGCATGTTGAGTGATATGTAAGCGCTAATTTATAGTGTTCACAATCTGTCATGTCCAAAAATAGATATAAGTGTACCTTCAGAAAGTTTAAAGTTATGATATTCTAGTGATATCACTTAAATTAGGACGTTTTGCATGAAGGATTAATACCACTTCCAAAGTAGGCTCTGTGATTGTTTAATTGACCGGTCAGATACCTTATTCAATTACCCAACCCTCGTTTATCTGATTCTTAGCATATCATCATATTCAAAATTCATAATCATAAAGTCTGTCCGATTGATTTCTCTAAAAAAAATTCTCATTTGTTTCAACACACTCTGAGAATATCACAGGCAAAATATTATTAAAATCTATTTTTGTGGTCAATCGGTGTCCGATCTCTTTAAGCCCGAAAAGTGTGAACTTTTTGAAGTGCCTTATATTTACATTACACGCCCTTTGGAACTGCATCCATTCGTTGTAATCCCTTTAGGAAAAAAACATCTATTTCTAGTGTCTTACTAAAAACACACAGGGCACGTGTCTATCAAATGAAAACGGGCCATCTTGGGAATCGCATTTTGTCGTTTTCTGGCTTGGAAAAAAGGGGGATTCTGCCTTACTTAAAAACCACATGTCATCTGTCACACGAATATGTTTTTTTGTCAAAAGTCCCCAAGGAATTGCTTTCTGTCAATATCAGCCTGAGAAAAAATATGTTACCTTTGGATGCATCATCCAACATACGCACGCAATGGGTTAAATAAATGGGTCAAATCAATATCAGCAGTGGATCTGGATAGGATTCCCAAGAGTCCACATTGCTCATAGTTACGCTCGTAATGACGTTGGATTGCAAATTTGGTCAATGCTAGGGGACTTATACCACAGCCTTGCAACCGGAACCCATATGCTTGTGGAAGCAAAAGGGTGTTGTAAACATTAACTCCTGAAACGTTAAAAGCACAATCCTTCAAACGAAAACGTCTGACTATCTCAGATTTGCCTAGACTTTTACATGGGATAAGACCATACTTATCTCCATTTGGACACATGTCAAAAATTAACATACTGCTTTCTGTGCAGCCACCACTAGTAGATTCTTTAAGAAATTATTTCTTCAAAACATCCAATTGACCACAGCAAGCAGTCAGGATGTTGTTTTCTGGTATGTGTCCATGTGGAGGGATGATCTCATCATGAAGCTGACCCCATCACCAACCTGTCCCTGTGGTCTGGAAGACCAGACTCCAGAACATGTCTTATTCCCCCCTCTGCTTCTTTACCTCTGTAAACTTGTAGAGCTAGTTATTTTTCGATAATGACCCAGCAACCAAACAAATAACGAGCCAGCAACAGCCTGAATCCTCGATAGTGCAATGGGTTGAGAAGCTGTTCTGTTTTGGTACTACTTTTGCGACTGAAAAGTTCAAAACGCTCTATACGTACGAAATATACATCTCTGGAGCAAACAATACAAACATACCGCATTTAAATTAACAACTACAGGCCTGAACACATGAATCTCCATATAAAATCCATGAGTTCGGTTGTTTTCTGAATATAGATCTGCTGTGCACACACCGTTCATCACAAGCAAATTCCCAAGGCAAGTAACTCATACTCTTGCCGACAAGAGTAGTTCCCCTTCTTTTAACGCAGTTTCTTCGACAACACTGACTGCAATCCGACGGTCAGTTTTCAACAATATTTCATTTTATAAACAGATCACACGCAACCAAATGCACACATCTCATCAATTTAAACAACATAAAGCGGTTTCATACACTATTTTCCCCAAAAAACTGAACTTCATACAGTAATTAACGTTGGAACACGGGTGCAAAAGTTCGTCTGCTAGTCCCATTTGACGAAAGAACATTATCTTTAGCGATACTAAATCATAAACAGAACACACAATATCTGCCTTTACCGCCACAGCAGAATAACAGCTTATCTGTGTACTTGATTTTAGTCTAAAACAGGGAAACTGACAAGAAGTGTTAACAGAATGGAATGATTTGCACGGAACTATACAACCGCGCATTAATCGATCGCCTGCGCAGGTTGACTGGTTGAGTGATTCGGATTCGATCAAACTTTCGCACAAAAACTCCTGTTTTCTTTGAATAACTGAAGAAAGGGGGAATAAAGAGGTTACACACCTCGTCTCAGTGATTATTAAAAATAATGGTCTCAGTTCGCGGTCATGAAAAAGCTCGCTGAAGCTCGCATTTTTCATGATCCGCTAACTTCGACCATTATTTTTAATAATCACTGAGACTCGGCATGTAACCTCTACTTTAATGACATGCCCCCAACTCAAACCAATCAGAGACAAAGTGTGGCCAGCATCAGTCCCTCTCCGCACCAAACTCTGTGGGAGCAGACAAGACCTGGAAGCCACGACGTCATTCGTCTCGCAGACTAAACTGATGGTGTGACGGCGAACGCAAGAAGAAGAAGAAGATCCCACGTACAAGCCTGGCCAGATCTGAGACGGTGAGCCCAACAATTGTCACGAGAAGGAGTGTGACTTTAAAGGAAAAGTCCAAGGTTTAGGGTCACTTTTGATACGTTGACACTCTTAATTCATTAACCACAATTGTATGTGTAAAAATGAACACAGAAGCCCCAAAAGTATACTTTGAAACCTTTTTTTGCTGTTCCGAATTGTTCCACCGCGCGCGCAGTCTTGGCTCATGACCTTTTGCACACGTGTTTACTACGTCACACACTGCTCGAACAAGATGGCCACTCACAGTATTTACAGCAGCGAGGAAGAGGAGGAGTACGACGGACCACGTTTGAGCCAGGCTATCGTTCTTCCTACCAGTTTGAACAACGGAAGAAAGACGAGGAAAGAAGGCCACAAGACGCTGCTCGTAACAGAGCCAGCATGCAGAATCGGCAACACTGACTGGTATGTGATTACTATTGTTGTCGCTATCTTCTGCATGCTAGATCAAAAGTCATGTGCGTTTTCCACTCATCAGTTCTTGTGCTTCTGTTGGTATGTTAGCATGACAGGATTATGCTAAGCTGAGCTTTTCAAGCGTCTTGTTTTCTTACCACTTGGATATTTTACTTGGGACTGTACAGTTCAGAATAAATGTATCTGCAGTGTTGCCTACACTTGACGATCTCTTTCCCCTCTGGGAATTCTAAGCACGGTTTTTTTTCCGTTTACACAACAAAACATGTTGATAGTAAGTCAAATTGCGTAATGCCATTTTCTCGTACAGAATGACATTGATGTTGATGATATTTTCACTGATTCGTGACAGTAAGACACAGTGTTTCGTTTTAGGTAATGCATGGAACCACAAAACAGTAAAAGGGAGCTTTCTGAAATGGCGGCGGTGATTTCAATATTCAGAGATCTATCTCAGGAATATTGCCTTACATGTGCCTATTCCCCTGTAACCTTTTTATGTATTTTAGATCTGCCATGATACGATTTGTAAAACGACGGAAGGACATGAGTTATGGTCTAAAAGTGGTGATTTTGTGTATTTATTTTAGGAAGGAAATCGTGCCAGAGATGTTGTTTGGTCAGTAGGGAGGTTGGGAAATAGTTTTTTTCAAAGGTAGAAGGACATTTCGAGTAGGCATTGAAAATGAACGAAAGGCAATTCTGGGACGATACCAAGGATTGTTGTGAATGATGCAGACAAAGCGTGTGTGGTTTTTGGCTCACGTAAGTGTAGCCTATGCGATGATAAACTTTGTCTGTCTGTGCGTGCGTGCGTGCGTGCGTGCGTGTGTGTGTGTGTGTGTGTGTGTGTGTGTGTGTGTGATAGAAACTTTAACATTTCCGAGTCTATGGATTACGTCAGTCTCGGTCAAAAGTGTTTGACGTGTGTGATAGAAACTATTTGAAGACGTCACATTATGACGTAAGAGGGTTAGACGTCACGCAAAGGAATTACTGAACGTCTCGGTCATTGTTATTGTGAGCGGGCCGAGACTACTTGGCAGATCCAGGGTCTCGCTTTCTTGCACAGTTTCACCTATATGCTTACTGTGTGTGTGTGTGTGTGTGTGTGTGTGTGTGTGTGTGTGTGTGTGTGTGTGTGTGTGTGTGGGTGTGTGTGTGTGTGTATGTGTGTGTGTGTGTGTGTGTGTGTGTGTATGTGTGACGGAGTGATTGAGTTTGTGTTACTGTTTGTCGATTTCTTACGTGAGCCTTGAAGGCTTCGCCTCTTGTTTTTTATAAATCAGTGCAGAATTTAATCTTGAGTGAAGCGGTATGTTTTTGAAGAACTCTTCAAAACAATCTTCGTTCTGTTGAATAGGAGGATGTGTGTGTGTGTGTGTGGGGGGGGGGGGGGGGGGTGCACAATGGCGTGTGCCCGATTTCAACAGAAAAACTAGGAAGATCTATCGTAGATCTGAAAATAAATAATTCAGTGATGAACAAAGATTAATTTGTTTGTGCGTGTGTGTGGGTGTGTGTGGTGTGTGTCTGTGTGTGTGTGTGTGTGTGTGTGTGTGTGTGTGTGTGTGTGTGTCTGTGTGTGTGTGTGTGTGTGTGCGCACGCGCGATACCCGTGATGAGGCGACCATTGTGTAGTGGCTATGTTCCCCAGGCTCCAACAGAAGCAGGCTGAAATCGAATTCTGTGAATGTGATCGTTTATCGTGTGATGGAGTGATACCGCTAGTCGTTTTAACAAAAGAAGCTTTCTCAGAAATATCCAAAAATGCATACACAACAGTTCCCTTCTTTTGATTGATGTTTGGTCTGTTTTGTTTCGCAACATGGGACACTGTTCAAAAGACAGTGCAGGAGTATTTTCAAACACCTTGAGGAGACAGGACATTGTTTCTGTTTTACAGTGGCCAGGTCAGTCACGATGTGTGGTCAGTGTTAAAAAGCGACCCTGTTAGATTCACTCGAAGGGTACTAACACTGCATGCATTGTGAAACCGCGACTAATGGTACTGTTCGTGTTGTTTCTGTAAAGCATGGTAAGTTTTGTGCATACATAAGAATCACCCGGTTTTTTGTGTGTGTCTCCTATGTGAACGGGGCATGCTGTTATGATTACAGAGTGATCTACTGTTTCAGGTGTCAGTGCGGACATTGCTGCCGGATGCCAACTTCTGTTGAGTGTGTGTGTTGCCACGACGTCAGACAAATCAAACAGAAGGTAGAAGGCCTGGAAGAGCAGGTAGGCTGCATCACAGCACATCCTGGCTTTCGTACCGTGTGTCTGGACATCTACTGCCTGGAGACCGCATACTATGCGTACAAGCAGGACTACGGGCGTCTAAACTTCGATCTGCATGAGTATGTAACACAACACAAATCAGAAGATTATCATTCGGATATATTTGCATATTCTTACACTGACAAGAGAGTGAAATACGTAGTACATTGTATTACACAAATAAACAGATCGGATACGTAAACTAGACACAAATACATCGAATCTAATTAAATCTTCATTATAAACATTAACAGTGGAAAATAACAGCAACTGGGAAACAATAGCATTTGTGTGAAATAAATACAAAACCTATTGTAAGACTGAACACCCACCCACAAACTTTTCAAGATACAATTTAATTGATGTGGGATTCTTCAGTATGTACACTTCTTACTTGCCGGTGTAGCACGATATTAATCCTACGAGATTTTTACTCCGGAGTAAAAAAATTCGTACGAATATGTTACTCTACTCATACGTGAGAAAGTTACTCCCCACGACAGGTGTACTCCGATTAAAAAAAATGACGAACAAAATTGTAACTCCCCTGACAAATAATTAACTAATACATTAATCCACCCTATCCACATAATTATCAGTATGATTAGAGCTTGTTAATTTTTCTTAAGTTTTGACATCGGAAATGTACCTCATTGCTTAGAATGGGTGTGTAGCTGATGATCGTTGGTGAAAGCCTACAGTAATAGAACTTGGCGGACATTGGTCATAGTCCGATAACTGCCTGCATACAGTATACCTACATAACAGATTCCAACACAAATTTCTAAAGTGAACATGTCATATCTTTATTTTTATGGATGAAGAAAAGGAGGTTTCCGCCTGACATTTATCGAAAAAAAGGAAGACATCTTCTGGAAGGTTTTAGATGCAAAGTTTCATGAAGATCTCAGCAATCATTTTCAAGGAATCGCTCCACACGCTTTCTATACGATTTTCGTATGAAATTGTAATCTATTTTCTTGCTACGCAGGGGCGGACCTAGTTGTGGATAAGGGGGGGAGGTTCCAATTTGGAGCAGGGGTCCAGGGGCCGCTTAGGCCCCGGTGGGGTCCAGGGGCAAAGCCCTGTTGGGGGGTCTATGCTGAAGGAATTTTATTTTTTTAGGTCAATCGGAGGCCTCTCCTTTGAGTTTTTCGTCAGTTTCAAGCATGTTGCATTTGGAAGGAAGGAAAGCACAAGCCCTTTATTTTTTTACAAAACAAAAAAAACAAAAAAAAACAAAAAAAACGGAGGGGGGGGGGGGGGGGGGGTCCGGGCACCCAGGAACCCCCCCCCCCCCCCCCCTAGGTCCGCCCCTGCTACGGGTTATTGATATATAGATTTTAAATATTTGCCTATATTATATTTGTGACAAAAATGCAGTGCGTTCAATGTTATTCTGGGATTGCTTTACACCACTTGTTTCTTTCTTGCTTTCGCAGGAAATACAGATATGTCGCCTACAGGCAGCTGGTGCGATGGTGTTGGGGTTTTCTAGGCAAAAGCATCAGGGTGCCTCTACCAGCTTGTGCCGTGAAAACGATCAGGGACACTTTCCCAGACGGAGGAAGAGTGGGGTTCAAACTCCCCCAGCTGGAGGGAATCGTGTGACCCTGTGTTGAACAGCTTCCTGCATGGTGGGACGACGGTACTGGGATGCCAGGTGGTCTGGTACATGGTCCACATGATCCCACAAACTTAGTTCCAGGTTCCTGGGGCTGTTGGTGTACTCCCGCATCAGATACTCTGTGAGCCGGTCAGCATAGCCTGTGCCCCGCAAATAGAAATACAAATTAAATCGATGAATTTGACTCAAGAAATAACTGTTTGTGGTGATATGCATCGGTATGAATGTATAACGGGTACATTAAATATACCTCCCCCCCCCCCCCCCCTCTTGTGTTACAACGTTCACTACCTTTCTTGGTTAAATGAACTGCTTGAAGTTAAACCTTTAGAAATTTACCCTCACTATTATATATTTTTCTAATTTCTAAGATTTGATTTTGTTACATATCTTTTTTAGGACATAGACTAGAGTGGGAGTTCCACTAAACTCAGGTCTTTCACAACTTTTGCATCAGATAGTGAATTTATGACTCAGAAACATACTCATAAGGGAGAGATCATTGAAACTGAAAGCAGAGGTTATTTGTGGAATTCCCCAAGTCTTCGTGCATGCGAGTGTCCGACAAACAAAACTGTAGCACGTTCAACCATCTTGACAGAAGGAACAAATACCCACGCTTCCAAAGTAGGTCAGAACTGTTGCAGAGTAGTACAGGAAGGTTTTTCACACTATAACTACCACTCTCATGAAGTTTTTCACTTCAATTGAAAGCCCATGATAGTGGTACGATATCAAAACAGAAAAGCTTAAAAAACAATGATACTCGCCGGGATTATTGTCGCTTTTCTACTCCTCAAAAACTCAGCTAATATTTCGGCTGTCACTGTTTACAGTCAGGATGATTGTGGGCTATATTTATAATGTACCCATCATCCTCTGTTTTACCCCACCCCGTGTCATCCGGGTTTCTCCAAAACAACATTGTCTGCTTCAGGAGCAGACGACATAGAAATAGTATACATCACAATCACATACGGACATGATCTGTTGCATAAATTCCCTTTTCTTTCTTTTTATCTTTTTTTTTTCTTTCGTGGGGGGTGGGAATGTTTACAACAATGTACATGAGATATAGCGAAATTCGTGATTAAGCGTGAAACGGGACATTGGGCATTTCCCCATGTTCAACTAAGAAACAGCGACAGAAGATTCATGACAAAAGCTTGTACCTTCCAGTGATGTCACAGCTCTCCTCGGATTGGTTACTGAGTTCCCAGTCCTCGTTTTCTCGGTCTGTCACCATTCCCTCCTCCTCGTCTGACTCGCTCATGACGGGCTCTTCCTCCATAACTTTGAAAAGATGTTCATGCACTGCTAGCGGTTGTCGGTTTCCTTTGGGTTCTTCAGGATCCGTCTGCTGGCAGAAATCAACCTTTTTCATGTGAACAAGAGGTGCTGGGTGTACCTTATCATCAGTTTGTGACCCTTTAAAACAGAAAGAACACTTCATCCTTTGCAACTTTCATGCTCATAATAAAAACATGAAATTCTATATTTAGCGCGCATGTGTGTGTGTGTGTGTGTGTGTTTTTGTGTGTGTGTGTGTGTACATGATGTGTGTGTGTGTGTGTGTATCAATGTGTGTGTGTGTGTGTGTGTGTGTACGTACACCTTTCACATTGCTGTGGGTTGACTGTCTGTGCACAGGCAAATATTTTGATGACTGGCGGTTTTTCGTGACAGCGGCAAGTACAGCAGGGCTTGTTATGGAGTGTCCTTTTGTTCTCATCGCCTGGGAATCGTGACAGGTCTCTTTTCCTCTGGAAGTAAAAGAAGAAAGACACTTAGTCTAATGATAATTTGATTTGAAAGTATGCTTGGTCTGGTATTGTCTATTGACCTATTCAGAACATTGAAAATTGAAATACCCACTGAAAGACGTATGGATATTATCATGTGTGTATCCATGCGTAAGTTTCAACACATAAGCTGGTTTTACGTGTCTCAGTCAATGCAGACAAATCACATGCACGATTCTCACATCTCTCGTCTTTCAGTAGCAAAAACTGCACGCTTACAGTAGATATTTTATACATAGTGAATTATAATTCAAGCAAACACTGTCAATGTCATGGATTTACATTTGGAGTTTGCGATCATATTTACCCCACGCTTGGCACATATATTGTGTAATGTCTCCACACACAAAAACTGACAACGTGTTACTCTTAATCTGCCGCGCCACCCCCCACCCCTATCACCCCCACCCGCTCTTGTTCCTGCCCAGCCCCCATTTTCCACAGCTCAGCTCAGACCGTTATGCAACAGTGTTGCCTGTGGCGCTTCGACGTCAATACATCATCTTTGTAATCCAGCAGTAATAGCCGGACCAAGACACACTAATCTGCACCAATTCACATTTGCTGCGCACCAATATGTGGGTGCATGGTCAAAACAAAAAACATCTACTACATCTACAATCAAAGTACACTGACCTTCAAGCAGCTTTGAACGGAGGGTACTGCCAATCGCGACAATACTCTTTTCGGTTGAAACCCCAACCTGTTTTGCTCAAAGTTGATGAAGTCGGTGTGCACGAAATGTTCACTGCAAATGAACCTGCTTTTGCCAGACACTTTTAAATGCGCACGCTTTAGCTGTGGAAACATCTCCCATTTCGATAACAAACTTAGGTTTTTGGTAGGAAATCTGTGGAAGGAAATGCCGCTTGTTGTTTGCGTGTTTTTGCAGTTTGCGGCTGCACACCTACGAGGCATTCTTCCGGACCCAGTTATCACTTTTACACATGTATGCATGAACACCACGCTGGTTGAACCAAAACAAACACTGTGACGTCACAGTGAACCGACGTCACAGTGAACCAAAAATCACGTGACCACAACATGACCCCAGGCGGCTTGTCTTGGTTAGCCCACCAATAATAAATGTTCAATTACAACAACAACAAAATTTTTAATAATTTTTAAAATATTTTTCCTGAGATGTTTATAACATTTGGCATTCGATATTCAAGCTTTTGGAGATACTTCAAAACCTTGGACTTGTCCTTTAAGATAGGTTGGTGAGTTCTTCTTCTTCTTCTTCTTCGTTCGTGGGCTTAGACTCCCACGAGTGGATTTTTACGTGTGTGACCGTTTTTACCCCGCCCTTCAGGCAGCATTCGCCGATTTCGGGGGAGGCATGCTGGGTATTTTCGTGTTTCTATAACCCACCGAACTCTGACATGGATTACAGGATCTTTTCCGTGCGCACTTGGTCTTGTGTTTGCGTGTACACACGAAGGGGGTTAAGTCACTAGCAGGTCTGCACATAAGTTGACCTGGGAGATCGGAAAAATCTCCACTCTTAACCCACCAGGCGGCAGCGACCGGGATTCGAATTCACGACCTCCCGATTAGGAGGCCGACGTCTTACCACCACGCCATTGCGCCAGTCGGTGTATGCATTGATAAAGGGAATGCACCTGAATGGCATAATGCATGCAATTTGAACTTGAACGTATATATTTTTGTAATCTCAATACCCAGGTTTTGCTCACAGGCAGCATTTGATTATATTACTCCCACTGAAGCAAATGGGATCATTAAACAAAACTGTATTGTTACGGTTTATTTTATAACGTACAATGAAAAGCCATATCTTATTGCTAATTGCTGAACTCTAAATGTCAATCGTGTATTGTAAAAAAGGATAATTCAATAAAACATTGTTTAAATCAACAGACCGAATGTATTTTAAGCTTGCATTTTTTTTATTAAATAAGGTAGTGAGTGCACACGACACAAAAGAAAGCTTTTTAGGTCAACTCATGAACTGAAAAAAGGTAAAAAACAGAAGTAGGAACAGAAATACGAACAACCATATGCATGGAAAAGAAATGAGTTGACCGGCAAACTGTGCCGTAATCCGAGAGTCTGCTTCTGAGAATGTCGCGTCAAGACAAATTCTGACTCTATAGCAGAACGCACTATTGATCAGGGAAGTAAGAAGTAGATCCTTACTTCGCGCACACGCCGTTGACGTGCCATGGCGAATTTCGTACCCTAAACACGGTTGATTAGAAACAGTCTGGCAGGTGATGTACGTTGGGTTTTTGTATTAAAAGGAAAGGTTGTTTAATACGATTAGTATTATCCTCTGTTAAAATTGCTTATATATCCGAAATAAGCCCAAGCCCATAGTTTCATATAGTCGTTTGAACTCTTGTATTTCTTAATATAAAAATGTCACGTTCATTGGGCAGAACCTGACCGTGGAATGGTGTGGACCACATTTTGACAGATGTGATTCGCGTGCATATTGTGACCCTCCACCACGGAATGAGTCGCATGTCACCTTTGCATGATTTTCATATTTTTACATTGTCATACAGAGATTTTTTATGCTCTATCCAGTGGTGACAACCGTTTTAGAAAAGAGCGAAAACTGTTCGAGTTATAAGCCTGTGACTAAGGTGACCCTCACACTGTTACCAGACACCCACCAAGCCTAGCGCAGAACCGCGCGAGGTGACATGCGACTCACAGTCTCGTGGTGGAGGGTCACAATTATATTACAGTCTAACAGGCCACTGAGGTCAGTGTGGCGCGTCAGTGAGGATGATGAAGTCAACCGCCGCCATTTTGTATCACTCACAGTCGTTTATTGCATTTTAGATTCAGAGGTACACACTAACGTGCTATAGCAGATCCAGAGTCGCATTGAAACCGCAAACCTCTCAAGTCTATGTGTGAATAAAGTGGCTCTGGGATGAATAAACCACGTGAACTGGTGTGAGGTTTACGCGTGCTAACTAGCCTCTCAAGGGACCGATAAATGTCCTGTAAAGCTGTTGAATGTTATAACGAATGATTTTCATCAGGGAATTATTGTTGTTTTAGTGAAAAGATTACATTGTGTAATCCTCCTGTGAGGCGGAATGGGGCTTTAAACTTTGTCGTGGCAAATTTGTCGAAGAAAATCAATCCCAACAACATCCTCGTTTAACGTGGTATTACGGACTGAACAGCAGAAGCTGGATCTAATAAAAACAAGAAATTCCTCCGATAGGAAAAACACCCCCGTCAAAGGGAAATAACCTTCTCACTGCCACCAACTGAGAAGGTTATTTCCCTTTGACCATTAATATGTCCCTCTATACGTCCTTGTAGAATCTTAATCCACCAATAACTCCCTAACCGTGTGTTTGACTGGTCCCAATTTTTGTAAGGACCGTCTCAGGAATGTATAGAACCTGTTCACCAAGTTTGGTGACGATCGGTTCGTTCATTCTTGAGATCTATATGCGAACACAAACAAACAAACAAACACATGGAGCGAATCCTAATCTTAATCTTAATCCACCAATAACTCCCTAACCGTGTGTTTGACTGGTCCCAAGTTTTGTAAGAACCGTCTCAGGAATGTATAGAACCTGTTCACCAAGTTTGGTGACGATCGGTCCGTTCATTCTTGAGATCTATATGCGAACACAAACACACAAACACACAAACAAACAAACACATGGAGCGAATCCTATACACACCCCTATACCGGGGGTGTAAAAATCTGAGTTACAGGCGTTCCTTGGTTGAGCCTGAAGTCGACTTTGCAAAGACTTTACGAAGTATTTTGACCGAAAACTCAGTGTTAAAGCTTCGTGCGGCCAGCTTCGCGAAGTATGCTTCGGGTTGTCTTCGCCCAGTTCATTTGAGGCTTTACAAGAAGTCGGGTTTGAAAGCTGGTGTACTGCGTCGAAACGGTGTTGCGTATGTAGCCGCTCTTGGGATTTATCTGTGTTTTCTTGTCCCTCTCAGGCGACAGCACAAATGTGGTAACTGGATAGGCTGCCGTTTCCACCTGGCATGCTCTAGAACTTGGCGAATGACGCGAGAGATTCTGCCGGGAATTTGTACTGACAAAGAAGAATACGAAGAAAAAGTAGACCAAAAAAATGTGCGGAGAAAATGAAATTTAAAATTTGAAATTTAAGAGTGTTTCTATTCAAAGAGTATTCCTTTGCTGTCTTTTCTCTCTGCCTCTGTCTCTGTCCCTCTCCCTCTCTCTCTCTCTCCCTCTCCCCCTCTTCCCCCCCCTCTCTCTCTCTCCCTCTCCCTCTCTCTCCTCTCTCTCTCCCTCTCCCCCTCTCTCTCTCTCTCTCTCTTTTATATGATTGAATTTATATTTTTTTTTATGTGCGTCTGTCTTTATGTGTTGTATAGGACAGGTTGGAAGAATAGGCTTTGCCTAAAACCTTTATCCTTTTGTAATAAAGTTCTGAGTCTGAGTCTGAGTCTCTCTCTCGCTCTCTCGCACAGATTCAACCGATGCTGTCATATGGCGCCGAAGTTTGGGGGGTTGAAGCAGACCATAGAGAGAGTTCATTTATTCGCACTAAAACGTTTTTTGAATACGAGTATGAGAACACCAAATGCTGTTCAATGACATATCTAGTCCTGTGATAATGATAGTTTTTAGCGGTAAACTTTTAGCTAAAGCTGACGGCAATTAACCTATTTGGAATCATGTTACTATTCCTGTTAGTGTACATATGCGTGCGCGAGTGTAGTATGCTTCGTATGGTATTTTTATCTGTTGTCTTATTATTTGTTTTGTCTTTTAATGTGCACCACACTGAAATTTCTCTGTATGAGATAATAAAGTATTCGTATTCGTATTCGTATTCGTATTCGTATGGTCTATGGAGAAACGGGAAGGTATCCCTTGTTTATAAACAGCTTTGTTAAATGCATTCGTTTTTGGCTACGTATATTGAGGATGCCACATCATCGCCTTCCGAGCAAGGCGTATAAAATGCTGAAATATCTCCATGAGCAAAATAAGAAAACATGGGCCGCCTCGATCTGTTACACTCTGTACATGTACGGTTTTGATGAAGTATGGGAAAACCAAGGTGTTGGCGATGAGAGGGCGTTCCTAACAGCATTTAAAGAAACACTTATTTCATCCTATAAGCAAACCTGGCTTGAAAATGTACAAGGAAGTGAACGTTTCTCTCTGTACAGAACCTTCAAATCAACCCTAACATTATCCAACTATTTAAGTGATTTGAAACATATTAAAGCTAGAAATCTTCTGATCAGACTTAGATTGGGAGTATCTCCTCTGAAAGTGCATCGATTTCGCTTTAATTTAAATGCAACCTCCGCTGATTTATCTTGTCCATTTTGTTGTGGCAGTGTTGAAGATGAAGTCCACTTTGTTTTAGTATGCCCTAAATATGCTGAGTTAAGAGAATATTATATTCCACAAAAATACACTAGAATCCCATCATTGTTTAAATTAACCATGCTGTTTTCAAACACTAGTAAGCCGCTATTGCTACGTTTTTCTACATTTGTCATGAAGGCGCTTTCCATTCGTAATCCGTAAACGAAACAGGGCGATACTCCCTTACAATGCATACACGCGCTCGTAAACATACACTCACAGACACATACCATTCATATGACCACACGCAAACACAAACACCCATGTACGCGCAAGTGTGTGAAAAGCACACCGGAATTATTGGAATAGGATTATATATTATGAGTAGGATGTTCTTGTTTTTGTTTACTATGTGCATTTGTATGCTGGTGCTTGAGATGTGCTCATCTCCATGAAAAGGGCCCAAGGCCTACTCATTAAAACATTCAGACTTCAGACTTCAGACTTTTCTCTCTCTCTCTCTCTCTCTCTCTCTCTCTCTCTCTCTCTCTCTCTCTCTCTCTCTCTCTCTCTCTCTCTCTCTCTCTAAAACCTTTTTAGTTCTTTGAATCTCTCTCTCTCTCTCTTTTTTTGTTTGTTGATTACTTGTGAATATGCAGGAAGTGGTGGGTGTGAAATAACGTCACTTTACCCTGATTACCTAAAGAACGTTCGCTGAACTTGAGATAGTGTTATACAAATATAATCTATTTTGACATAAACCTGGACAGACTAGAGTTTGCGCTAGTTTTTAAATGTCAAGTGCCACGAGTTCACGTTCCTTTGGCACGACATTTTTTTCCAGAAAATTCAACAACTGGCAAAGCTTATTTTGCGACCACTTAATGCATCAGTTCAAAGCATTAAGCTATAAGGACAATGCTGTCTCAGTTCGTTAGCACTAGGGGAACCAAATGGGACGTTACGTTCAAATCTGGGAATGAAAATGTTCTTAGTGTGGCAGATAAGTTTGAGAAAAACAAATCTGCTGAAAGTACAATGATGAGAAGAGAGAGATATCACATTTAAAGGTCAATAAATATGTTTCGCCGTTGTTGTGTTTTGTGTGTCAAATACATAATGTCAAAGCAAATTGTGGGCATAGAATTATTATCATTTTTACATTTAGTCAAGTTTTGACTAAATGTTTTAACATAGAGGGGGAATCGAGACGAGGGGCGTGGTGTATGTGTGTGTATGTGTGTGTGTGTGTGTGTGTGTGTGTGTGTGTGTGTGTGTGTCTGTGCGTGTGTGTGTGTAGAGCGATTCAGACTAAACTACTGGACCGATCTTTATGAAATTGTACATGAGAGTTCCTGGGTATGAAATCCCCCGACATATTTTTTTTATTTTTTTCGATAAATGTCTTTTATGACGTCATATCCGTCTTTTTGTAAAAGTTGAGGCGGCACTGTCACACCTTCATTTTTCAATCAAATTAATTGAAATTTTGGCCAAGCAATCTTCGACGAAGGCCGGACTTCGGTATTGCAGTTCAGCATGGAGGCTTAAAAATTAATTAATGACTTTGGTCATTAAAAATCTGAAAAATGTAATTAAAATTATTTTTTTATAAAACGATCCAAAATTACTTTTATTTTATTCTTCATTATGTTCTGATTCCAAAAACATATACATATGTTATATTCGGATTAAAAACAAGCTCTGAAAATTAAAAATATAAACATTATGATTAAAAATAAATTTCCGAAATCGTTTTAAAAACAATTTCATCTTATTCCTTGTCGGTTCCTGATTCCAAAAACATATAGATATGATATGTTTGGGTTAAAAACACGCTCAGAAAGTTAAAACGAAGAGAGGTACAGAAAAGCGTGCTATGCAGCACAGTGCAACCGCTACCGCGCTGAACAGGCTCGTCACTTTCACTGCCTTTTGCACTAGCGGCGGCGGACTACGGTCATTGTGAAAAAAATGCAGTGCAATCAGTTTCGTTCTGTGAGTTCCACAGCTTGACTCAAATGTAGTAATTTCGCCTTTCGCGACTTGTTTAAAATTTGTATTGAGCGTCTTTAGTAGAAAACAAGCATAAGGTAACGAAGAAGAAATCAATTATTCAATCAATATCCGATCTTTACAATGTGAAAACATACCTTCCTATTTGTTTCAACACTACCATAGATCTGATAGGCTTTTATATTGCATAAGAGCAAGCTTCCACTTGGACATATACCAAATACCAAAAGCACACACAAATCAGCATGTTCGCAGATAGCCATTATCCGTTTTTATGTCACCATTTAGGCAACCATGCGCCGATTTCGGGGGATGCATATTTGGTATTTTTGTGTTTCTATAACTCACTGAAATCTGACATGGACTACAGGATCTTTTCCGTGCACACTTGGTCCTGTGCTTGCGTGCAGCAGGTCTGCACAAAAGTTTACTTGGGAGATCGGAACAAAATCTCCACCCTTAACCCACCAGGCGCGGCCTGGATTCGAACACTCAACCCTCCACATGGAAGGCTGGCGTCGTATCCACCAGGCCTTTGTACCCGTCTTATTCTATTGAAGCCCATTGATTTGTAGTTGACATCTGCTCACAAGGCCTTTGTACCCATCTTATTCTATTGAAGCCCATTGATTTGTAGTTGACATCTGCTCACAAGGCCTTTGCACCCGTCTTATTCTATTGAAGCCCATTGATTTGTAGTTGACATCTGCTCACAAGGCCTTTGCACCCGTCTTATTCTATTGAAGCCCATTGATTTGTAGTTGACATCTGCTCACAAGGCCTTAATTGCACCCGTCTTATTCTATTGAAGCCCATTGATTTGTAGTTGACATCTGCTCACAAGGCCTTTGCACCCGTCTTATTCTATTGAAGCCCATTGATTTGTAGTTGACATCTGCTCACAAGGCCTTTGCACCCGTCTTATTCTATTGAAGCCCATTGATTTGTAGTTGACATCTGCTCACAAGGCCTTTGCACCCGTCTTATTCTATTGAAGCCCATTGATTTGTAGTTGACATCTGCTCAGAAGGGGGTGTTGCCGCGAGTTTATCTCATGCTCCAATCGTCTGTAAATAATTTCCCAAAAATCATGTTGTTGCTTTTGGTGGGATATTTGGAAAACCGTTTTAGACTTTGAAATCTGGTGCACAGCTCCTAATCTGATGGTTAAAAAAAACTTGTAGACATTCTCTTGTCTTTTACTTAAGAATAGTCCCAATCAGTATCACCAATGAAACGGACTATGACTACTTAAAGTGATGGTTGAGGGGGTTGGAGGGGGGGGGCGCTCATACCCATGATCTCCAAGCCCACACTTGAAAAAAAGACGAACAAACACAAAATAACAAGACTAGTGCAAGTGAGAGTTTCATCTGAAAGATGGGCAAAAAAATAACACTTTCAATAGAAATGATGTAATATTAAGCCATTGATCGGCTTACGATGCGAAAGCCATATCGTTCCACGAACTCAAACATGGAAACTGTTCCTACATAGTTCAGCATCTCTCTGCTGGCTGCTCACTTTCGCTTTATTTTTCAGCGAAGATAATCAGCAAACAGGAGGCGACTTGGTTGTTTTTTTCTTTTTTTACATTTAGTCAAGTTTTGACTAAATGTTTTAACGTAGAGGGGGGAATCGAGACGAGGGTCGTGGTGTATGTGCGTGTGTCTGTGTGTGTTGTGTGTGTGTAGAGCGATTCAGACCAAACTACTGGACCGATCTTTATGACATTTTACATGAGAGTTCCTGGGATTGATATCCCCGAACGTTTTTTTCATTTTTTTGATAAATGTCTTTGATGACGTCATATCCGGCTTTTCGTGAAAGTTGAGGCGGCACTGTCACGCTCTCATTTTTCAACCAAATTGGTTGAAATTTTGGTCAAGTAATCTTCGACGAAGCCCGGACTTCGGTATTGCATTTCAGCTTGGTGGCTTAAAAATTAATTAATGACTTTGGTCATTAAAAATCGGAAAATTGTAAAAAAAAATAAAAATTTATAAAACGATCCAAATTTACGTTCATCTTATTCTCCATTATTTTCTGATTCCAAAAACATATAAATATGTTATATTTTGATTAAAAACAAGCTCTGAAAATTAAATATATAAAAATTATGATCAAAATTAAATTGTCGAAATCAATTTAAAAACACTTTCATCTTATTCCTTGTCGGTTCCTGATTCCAAAAACATATAGATATGATATGTTTGGATTAAAAACACGCTCAGAAAGTTAAAACAAAGAGAGGTACAGAAAAGCGTGTTATCCTTCTTAGCGCAACTACTACCCCGCTCTTCTTGTCAATTTCACTGCCTTTGCCATGAGCGGTGGACTGACGATGCTACGAGTATACGGTCTTGCTGAAAAATGGCATTGCGTTCAGTTTCATTCTGTGTGTTCGACAGCTACTTGACTAAATGTTGTGTTTTCGCCTTACGCGACTTGTTTTCCATTTTGAACGTCCGCGTGACATTTCTCCTCTTACCTGTAACCGTATTCATTTCCTTAATTTCTCCTGATTCAGCGTGTTTTCTTACCATGAAGAAAGTGTGCCTAGACCAAAAAAAGAAACGAGATTTATAAAGGTCACGACACAGTTTGCGTGTGCGTGCGTGTGTGTGTGTGTGTGTGTGTGTGTGTGTGTGTATCTGTGTGTGTGTGTGTCTGTGTGTGTGCGTGTGTGTGTGTGTGTGTGTGTGTGTGGGTGTGTGTGTTTCATAGAAAAAAAAAGATCTTCTGTTATACATCCAAAGATGGTACATGGTGACAAAGTCACATGATCTTTCCTCATTAACAAATGAGGACTATTTTAGCTTAAGTTTCCTCGAAGACGGAAAAAAAATTCCCTTAGATTACAAGAGAAGACAGTTTAAGATTCCTTTCCCTGAACTAAAACAATAACGCATTATACGAACCGTTTTGACATCATAATTTCTTCACGTTATAAAAGAAAACAATTCAGTTTTAAGTGCCATAACATCGAAGAAACAAGCAACAGTGCAATCGTTGGGTTCACAGTATTATTAGGTCACGAAAGAAAACAAATTTTGCAGCTTGAATTTCTACGACGACCAAAGCAATCAGCAGAATGACTCTACCAATCTTTTAAACTTTTAGACACCAAATGTGACCCTCCACCACGAAATGAGTCGCATGTCACCTCGCGCGGTTCTGCGCTAGGCTTAATGTAAGTCCGGGGAGTGTATGGTAACAGTGTGAGGGTCACCTTAGTCACAGGCTTATAACTCAAACAGTTTTCGCTCTTTTCTAAAACGGGTTTCACCACTGGATAGAGCATAACAAACTCTTTAGGAAAATGTAAAAATATGAAAATCATGCAAAGGTGACATGCGACTCATTTCGTGGTGGAGGGTCACCAAATTATTCTAAGCAAAAGGAAAAGACAACAGCAACCAATTTCGGTAAAGTCTTTATCAAATTTTTGTCAGACAGTCGCTGTTTCCATCATGATGGTTTTAAAGTCACAATATTGGGTGTAATAACCTTACATTCCAAAAAAAGCAGTTTTGATTTTAATTTCCCAAAACGACAGAAATGATAAGCATAAAGTACCAACCGTTTATAGAGAACGCAGAACAGCGACAGGAGCAGCAGCAGCAGCAGCAACCGGCGCGAAACAGCGAACAGAGGTCTAAGCGAACGCTACGCAACCAGGAACGGGGTGAAAGAGAAACAGCGAGTGCGACGAGGAGAGAAGACAGAAGAGGGACAGCAACAAGTTGCCGGTGACAGTGAAGATAGACAGCGGAGGCACGTGCGCGCTGTTCAGAACTGCTGCTCTGTGACCGACAAGCGACTGTTGTCCTTATGCTACCTCTGCCTTCTTCCTCTTCTTGGTGCGTCATACCTTGTCGTCGTCAGCTGGTCTTGAGGAAGAGAGATAGAGAGGGAGAGAGAGGGGGAGAGAGAGAGGGGGGCGGGAGAAAGAGAGAGACTCAGACTCAGACTCAGAACTTTATTACAAAAGGATAAAGGTTTTAGGCAAAGCCTATTCTTCCAACCTGTCCTTTATACAACACATAAAGACAGACGCACATTAAAAATATAAATTCAATCATATAAAATGCAGAAATACATTGTATGGAATGCAACACAATGTGCATTTAAGGAATGACATAAGGAGAACTCAAAAATTACAAAATTACATTGACATAGTTATATCTTTCATTTGGGAATAAAGTTGCTCCGATCACCTACACATCCGTTAACACTAGTACAAAATGTTTAACAAAATATCAATCAATCAATCAATCAATGAGGCTTATATCGCGCATATTCCGTGGGTACAGTTCTAGGCGCTCTGCAGTGATGCCGTGTGAGATGAAATTTTATACGGCCAGTAGATTGCAGCCATGTCGGCGCATATTTACCTTTCACGGCCTTATTCCAAGTCACACGGGTATGGTAGACAATTATTAACTGTGCCTAAGCAATTTTGCCAGGAAAGACCCTTTTGTCAATCGTGGGATCTTTAACGTGCACACCCAATGTAGTATACACGGGGGGTGGTTCGGACACCGAAGAGAGTCTGCACACAAAGTTGACTCTGTGAAATAAATTTCCGCCGAACCTGGGATCGAACTCGCGCTGACAGCAGCCAACTGAATACAAATCCAGCGCGCTACCAACTGAGCTATATCCCCGCCCACACATCTGTTAACACTAGTACAAAATGTTCAACAAAATAACAATCAAACAAGACATTTCATTCACGAATGATGTGTGAACGTGACTGTCTCTTAAACATTTTCACTGAAGTTGCATTTCTTATCTGTTGGGGGAAGGAGTTCCAGAGGAACGCTCCCGAGAAGGCTAAGCTCGATTTATAGAGACCTGTCTATGCGAGGTATAGGAGGGATGATTTTTAGATTCCCCGCGGGTTAGGGGGAGTCCCATATTGGTTGGGACTAGAAAGAATTTACCCGATGCTACCCAGCATGTCGTAAGAGGCGACTAACGGTTCTGTTTCTTCTCTTCTTTTGTCTTATTTCTGCCTTACCAGTCCTTTCACCTATACATGTATTTCCTTCCAAGAAAACTCTCCCTACTATTCCCTGCAGTTTTCCAATTCTTTTCTTGTTGTCTTATTTCTACCTGACTGGATCCATCACCTTTATTTCACTTACCAAAAGTCTTCTTTTCCACATCCTTATTTCTCTGCACCCCGCATGTCGTATGAGGCGACTAACGGATTCTGTTTCTCCTTTTACCCTTGTTAAATGGTTCTTGTATAGAATATAGTCAATGTTTGTAAAGATTTTAGTCAAGCAGTATGTAAGAAATGTTTAGTCCTTTGTACTGGAAACTTGCATTCTCCCAGTAAGGTCATATATTGTACTACGTTGCAAGCCCCTGGAGCAATTTTTTGATTTGTGCTTTTGTGAACAAGAAACACTTAACAAGTGGCTCTATCCCATCTCCCCCCCCCCCTTTCCCCTATCCCATCTCCCCCCTTTCCCTCGTCGCGATATAACCTTCGTAGTTGAAAACGACGTTAAACACCAAATAAAGAAAAGATGATTTTTTGGGACCCATATCTTTTTGTGCCATGTTTGAAATGTGATTGCAAATATTTAGGACAGTCGTCATTTAGAATGTTATACATGAACACAGCCTTGTTTAACGTCAACTGATCTTTCAAGGGGAGGAAATTCAAGAGCTTTAGTTTATCATCCGTGGACCTATTCAAATCATGCAGAATAAGTTTTGCAGCTCGGCGATGCAGGGAATTGAGTCTTTTTAAATGAACATCACTGCAGTTATCCCAAAGTGTCGATGCGAAGTTTATATGAGGCATTATGTGGGCGTAATAGAACATTTTGAGTGCTGCAGAATCTTCGTAATGCCTTAATTTTGATAACAGGTACAAATTTGTTGATACTAGTTTGCAAATATTACTCAAATGAGTTTGCCATTTCAACTCTTGATCAATGGTAACACCCAATAATCTATGTTCCCTAACTTGCTGCACTTGAGTTGAACCAACTGACAGTTGTAATTGTAAAGGACTTAATTGGTACTTTTGTCTCGTGGTTATCACCATACTCTTTGTTTTAATCGGATGAATGATCATTGCATTAGAAACGCACCACTCAGTGATTTCATCCACACTTGTTTGAAGAGAAGAGTTGACGGATTCCAAAGATTTTTGACTGGTGTGAACAGAAGAGTCATCCGCGAAGAACTCACATCTAACTTTTTCATCGGACACATGAAGGGGTAGATCATTTATATAAATACAGAACAAGATAGGTCCTAATACAGACCCTTGAGGGACACCACTCCTGACAAACTCGTTTGACGAAGTGTTACAGTTAATGGATACATACTGTTTCCGTTTTGAAAGATACGATTCAAAAAAGGCACAGACTGAGTCGTCTTTTAAATAGCACTTTAATTTCTTTAGTAGAAGTGAGTGATCTACTAGGTCAAAGGCTTTCTTAAAGTCCAAAAACAACGCTCCCGTTATTTCTGCTTTGTTTATTGCTGACAGCCAAGTCTCGCATAAAGAATGCTTAGAGCGGAATCCAGACTGAAAAGGATGAAACAGATTCATTTGTTCCATATATGCCAGTAGGTGTTTTTGTATGTGGTTTTCTAAGGGTTTAGCTAGAACAGGTAAGAGGGAAATAGGTCTAAAGTTGTTTGGGTCTGTAAGATCCTTATTTTTTTGTAAGTGGTAATACCTTTGCACACTTTAAAATAGAAGGGAACACGTTTTGTTGTATGCTTAGGTTATAAACATAAGTTAGGGAATCGACAATGTAAGGTAAAGCAAGTTTTAGCAATGTAGCCGTGTGGCGATTTGACGTACTGTTGTTCCTTTCTCTCGTTCCCTACCCCAATTATTCCCCTTGACCATGCGTGTATGTGTTTGTTCCGTGGTGTCGTGTATGTCTTTGTGCGTAGATGCTGCGTTTTAATTGGTTAATCCCTTAACGGATGCGTGCGCATCCACCCTCGACAGTGCGAGTTCGGTCAGTCTGACCGGTGATTTCGAAGTGTGAAGACGTGTCAGTGCGCTTAAGCCTTGAGACCGGTGTTCTATTTGAAACAGTTCTTTGTGTTGGTGTGACATCTTTTAAAATACAGATAGCCTATGCTGGATTGTGAGTATCATCTTTGACCTGTGGTTTAATAGCTGATTTACCATCAGCGAGGTGAGTGATTCAGACCGGCGTAACTTCGTGTGTGTTTAGTTCTTCATTGAGGAGTGAACTGTAAGTAGATGCTCTTTTGTTTATATTGAATTTTGCTTGTCAATAATATGTTCTGATCGTATGAATGATGCTATGGTGTGCACGTATGTATGTAGCTATTTTATCCTAGTGGCGTTATAGCGTCAGTGTCGTTGTTTCGCCGTTGAGACCCAGTTTTCCCGCGCTAGCCTAGTTCTTTGTCTTGTAATAGCGTGTCCTGTGTTGCGGGCGCGTCACATCCTGTGTGACGTTATAGATAGAGTAGCGCCCCCTGTAGTAACTTGTGAAGTTATCGGTCCTTGTCAGTGTGTCACGCTCCGATGGTTTAAGACCGTAAGGCGTGAAGCGTATCCTCAGTTACCTATTGTGTAGGGAGTTAGTCCCGTCTCTCCCATTATTTCTGGTGTACGTTAAATAAAAGTCACGTTATCGCAACCTCTGTCTTGGCGTCTCATTTATGCTTCCTGGCCTATTTTCCTCCTTCCACTCCACCCTATCACATCTGGCGCTTGCGAGCAGGGATGGGACTCGTCATGATATGTTCAGGTAATGGCATAATATGACCACTGAACATTTTCGTGCTGTTCCCATTCTGCGAACTTGGGATGGACAGTGGTCCCCCGGTTCGGAACTTCGGGACGGAGTTCATTCAAACGGGGGCGATTGTGACAGGGGAGGCTACCGCTCCTTTCACAGCAGACTCTGCACCCGAGTTGTTGGCCTTTAAGTCAACACCGGTGTATTGTGGAATTCTGTTTGTGATGGGGTCTGGTGGTTTCCGATTGTCTGTATGTTCATGGAAACCTTCGGGTTTGTATAACAGTTTTTTTAGGGCTAAGAAATTAGCCCTAACATTTTCAATCCTGTTTGATTGCACTTCGCCTCCCGAGGTGATCGTAGTGTTTCGGCACTCGGTTACATCAACTTGACTGGAATCTTGTCTGGACCCATTGACTTCTTATTCGCCATTTGTTCTACCAGTTTTCCTACCTCGTGCACTGAGATTGGAGAAATAGAAAACGTGTCAGTTTGAGTCAACTTTTGTCCACAGAATGTTTTTAATTTTTCAAAACAATTATCCGGATCAAGGGAATCATTCTGATTGAGACAAGATTTTAGGTTGTCTGCTAGCGAAATGAAGTGTCTGTTAAAATCATTTGGAGATATTTGTGAATGAGAATTGGTTGATCCCTTCCTAGATTTATCAAGAATTTCATTCACTGCTCGCCAGATTGTAGCTGTATCCTTTTTTTCAGAAATCAGTTTATTAAAATATTCTGTCTTTGCTTGTCTCACTGTGTCTAAAACTTTATTTTTTTTGCAGTTTATACTCTGTTTTCATGTAGCTCTCTTTAAAATAATCACGCATCGCCATATCCTCGATAATGTCTGAGGTTAACCAAGGGGGGAGCTGGGGATGTTTCACTCTATGCTGACGTAGTGGTGCGTGTTTATCAATTATTGAACACAAAATATGGTGAAAAATATTGCAAGCGCCCTCTGCGTCACTGCAATTGAATACGCTATAAAATGGGGCTTGGTTAAGGTCAAAGAAAAAGGCAGATTCATCAAAATACTTGAAACTTCTGTATTCGATTGTTGTGTGGCCTTTATGACGTGATTTTGGCAATCTAAGAGAAATCGAGCAAAAAAACAGAATGATGGTCACTAAAACTGGAATGCACTACTTGCGCATTTGCAACGATATTCTTACTATCAGTGTAAATATGATCAATCAGGGTTGATGAAGTATTTGTTTCTCTTGTAGGGGTTTTAACCAGCTGATGAAGACCAAACAGAGCAGTGGTTGAGCACCACGTTGTTTGAGGCCTGAGTAGGTTAATGTTAAAATCGCCAAGCAATACAACATTCTCGTCACGAGCCTTCACTCTGTCCATCATAGAAACAAAATCATCAATCCACCTTGACGTTTCGGCAGGGTTACGATACACATAGCCAATAAGCAAGGGAGAGGATTTGTCATGTTTTAGTTCCAACCACATACATTCAACATTTTCATCTTCAAGATCAGTTCTACGTTTGACAATCCCAGCAATGGACTGATGAACATAAAGAGCGATGCCTGTTTGGCCTACTCGTGCATTGTCCCGTCGTAAAACCGAATAATTCGGATTGTCATCATTTTCACGAGTTTTCATTCACAAGCACCTGGGAAATAAATCTCATGTTCCCCGGGGAATAAATCCCCGGTTACCATAGTTGCAGGAAGCCACATTACATGGATAATCAAAAGCAAACCCAATAGAAACGCTCGAGGATTCATTGGCTCTTTTCATTGGCGTTTCCCCAGACCTAAACAGACGACACGACACTGCTTTGCAAAGTTCCAAAAACCAAACTGGCCAAAGTAAACAAAACAACAAATTAAACTACTTCAATAAATTCATCTCAAACAAATGAAACCTACCGATATGTTATGTCTTCTTACAAAGTCATGGAGTTCGTGTATCTTTGTGTGAGAAACACGAACGTCAAGTTCAAGTCAAACCAATTGACCCCTGACACACACATTTTGACCCGTGCACAAGACGTTGTATCGATAAACGAAGCACAAATAAGAAATAAGGATAAAAGCAAAGAAAATAGCAACAAGATATGCTAACATCTCACAAAGTGGAGCAAGCAGATTGACAGGTCTAATGAAAAACAAAGAGGTACTGAGTCGGAAACAAGATCGCGATTCTTTCCTTCGCTGCACGACGCAAATATTGTGTGACCTTTGACTCAACGTAGCTTCCACATTCGATTACTAAGCTTAATACTCACAACTGAAAGCCGAGGGAGTGGAATACCGAGATGAACAAACAGAACTGTGCATCCTCAAACCTGACATATTCATCCCAACATTTTATGAACTCAAAAATACAGAAAGTTGCTTTCACACGCCAGCTTTGATTGCCAGTGGTTATTCGCACGGAACTCGTGTGGTTATCAGCACGGAACCCGTGTTTCAAAGCATGGCTCCCTGTGTTGATTGTTATCTTATTTTCTCACTACCAAAATGATGACAAAAACGATGTTTGGTGGTTTGTTGTCAGACCAGCTTTTTTTGTCGGTCCTCGGGGGGGGGGGGGGGGGGGGGGGGGGCATATCGACTTTTGTTTCATATTTATTGACCGCGGCCTTCGGCCTTGGTCAATAAATATGAAACAAAAGACGATATGCTCCCCCTCGGACGACAAAAAAGCTGGTCTGTCAACAACCCATCAAACATCTTATAATGTTAACAAGGCTGTCTGAGATACGCGAATCTAGAAGCGTTTCACTTACACAGAAGAGCTGTACCAGCTCTGGTTGCTGGTTTAGCAATACACAGACATCGTGTACTTTGTTGACTAAATGATAAATATTTACATGCCCTATACGGAGAACAGTGTTTGATGTTGTTGACATTAGGACGAAGTGCAATATTGTAACAAACAGCAGTAGATAATAAAGCAAGCAAAATCCGGAAATATGAGTATCCGGAGCAGTCAAGACAACAGTTCTAGTATATCATCAACGCACAAAGATTTCTCCAAGTAAATGTCAAGATTTCCACAACACGAAGCGAGCGCTGACAATGCACATTCAGAGACACAAGCTTTCACTTTAGGCCTACACGACAAAACGTCACACGATTCGGATTAAGGGGCATTCATCACTTAAACTCCCGGTGTAGGATCCGGTCCGGTCCCCACTCTGAAGTAGTCCCCCGGGGGACCAATTCGTGGCAAAAACTGCTCTACAATGGCCTCGTTTTTCTTGTTACAATGTTAGTAATGTTACCAGCAATTTCAGAGAAAAGAAAGGAAAGAATCAGAGACTGCTTTCATTTCTTCTTATCAGTATTTATTTATTATTCATTTTATTTCATGTGATTTTTCTTTTGAACGGCATTATAAATCAGATCTATTTTATTTTCTGCAAAATATAGTCAAACAAAGAGATTGCTGTCTGTGCACTACATAATACCGGACGAAGATATAGATTGAAAATGGCTTGAATGCCTAAGAAAAACGAGGCTGGATGTCTAAGGGGGGACCATTATAGAGCAGTTTTTGCCACGAATTGGTCCCCCGGGGGACTACTTCAGAGGGGGGACCGGACCGGATCCTACACCGGGATAAATCAGAGCAATTATAGTTGCTATTTAGAACAGGATGATACAGGATGAGATAGCAGCACACAAAGGTATGCAATCAAAAATAAAGAAACAACATTAATTGTTGCTTAAAAATGAAGGGTGACAGAACAAAAGGTAAAGCAAATCCCACAACAAACAATGGAATACTAGATTATAATTATAAGCTTAAATGCAAGATGAACAAAATGTTCACAGAGAACAGGGAGACACAAGGTTAAAAGTAGTTAATGCTGAACAGCCCTGGTGAAATTCAGTTGAGGCTGAACAGTTCACAAACTCGGCCCAAAGCCAGTAGTTCATGCAAATATTTAGCTTACTGTCAAAGTTAATGTTGTAAAAGGTTCTTAACACAAGTCTTGCACAGATTAGAGTTCTATTGTGTTTAAAAAAAATTTTTTTTATTAAAGTTGAGAGTGAGGATTTAGAGTAGAGTTTTGGAGTGTAGTTTGGAGGGAGGATTTAAAGTATTGTTTTAAAGCATAGTTTTAGAGTGGGAATCTAAAACATAGCTTTAGAGTAAAGGATTTAGAGTGTTGTTTTGGGTTGTTCTAGTTCTAGAGAGTAATACATTGGAAGTTTTGTATTTGAAGGTAAACCCCCGCTTTCCCACATTTTCCCCTCATCATC
>NC_090245.1:15188006-15328006 GCF_037325665.1 Littorina saxatilis
GTCCTCAGTGTTAAACCATTATGTTTCCGCGTGTTACCCCGACTTCAGATCATTTCAAAAAAGAAAAAAAGAAGAAAAAAAGCCGCCGCGAAGGAGGTTTGGTTGGCGTGCTGGAGCTTCTACCCACCACGGTGTTTTGCTCATTTGACAGCTTGTTTTAAAGGCAGCAAAGTCCTCCCCCTGTTAACGATTCGACTCATCTGAGATCTGGCCAGACTGTTACGTGGAATACACCCACCCCTCATCCCTCATCCCCCATCCCTCATCCCTTATCCCTCATTTGTTTCTATAACCCACCGAACTCCGACATGGATTACAGGATCTTTTCCGTGCGCACTTGGTCTTGTGCTTGTGTATACACACGAAGGGGGTTAAGTCACTAGCAGGTCTGCACATAAGTTGACCTGGGAGATCAGAACAATCTCCACTCTTAACCCACCAGGCGGCAGCGACCAGGATTCGAACTCACGACCTCCCGATTAGGAGGCCGACGTCTTACCACCACGCGTTTCAAGCGGCTGTGCTCGACATAATACAACTGAGTATATTTAGCGAATAGGTCAGAAGAGCAAACCATTAGATAAACTGCCAGGAAGAATAAAATGTCCTTTTTTTTACGCGTTTCAAGCGAATGTGCTCGCAATAATACAACTGAGTATCTTTAGCCAATAGGTCAGAAGAGCCAGACATTATATGACAGCACATAGCAGCCTGGAGGAATAAAATCTAACCAATAATACAACTGAGTATCTTTAGGTAATAGAGTCAGACATTATAATACAACACATAGCAGCATGTAGGAAGAACATCATCTTCCTATGTTTTAAGCGTTTCAAGCAACTGTGCTCGTAGTAACGCTACTTTGCTATCTTCAGGCAATAGGCCAGTAGAGCCAGCCAATATGAATCCATGACAGCACAAAGCAGCATCCTGGAAGGACAACGTCTTCCTATTTTTAACGAGTTTCAAGCTCCTGTGTTCGCAGTAACGTCACTGAGTATCTTTAGCTAATAGCTCAGTAGAGCCAGCCATTATATTGCAGAGCGTAGCAGCATTGAGGAACAAAAATCTTCAAACGCGGATTGAAACGAGAGCGGACACCGAGGATCGATCGAGCGAAAGAAAGTGGAACGATATGGCTTGTGCGAAGGCAGAAGGTGCAGGATGTCAGGGCTATAAAAGAAACGGTAAAACTATAGCGTGTGCGAACATGAAGCAGGGTATTAAAGGAATTTAAAAAGATATATAGCCTGGTAGCTGGAAGCTAACGTAGGGATCGCAGCATCGGCTTTGCGAATGTCCGTGTGTGTGTGTGTGTGTGTGTGTGTGTGTGTGTGTGTGTGGATGGTGTTTGTGTGTTGTGTTTGTGCTGTGGGTATGTATGTGTGTTTGTGTGTGTGTGTGTGTGTGTGTGTATGTATGTGTGTTTTTGTGTGTGTGTGTGTGTGTGTGTGTATATGTGTGTGTGTGTGTGTGTTTGTGTGTGTTTGAAATGCAATTGTCTATTGGGTGCTCTATGTAGAAGAGCGCCAGTGACTGTGATATTTATTTATAATTGTATATTTAAATGTCATAGAGTATTGTGATTGATGTATTGTTATTGATGTATAGATCTATGTACAGGTTTGATAATGGATCGTTGTGTTTTATTATTTTAATGAGCTAAATCAATTATTTTCTGTCCCTAAACACCACAAAATGCCCAAAAGTCAAAAGATGTAGTACAAACAGGGGAGTAAAACGGAACAGCCGTTTTTGTGTGCCTGTGTCAGTTGCCGACTGACACAAACTTTCGCATTCGGCTTTTCTTATCTCGTAACTCCACACTAAATACGTACCCCACTTCCCCTCTGAAGTATTGATGTACAACCCATGGCACTTCTTCTTCTTCTTCTGCGTTCGATGTTAACCCATGGCACTAACATTCATGTAGTCGTTTATAAATGAGGTTGAAAAATTCGCTTCATGACGAGACAAGTATAAATGCCATTCACCCAAACTGAAAACTTCGCTGCCGTCTGCTCGCGATTAGCTGTTCTCTTCTCCTCCCCTTGTTGCATCCTAGTTCTTCAGTTGTTTCTAGTTTTCTGTTTATGTTGTGTTTTGGTCTTCTTCATAAGTAGTCTTGTTCAAAATTTAAAAAAACTCAAACTTCTTTTTGTTGTATTCGAATGAACTAATAAAAAGCTGTGTTGTCAAAGCGAGTTTTTTTTCCAAAGCCTGCGCAAAACTAATGCGCATAAGAAACGGCGTCTGCTATCAAAACCTGAGATCAACGCATCGACACAAAAACTGTCATTTTGTAAGTTTGGAACAACAAATCAAGGTCAGAACAGCTATATAATCGCTATTGTGTTTTCAGCGTAGCAATAGGGTCCGATATTTAGACTCGAACAAGTATAATGCGACTCGTCTTCGACTCGTCGGCATTATACTTGTCTCGTCTAAATATCGGACCCTATTGCTACGCTGAAAGCACAATAGCTGTTAATGAGTACTACTCTGGAATACTACAATGAATTTTCAAACGGCTACACTGGCTTCGTCTTTCCTGATCGAAAGGGGGTGTATTGTTGATATTTGTAGATAATAGACTCTGCATTTTAATGGTCAAATGGCGATTTCGGTATAAAAATGTAGACAAGGACCTTTAAGAGCGAGACGTTAAAGGCACAGTAAGCCTCCCGTAAGCCATCACAGATACTCTCAGGTTTTTACACACAGTACAAACACCCTTCCATTTGAACGCTCACCGAACGGGAACATCCTAGGTGCCCTACGTAAAGAGCGAGCAATTTTCAAATAATTAATTTTGCGGATTGTCTCCTCACACAATCGGACTGTGGTGCGTTTTGGCGCTAGACCTCACTTTTAAAATCTAAATAATAAATTGACAGCTTGTTACACAAACATTCTTAAATCATAAAAGAATTCTTTTTTCATCAAGACAAGATCAGTACAATTCGAAGTCTTGAAAGTTTGAAAAAAGAAAAGCCCGGAAGCAGGGTCATGCAAGGTCGTGGTTCTCGTCACAGTAGCAGACGACGGTTTATGCCTATCGCCAGTTCCTTTGAACAGTCAAAAGCCATCGCTAGAGTTCTTGTGAACCACAGCCGTTTGTTTCGTGCATAGTCAGAGGTACATAAATAACATGCTATTGCAGATAAGCTCACAGCGAATTACAAACTGACGACAACATTGTGAAAAAGGGAAACTGGATCACACAGGTTCACGATAGCTCAGGGGTAAGATAAACCACGCAAAAATAAATTCTTTGAAAATTGCTCGCTCTTTACGGAGGGCACCTAGGATGTTCTCAAGCGGTGAGTGTTTAAATGAAAGTGTGTTTGTACTGTGTGTAAAAACCTAACAGTATCTGTGATGTTTACAGGAGGCTTACTGTGCCTTTAATTGTCGTCACACATGTTGTTTGAGTCATGGTCTGCGATGAAAAAACGAGAAAAGCAAAAATGTTAGAAGAAAAGAAAAACAGACCAAAAAAACACCGTCGTCACTATGTCAGCGGCATAGACCATTTATCCTGGACCGCCAGCTAGCTCTCTCTCCCTCTTTCTCTCTATTACGAGGTAGCGTCCTCTCGCATTCAGGAACCTACGCTTACATGGCCTTTCAGAAATCATGGGTATGTCATATCCGGTGTCGATTGTAAACATGGACGAAGTTGCCGAGGTAAGTTCTGAAAATGCTAATATAAACTCAGCTAAAGTGCATATGGAACATGTTTTTCGATGAGTTTTGTTAAGTTTAGTTTGGAGTTTTGGAAAATCCAGTTCATTGTCACCTCCCATTGTCACAAATAACTGGAGCGTGCTTTCTTGTCTTCGAATCGCTGGCCTTTCAAACCGGACGCTAAGCGCCCCTGAAAGTCGAGCGTCATAACCTCGAAGAGTCACGTGACGAGTTGGCGGTCCAGACTATTATTTTGGTCTATGGTCAGCGGAGAAAAGTGAGACGAGAAGAACAGTCAAGAAAACAGTGTCGTCACTATTGTTTGGGTCATGCATGGTCGGCGGAGAAAAACGAGACAAGAAGAAAAGAGGAAAAAGCAAAGAGCCGTTCACGCACGTCAGTGGCCGGGGGTTGCCCAAAAGACCCGTGTTTATTGATTTGCTTGGCGTAATGTTTTTTTCCTCGGGGAAGAAACCGGCCAGGCGTAGGAAAGAAAGCCTCTTAGGCCGCGACAGATTGGACCTCTTGTCTCATCTCCAGCTTCTTGTCTCTTTCATGTCTCTTTCTTGTCTTTTCTCTTCTCTTCTCTTCGCTTCTCTTCTCTTCTTCATCGGGCTAAGTGTTTGTTTGATTGTTTTGCTTTTTAGGTTTTTTTTATTATTGTATTTTTAGTTTTTGTTTTCAAGATGTGTAGACTGATTGAAAACATTTTAACCCCAGCCCTGAAAGTTCAAGAAAAGGTGCACTAGCCTTTGGCTTCTGCTTCTCAAAATTTACTCGCCAGAGAGCAAATTTTACCCGCCAAACCATACATTTGTGTTTCAGCAACTTTACTCGCATTTGGCGAGTAGATGAACATTTCTACTCGCCAGATATATGTTTCTAATCGCCATGGCGAGTAAAATAATCGCCACTTTCAGGGCTGAGCCCACACACGCACAAGCAAGTAGGCAGGTGGCCACGCACGCCCATACGCTTCAACATCGATACGCACGCAGGTACGGACACTCGAACAGACTTGATTTTGTACAGCGACGTATAATTCATGTAACGGGGACGTCATCATCATCATCATCATCATCATCATCATCATCATCATCAAGACATCATCATCATCATCATCATCATCATCATCATCATCATCATCATCATCATCATCATCATCGTCGTCGTCGTCGTCATCGTCGTTGTCGCCGTAGTCGCTGTCGTCGTTGTCCTCCTGTGTGTGTGTGTGCGTGTGTGTGTGTGTGTGTGTGTGTGTGTGTGTGTGTGTGTTCGTGCGTGCATGCGTGCGTGTGTGCGTGCGTCTGTGTGTGTGTGTGTATGTTTGTGTGTGCATGCGGGTGTGTGTGTGTGTTTATGTGTGTGTGTGTGTGTGTGTCTGTCTGTCTGTCTGTGTCTGTGCGTGCGTGCGAGGGTGCGTGTGGGTGTGGGAAGCAATTCCAAGAAAGCTATTGGACTAATATTTATGAAACTTGACATAAAAGCTTCATCACAAAAGATTGATTGGTTAGCTGATCCTAACTTCAAAACCTCCCATAGGCCTGAGGATCGGGGTCGGCCCGCTATTGCGCGGGTCTGCTATTGCGCGGGTCTGCTATTGCGCGGGTCCACAATTGCGCGGGTCTGCTATTGCGTGGGGCCGCTATTGCGCGGGTCTGCTATTGCGCGGGTCCGCTATTGTGCGGGTCTGCTATTGCGTGGGGCCGCTATTGCGCGGTGACTATTTGTCATTCAACCAATCTCTCACAGTGTAACAGAAATACCCAAAGCCAAGAAACGCAGCCTAGAGAATACTGTGCTGACAATCATTCAAACGTGTTCCAAGTCGGTTTCATGGCAAAGACTATGTGTATTATTAAACAACAAAAGAAAATAAAGAGGTGTCACAGAAAGGGAGAAAGAACCATTTCTTATTCCACAAAATTACTTTTGCAATCCCAACATTCAAAGCATCGAGCTCAGAAATACTACCTTATAAATCTCAGGTGGTCAAAATATAATACCAACAAATAAACTGACAAACGGGGGATTGTTATGGAGCAAGAATCGGTCAGAGAGCCAGATCTCTGCCCACTCCCCTTGGCCGTCAACATCATCGATCGTTTGGGGAATCTGTGGGGTATGGCGGGCCCTCTCTCGCTTCATCATTGTTCGGACCGACTCAAAGGACGGGACATCAGGGCAGTCGCCCCCACCCTGCCGACGAATTCGTCGGTGTTCGGTTGCTACCTGCGCCTCAAAGACGCGTTTGGGTGGTAGGCCAGGATTGGTGGACACCTCCTCCCTCAGTCTTTGTGTGAATTCTGACCGTGCGATTTCGTTTACATCGGGCGGGTGGGTGTGCACCTGCGCTCTGACATGGATGTTTGGCTGAGCCGCTTGAAGATTGAACTGGTTTGTGCGGACGGAGACTGTGCAGGCCGGATACCGCCATCACCTCCAGTTCTTCTTCTTCTTCTTCTTCTTCGTTCATGGGCTTAGACTCCCACGTTCACTCATGTTTTCAGGACGAGTGGATTTTTACGTGTATGACCGTTTTTACCCCGCCATTCAGGCAGCCATACGCCGATTTCGGGGGAACACCTCCAGTTAAAGGCGTGTGCTGTTTTTTTCTTTTTATGATATTTATACTCATCCAGAAGAAGGACTTTGCCTCTTTTGCGTCTGCCCTCGATCAAACGACGTGCTGCCATGTTGCCTCGGAAGTTTGCAGGAATGGTGTCAGTCGATCACGTGATTAGAAATTCCCATGTCACATCACAAGAAATTCACATGATTGCTTATACTTCTGTAGGTCCGTGTAAATGGTGTGTGTCTGGGTTTTTAGACTGCTTTTACCTTTGTAAATGTGCTGTATGAAAAAAGTCGGTATTATTGTTCTTCAATACCTTACTCTCCAATGAGAAAGTGCAAGTACAACAGAAAGTAGATTTTCCAAGAAATCAGTAACACCCCCACGGAACGGCGTGGTCAGCAGCTCCACCCAGCGCGTGGTTGGCACATGAACGGTGGGTGTCTCCAGACTATGCTTTGAAACTTATGTGTTTTTGGCGCACTTTGTATTGAATATTCTCATTTTCGAGACTTCCATTCACATGTGCTTGTGCTTGTTACATGAATAAGTTGCGTATCAATAGAGTAATTATAAAATGTATGGTTGAGTGTCATGAAATGAACACTGTCACCACATTTAAACTCGGAAATGTGTCATTACTGGCAACAGACTGGCTTGTTTAAGTACTCGAATGTGCTATTTTATGTATCCCTGTTAGCTGATTAAGTTTACAAGGGTTAGTGTTGTGTAGATTTTACACAGTTCGTAAATCAAATCTGAAGTCTGTTTTTTTGCTGCCTGCGCCTGTGCGCGCCGCGTGCAGACCCGGCTGTAGTACATTCCTGTGGAGGGGGGGGGGGGGGGTCTGGGGAGTGCACGGTAGGCCCCGTCACATTGGCAACTACTGATTCCGCTTCTTCTTAGGTCGCGCAATAGCGGACCCGCGCAATAGCAGACCCGCGCAATAGCGGACCCGCACAATAGCAGACCCGCGCAATAGCGGCCCAGCCGATCTATACAGCTGTTGAAAGAATGGATGACACGACGGACGGAGACCGGACAGAAAATGAGCGTCAGCTATAAACAATACCTCCATTCTGTTTAAAATTGTGTTATCCATCTGCGTACCATTGTTTTTGTCCGTGAAAATGTCATAACGTAGACTGACTTTTGCAAAAGGTCAAATATGACGTCATCAAACAGCCCTATAAAAAAAATTCGGAGAAAACGACACAAGCAAATCCCCTCAGCAATGTATGCATCAGTTTTCAAGAAAATCCGTCGGGTAGTTTCTGAGAAATGCTTGTCACACACACACACACATACATACATACACACATACATCGGGAGACAGACCTCACTCTCCGCCAATATTAAGACATTTGTTTGTTTGTTTGTTCGTTCATGGGCTGAAACTCCCACGGCTTTTACGTGTATGACCGTTTTTACCCCGCCATTTAGGCAGCCATACGCCGCTTTCGGAGGAAGACATTCAGTCATTACTTGACTGAATGTAAAAAGAAAGAAAGAAAGAAAGAAAGCTAAAACACACGCAATTCACAGAACAAGATATTAGAAACATACCATATGTGATCACAAAACACACAAAAACATATCACAGTATCTGCAGTTTGCCGAGTTCTGACAATTTTCTGACTCAGCTAAAGATCGCAACATTATGTGCCAAGAAAGTATCATTTCAAACACATAATTTATGGGTTTTTTGTTTTTTATAGTAAATATAGCTTACTAATAGTCATCTCCAACACGCTCTTCTTCTCATATTACGCACATAATTATGTTCAGTAAGCTGATTTTGATAGCAGTTTGATAGCTGCGCGGTTCTGTATCTTTTCTCTGTTCTTCTATTTTCGTATCATTATTCTTTTTCAGGCCGCGAATGTCAGTTGACGTTCTCACCGCGATTATATATAGGCAGGGATAAAAGTACGTGTACGTGTGAGTTCCAGTTACGTGCAAGCTACGTCTGGTTCATGCAGTTTTTCAGAACTTCTCTAAATATCGTGGTGGTGATATAACGGTATATCAAAAATAACAAGGGCTATGACAGCAATGGCATCGACAGAATTGCAACAGAGTTGAACTATATCTCCCCCGAAAACGGAGTATGGTAACCCAAAAAGGCAGGGGGAAAATCGGTCATACACGTAACAACCCGCTCGTGCAGAAATACAAGTGAACGTGGGAGTTGCAGCCCATGAACGCAGAAGAAGAAGAAGAAGAAGAAGAAGAACAAGAAGAACAAGAAGAACAACAACAAGAACAACAAGAAGAACAAGAAGAAGAACAAGAAGAAGAAGAACAAGAAGAAGAAGAACAAGAAGAAGAAGAACTATATCAATGGCTATAAATTATGACATTTTGTTATTTGAACTATTTCGTGATGATAATAACGTGTAGTATACCAAAGCGACTGCAAAATAGTTGATATCATAGTTTGCAAAGACACACTCTTTTCCGTGAAAACAGCTATGATTTTCTGTATCGTAACCCTTAACTATAGTGCAGTATAAAAATAAAGTGACTGTTCAGACAGGAAGATGTTGGTTTTGTGGGTGTGTTTTTGGGTGTGTGGCTTTATTTTTATTTTTATTTTTTTGGAGGGGGGGGGGGGGTAAAGTTTCGGTATATGGGATAGAGAATATGCTATATGAGGAATGTTTTAGTTTGGCCTAAACGTGTTATTTTCATGTATATATATATATTGATGGCCGCAGGAGCGGTCATCTATTGGAATGCATTCGGAGAGGTGACATGTCTCGTTTTGTTACCGTTCTCACGAGATCAGTTACAGGTTTTTGTCTCTCTCTTTCTCTCTCTCTCTCTCTCTCTCTCTCTCTCTCTCTCTCTCTCTCTCTCTCTCTCTCTCTCTCTCTCTCTCTCTCTCTCTCTCTCTGTATGTATGTCTTTGTCTGTGTCTCCCTCTGAGTCTCTCCGCTTCTGTCTTTCTATGTCTGTCTCTGTCTATATGTGTGTGTGTGTGTCTTTCTCTCTCTCTCGCTCTCGCTCTCGCTCTCTCGCTCTCTCTCTCTCTCTCTCTCTCTCTCTCTCTCATCCAACTCCTGGCACACAGGTCAAAGCAGAGGTTAACTTGAGTGCACGTGTACCTAGCAGGAGGGGGGTGATTCGGGTCAGAAGTGGGGTAAAGCACTTTGGTCTTCAGTCTTTGGGTTATAGCTTTCAGTGGAGAAGATGCCAACATGAAATTGCACTATGCTCTACTATTTATTGTCCTTGTCTATTGGACACGAAGAAAGGAAGCTACAATCGCCCCAGGCCATATATACTCTTTGTTTCCTGAGCCTGGACCATTGAGACGGTTACCTCATAGATCTGTTCATTCTGCAGTTTGTCGGTGTCAAAAGTTATACCCCCATTCCACACAACCGTTCTTTGTCCCGTTCCCGTACCAACCAAGGAATGCTGCCACAACAATGGAACGCTGCGCAAACGGCCGTTTTTTGGCATCTTTCAGCAGCGTCTGACCATAGTGGCAGCCGCCCTTGGTCGGTAAGGGAACGGGACCTAGAACGGATGTGTGGAATGCGGGTATGACAACTCAGTGTGTGAGAGCGCTACCGTTGCGTTATGTTTTAAGTTCCTTTAACGATCCAAGCGTTCCGTTACCGATGGGTTGAGGTTCCATTACCGTTCATTCTGATCGGGAGGGGAACGGCTAAAAACTTGAACATGCAGCCCAAACTCAGCCGTCCCTACCGACCCTACCGTTCAAAGCAGTTCCGTTAACGATCAGTTACGTTCATTGCGGTTCTGTCCCGATCCCTCCCGTGCCCGCACCGTTCCTTGGTCGGTACGGGAACGGGACCTAGAACGGTTGTGTGGAAAGGGGGTATAAGACTCGACCACTTGGCTTATGGTGGAGACAGCTGGAAGATCTCTGGATATAATTGAAGAGGAGTAGTCTTCCTTTTAGAAAATGTGTACTCTGCCTTGCAGATTACAAATTTGTGCTGTCGGGGCTGGGTAAAGGGAGTGGAGGGTAAGGGGGTGGGGGGTGGGTAAGCGAGGGGTAAGAGAGACGAAAGAGAAAACTGGACAGGGAAAAGTCACTGCCTGAAGTATTCAATAAAGCCACACACAAAAAAAGAAATTACCACATATGCAGGTTTTCAATTCATATTTTTGCAAAGTATCTGCACAAGCATGTGTGCCTCTGTGAGTATGTTCGTGGCTGCTTTCATGGGGTGCCTGTATCCTCAGGAATTTGAGGATTTCTTTTATCTCTCTTTTTCTGACACCGTTGATTTAACGTCATTTTTACAGGACAGTTTTTTTCCTTTCAGTTATAAGTTGTAGTAGTTTGACCTTATTGTTTTAGGACAAGTAGAGCTCGTTCACCAGTAGCAAAGACTCACTCAGTCCGTCAGTGTGCCTGAGTGTGTCTGATGGGGGGGGGGGGGGGCTCTCCCGTGACCGGCCACCTGCAATGTACGGACAGGTTTGCACTGGCCCAAGGGTGTCCGTTCATGAGAAGGACTGCTGTAACAGCAAAACTAGTGTGAAACATAAGTAATCAATTTATCCACTTGACTATATTCACAACAGGGACCTATCACTCTTCTTTGCATGTTTTTATGCCTACGGATTTTCAAATACTCTGCAACACATGTAACCCAAATTCAACATGTGCCCGTACAATACCGCTTCTTTTATGAAAACATTGCTTCGGCCATGTTGATTTTAATCAACCAATTTTCTTGTATATATATATGTTCTGTCTGTTTGTGAGTGTTTTTTCTTTCTTTTTTGATGTTCCTGTTTTTGTTATTGTTACACATGTCTTTTAAAAACAAACATGTTAAAAGAAAAAAAATATGTAGAAAGGAGGAGTACTTAGATTTAGTTTCATTATGTGGTTTTAATTGGCAGACACCAAGCGTTGGGTGTGCTTGGATCAGTATGTCATGATCATGTGCAGTGACAGGAAACACGTCGAAAAAGCCTCTGTCTGCGGGGACTAGGGGTGGCTCCACTCTCTCACAGTCACAGGCACAGGGGGCGGGTGTAGGCAATACAGCGAATGCCAGAAACATGTTTTGTTTCTCATATATACACACACCCCAAAACACACCAAACACTCAGCACACACGCACACACACACATATATTCGTACACACGATCGAACGATTGCCCACGCTCGCACACATGTACGCACGTACGCACACACGCACGCACTGGCACGCACGTACGAACGGCTGGCACGCACGCACACGCACGCACGCACGCACGCACGCAGACCGCACACACACACACACCGGCGCACGCACGCACGCACACACACACACACACACACACACACGAACTCTGTTTTAATGCCCTGTTCAGTATAAATATATTTCACTGTGTTTCTTCTTGGGTAAACGGAATGGTGGGTTTGGGTTTTTCCTAGTTCTAGCATATCTTGGCTTGCCACCTGCAGACTCAGTAGACGCAACAATTTGTGAGCCTCGGTTTCCCAGCTAACATGTGGTACGTGGGGCGTTAATGTGAAAGTGTTCGTGTTTCGTCTTGTAATTTACAGAAAACACTTCTAAGAAACCCTCTATCTATTTCCTCTAGTTTTCGAACCAGCATCAAATGCCTGTGCGGAAATCCAGCCTCTTCCCTTCCCACGCTGCCTCGGGGGACGCCATTGCTTGTCACGTGTTACAAGTGAAACCGACAACTAGCACCACTTTGGCGCGTGCCACTGCGTCAATTTGACTGGCAATTAGACAGTAACGAAGAGTTGCCCAAGAGCTGAAATAGTTTTCACTTCATTATCGCAGACAGACTCAAATCGCAGCGGCAGGTCAGATCGAAAGCGTTGGTCGAAGCGTGGAAGCCAAACAAGGGAAGAGAATTTCAATTTACGCTGATTTGTTTTTAAAAGCGTGAAAAGCTATTGGTAAGTGCCCTTCAATTCACTCTATTCGTCCACGGCAAGCTTTGCACTTACGCATGTTGAAAAACACTGTAGGATTGGCGAACTGAATCAAATGTCAATTCCCAAATCCCTTTGTTTCCTGGCGACCTGCTTTTGCGTCAACATTACCATGATTAGTTTTGTCTTGCAACATGTCGTGGAAATACTTGCCTACGGTATATTTGAGAGGGGACTACGGACTGAATTATCGACCGAAATTCTTTCAGGAATTTGACATGTCTGGTGACATTCTGTGTAAAGCGTTTTTGTTTTTACATTTAGTCAAGTTTTGACTAAATGTTTTAACATAGAGGGGGAATCGAGACGAGGGTCGTGGTGTATGTGTGTGCAGGGCCGGACTACCGGGGGGTTATGGGGGTTGCGCAACCCCCCCCCCTAGCCTAAACATGTACCTTACTTATTTAATTTTTTTTATTATTGCTTATTTTATGCCGTTTCATGCAAGGAGCGACCATTTTCCTATCTCAGAATATGACCTACCCATCAGCTTCAGGGGGATTCGCCCCCTGACCCCCACAACGAGGGGGGGGGGGGGGGTTCTAGGGTTTCCGGACCCCCCCAGCCAAAAAATAAAAATATTGAATGAGGTATGCATTTCTTTATTTTACATCGAGTTTCAATTTTTGGGGTATTAATCAGTGACAAAATCTGCTGCCTGAAACTGGTAATGATCATCCTCAGAATGCACCAGATTGCACCATTTTGCATCCTTTTTTCAGAATTTTCCGGGGGGGCATGCCCCCGGACCTCCCTAGCAAGCTAGGCGCTTCGCGCCGTCGGCTCGGCGCATCGCGCCTTCACACCCATATCTTCGCAATATACCTTTGAAAAAAAACCACCCATAAAATGAACTGATCTGCCCCTGCCGCCAGGGGGGACATCCCCCTGGGCCACCACTGGCAACCCCCCCCCTCCTCTTCGCCTAGTCCGGCCCTGTGTGTGTGTCTGTCTATGTGTCTGGCTGTCTGTCTGTGTGTGTGTGTGTGTAGAGCGATTCAGAGTAAACTACTGGACCGATCTTTATGAAATTTGACATGAGAGTTCCTGGGTATGATATCCCCAGACGTTTTTTTCTGTTTTTCGATAAATGTCTTTTATGACGTCATATTCGGCTTATTGTAAAAGTTGAGGCGGCACTGTCACACCTTCATTTTTCAATCAAATGGATTGAAATTTTGGCCAAGCAATCTTCGACGAAGGCCGGACTTCGGTATTGCATTTCAGCATGAAGGCTTAAAAATTAATTAATGACTTTGGTCATTAAAAATCTAAATATGTCTAAATATGTTTTTATAAAACGATCCAAAATTACTTTTAGTTTATTCTTTATCATGTTCTGATTCCAAAAACATATAGATATGTCATATTCGGATTAAAAACAAGCTCTGAAAATTAAAAATATAAAAATTATGATTAAAAGTAAATTTCCGAAATCGTTTTAAAAACAATTTCATCTTATTCCTTGTCGGTTCCTGATTCCAAAAAACATATAGATATGATATGTTTGGATTAAAAACACGCTCAGAAAGTTAAAACGAAGAGAGGTACAGTAAAGCGTGCTATGCAGCGCAGCGCAACCGCTACAGCGCTGAACAGGCTCGTCACTTTCACTGCCTTTTGCACTAGCGGCGGACTACGGTCATTGTGAAAAAATGCAGTGCGTTCAGTTTCATTCTGTGAGTTCCACAGCTTGACTAAATGTAGTAATTTCGCCTTACGCGACTTGTTTGTTTTGTTGTTGTTGTTGATGTTTGTGTTTTTTGTGTGTGTGTTTGTTTTTTTTTGTTGTTTTTTTTTGGGGGGGGGGGGGAAGAGCTTCTGCCAAAGCATACAAAAGTCCGATAAACGCGTGGCAAATATTGCCTTATGCCTTCAGAAGGAACAAGCACCCCCTTCAGCCATCCTGACCTCAGGTCAAAATGAGTTCGGCTCATTCTATCCCTGACAGGATGCCTTGGTTTTCCTTGTCTGGCGAGGAAATTGATTTTTTTACATATTTAGATCTTTTCGTAATGTGTTAAGTATATAAGCAGATTCGCGATCGTCGATAATGATTTTTCATGGTGTTGTGTAATTTTTAAATTACAAAGGAATTGATATATAAGACAGTTTCAAGCGAGCTATTTTTCGCGGCTGTATTTACTGTGCAAACAACTCTAAATAGGGCAAAAGTGTCACGTGATAATCAACCGTTTGGTTTCGGCGCTCGCAGGAGCAGACGATTTTTTCTGACAGTGATGCAACCATATATTACGGTCTCCTTCCGGCAGCAGTCCCAAAATTTCGACTCGTTTTGACCTTAGAACGATGTCTTTATCATAACTGTGAAGAACAGAACGGAGATCACTGTCGAAGTCGGCCAATCTGCAATCATTTTCGTCTCGCGAACACTGCTCGCGAACAACATATGGGAGATAACTCTGTATTCTTGTTTTGATAGATTCGCGTAGGACTTTGGCGTCCGGTCAGAGAGATAACTGGCGATGAGCCGTGGAGCGATGATGATCAGAATGCCCCTTCAACCCCCACCACAACCCTCGCCCCGTTCCCGAAGCTATTGAAACTATTTTTGTCGTGCAAAACTAAACTGAAAAATCCACAGACATTTAAGCGGTTTTGGTGAAATGTGCGCGACAGCTTCAGCTTCAGAAGAAGAGAATCATAGTCGTGATTAGAAGCTTTTAGGTCAACACGTTCACACGCGTCTCATTCGGTCGTCTGGACCAGCATGTGTTTTTTGTATCGACGTATTCACTGCTCAACCCCCCCCCCCCTTCCACCACCCCCACCCCCCCCCCCCCCCCCCCACTTCGCTGCTGATATCGACTAGCTGTTTCGTGTGTGATTGGTTTTTGTGTGGTCCTATTGCAATCTGTGTTACAGAGTTGTTTGTGTGTGTGTGTGTGTGTGTGTATGTGGTTTTTGTGTGGTCCTATTGTAATCGGTGTTACAGAGCCGTTTGTGTGTGTGTGTGTGTGTGGTTTTTGTGTGGACCTATTGTAATCTGTGTTACAGAGCAGTTTGTGTGTGTTTGTGTGTGTGTGTGTATGTTTTTTTGTGTGTGGTTCTATTGTAATCTGTGTTACAGAGCAGTTGTTTTTTGTGTGTGTATGTGTGTGGTTTTTGTGTGGTCCTATTGTAATCTGTGTTACAGAGCAGTTGTTTTTTTGTGTGTATGTGTGTGGTTTTTGTGTGGTCCTATTGTAATCTGTGTTACAGAGCAGTTTTTTTTTGTGTGTGTATGTGTGTGGTTTTTGTGTGGTCCTATTGTAATCTGTGTTACAGAGCAGTTGTTTTTTTTGTGTGTATGTGTGTGGTTTTTGTGTGGTCCTATTGTAATCTGTGTTACAGAGCAGTTGTTTTTTTGTGTGTATGTGTGTGGTTTTTGTGTGGTCCTATTGTAATCTGTGTTACAGAGCAGTTTTACAGAGTCAAGCTTCTTCCTCTTTCCGCGTCCTCCTTCTCTCCCTCTTCACGCACCATCCTCATGTTTTGGACAAGATGGCTGACTGCCTGACTGACTCGCAAAAGCGCCACCGCTGGCAACTTTATTTCCGTGACCTAATTTTGCAATTAAAATTAATGCATTTCAGATTCGGTTTCTTGTTGGTTACATTCTCCTGCTCCTCTTCTTTTTCTTCCTCTTCTTCCTTCTTCTCCTCCTTCTTTTTTTCTCCTTAATTCCTTCTTCTTCTGCTTCTGTGTGCGTCCTCATCCTCTCTTTCTTTGCCCTGCATCTGCTGTTGTTTTGGACAAAATGGCTTTTTGTGTGCCTGACTAGTGAAAGCGACACTACTTGCTTTAATATTTTCCGCCGACCTAACCTGCAAGGAGCAGTGTGTGTGTGTGTGTGTGTGTGTGTGTGTGTGTGTGTGTGTGTGTGTGTGTGTGCGTGTGTGTATGTGTATGTATTGTGTGTATGTGTGTGTGTGTGTGTGTGTGTGTGTGTGTGTGTGCGTGTGTGTGTGTGTGTGTGTATGCGTCCTTGTGTGTGCGTGTGTGTGTGTGTGTGTTTGTGTGTTTTCAAATTCGTATTGACTTGAGACTGTGCTTTTATTTGTCATTGTCTCACTCTTCAGGCTCATCCCCCTCTCCCTCGTCTGCGTTCCGCAACCTGGTCATGTTCTGCTCTTGTGACAAGATGCCGCTGCCTGACTGACTAGCAAAACCCCGGCCGCTGGCAAGAATTTTCCCCCTGTTCTAATCTTCTCTAAGGAGCAGTTTTACGGGTTTAGCTTCTCGTTTGTTCTGTTTACTCCTCGTATTTCAGGGTCTTTTTCCTTTTCTTCTTCGAAACCGAGACTTCCACGTGTGTTCAATAAGATGGCTGACAAGCAAAAGCACCACCGCTGTCTACAATGTTTCCCATGATCTAATCTCACAATTTAACGCGATGTTGTGGACGCTGCCTCTTGCCTCTTCTCTCTCTCTCCCCCGACCCCCCCCCCCCCCCTCCCGCACGTTGTCCTCAACCTGCTTCTCCTTGGTTTAAACAATGAGTTTTATTTCTGTTTTACATGTTCATGGAATGTAATACACAATACGTAAAAACAAAACATTCAACCAGTTTAACACAAAATATCATTCAAATTTAGGAAATATAAAATCATCCTAATTCTCCTCCTCTTTCTTCTTCTGCATTCTTCCGTCTTCTTATCACATCTGTTTCATGTTTTTTCTTAATGCAGACTACTACAGAGCGCAGCCGATGGCAACCGTGTTTTGCATTGCCTTATTTTTGACAAGGAGGGGTTTTCAGGCCACACTTCTCTTTTGTCTTTAGTTTCTTCTTGTTCTTGTTCTTGTTCTATCTTCATCATCTTTTCCCCTTCTTCTTCCTGCGTTTTCTCTAATTCTTTTCAAGATGACTGCCTGACTGATTAGCTGACCAGCAAAAGCACTGTCACTGGCTGCAGTGGTGGTTTTTTGAATTAATTGTTACACAAGTAGCCTCAATGTTTTTGTGGTTTTTTTTTAGCATTTGCCTCTCATTTGTCATTTTCTTAGTCCCCCCCCCCCCCTCCTCTTCCTCATTTTCTCCTTCTTTCTCTCCTTCTTGTACTGACAGACTTCTTTCCTTGTCATTTTTACCCCAGTCTGCTACAAGGTTTGAACAGGACTACCACTGAGCGTTGCGGATGTCGACAGTGTTTTCCCCCTGGCCTGATCTTTGATATGATGATAAGGAGCCTAACGGGTCCACCTTCTCGTATGTCTTCTGTGTCTCCTTCGCCGTCGTCCTCTTTTTCAGTTTAAATTAAAATCATGTTTAATTCATGACTTTGCTCATCATTCGTTGGCTGCTCGTGCAACTGTTCATCCTTCACTTCAAATCCCCCTCCTCACTTCCCCCGTCTCCTCACCTCCTCTATTCTCCTTCATCTCCTTCTTCACTTCCCCCGTCTCCTCCTCCTCTATTCTCCTTGATCTCCTTCTTCACTTCCCCCGTCTCCTCACCTCCTCCTCCTCTATTCTCCTTCAACTCCCCCTCCTCACTCCCCCCGTCTCCTCCTCCTCTATTCTCCTTCATCTCCTTCTTCACTTCCCCCGTTTCCTCCTCCTCTATTCTCCTTGATCTCCTTCTTCACTTCCCCCATCTCCTCACCTTCTCCTCCTCTATTCTCCTTCATCACTTCCCCCGTCTCCTCACCTCCTCCTCCTCTATTCTCCTTCATCTGCTTCTCCTCACTCCCCCCGTCTCCTCACCTTCCCCTCCTCTATTCTCCCTCAACTCGTCCTGCTCCTTCCCTCTTCTGCATCAACCCCTCCTTTTCCGCCTCATCTATTCCCTCTCCTCCTCTTCCTCCTCTATTCTCCCTCAACTCGCCATACTCCTCCCTTCCTTCTTCTTTTTCAACCCCTCCTCTTCAAATCATCTTCCGTCTCATCCATTCCCTCTACTTCTCCACCCTAACCTCCTTCTCAACTCTCCATCCTCCTCAACTCTCCCTCCTCTTTAATTCCCTCTCCTCTTCAACTCTCCTCCTCCCCCCCCCCCCCCCAACCCCTCAAAATGTGTTTTTTATTCTTTTTTTGAGTGTATATACGTCATGTTTTCAACAGTCCTACAAAAAGATTGCTGCCGATGGCGACATTTTTTTTTCATTGATCTAATATTTGATAATGAACAGTTGTTTTTTCAGAGCCTGTTCTTCTTCTTCTTCTTCTTCTTCTTCTTCTTCTTCTTCTTCTTCTTCTTCTTCTTCTTCTTCTTCTTCTTCTTCTTCTTCTTCTTCTTCTGCCGTGCGCGTCCTCATCCTCTCGTTCTTCTGTCTGCATCTTAAATATACAGTTGTAAAGCCGAGCGGTCTTAGCTTCACGTTTCTGACACCATTTGTAAAGCCGAAAGTGAGACGAGCTTCACGTTAACTCTAACTGTCTGTGTCTGTGTCTTAGATGTTATACGTGTTTGAAGGTCATTTGTCAGGATGGCAATCACACGACAGGACAAACAGACACACAGAATATAAACTCAAGAAGAGGCAGGTGAAGTTCAAATTTGTATTGAATCTTAACAAATCAAGAAAACAACCCAATACAATGCGCAGGTTCTTTTCAGAAAGCGTATCTGCCGCTTGCTGCATTCTGTAGGTGGCAGTACTTGCGTGCTCCTCCTTGCACCAGATCACAAGGTCGTCTGCGTAGAGAGCAGCTTTGATCCCCTTGGGCATCTCAGACACCAGATCGTCGATGAAGAGAAGGAAGAGTGTGGGGGGAGAGGACTCCGCCCTGAGGGATGCCATGACGAAGGAGGAACTTCTTGCTTTTGGTCTGGTCGACGTTAACTCTTGCCCTGCGGTTGTAGAGGTAGGAGCGAATCCACTGGTACATGTTGCTGGACACGCCTTTCCTCAGCAGTTTTACAAGGAGTCCATCTTTCCAGACCTTGTCAAAGGCCTTCTGAAGATCTATCCAGTAGACGAAGACCAGCTTCTGTTCCTGAAAGGCATCTTCAACTTCTTGCGCCAGGTAAGTGACCTGATCTTCGGTGCTGCGGAACTGTCGGAATCCAGCTTGTTCAGGGGCGAGGAGGTTCCTGGATTCCAGGTACCACCTGAGGCGCTCGTTCACAATTCTCTCCAGGGTTTTCACAACACAGCTGGTGAGGCTGATTGGGCGATAGCTGGTGGCCTTCTTTGGATCCTTCCCTTTTTTTAGGATGGGGATCATGATCGCATCTCGCCAGAGTTGTGGTAGCGATCCTTCTTGCCAGCTGCTGTTGAAGACCTCGAGTAGCTTGTTGAAAACTACATCAAAAACGCCATAAAGAAATACATCAACAAAATGGAAATTCTACGACGCATCATTTGATACCAAACAGTCATTGGTGATCAACACTGTGAACAAAGTGCAATGCAGTTACAAGTTAACCACAATCAAACACAGTGTATATCCAACAGGCTTCTCGTATGTAGATGATAAACATAAAATCTCCATTCTACTAAACAAATGAATACAAAATACATATTTATATCGAATACGGGTAAAAGAAAGAATGATAGAAAAGCTACAGAAAAGAAAGAAAGAAAGAGAGAGAGAGAAAGAGAGAGAGAGAGAGAGAGAGAGAGAGAATGTGTGTGTGTGTGTGTGTGTGTGTGTGTGTGTGTGTGTGTGTGTGTGTCTATGTGTAACAGATATTATTAACAAAAGCACAGCAACATAGAAGTAAAGAATCAGGTCAAAAAGGAAAAGGGGGTTGGGGAGGAGGGAGGTGAGAGGTGGATGTAGAAAAACAATGCCCTCGCTGACTGCCCTAGCGCACAAACAAAGGCGTAGAGGGTTAGTGACAGGAGAAGTGACCAAGGGGTTAAAAAGTCAGTACAGAAAGGTTACATGGGGAGAGGGGGGAAAAAGGTTCACAGACTGGCCCCTCCGACCTCCATAACTTGAATCCAGTCAGTTCGGCGTCATCGTGTCAGAGCCAATTAAACTCTACCGCGAGAGAACAATGAGAAAGGACTGGATTATACCTATTTCTAAACAATTTACTAAGGGAAAGAACAAATATGATTTTAGAGTGTGAATCTTAATTCCACACCGTTTCAATACTAACTTAGATAATATATTCTGCTCTCTACGCTTTCTCTTCTTCTTCACTCTATAAACTTTAAGAAGAAAATTGCATATGGAGAAAAGACAAATTATTCCTGTAGTCGCTTTTCTCCACACAGTATCTTCAATGTTGATCTTTTAGTTTTAGGCCGAAATATTGACTAAATGTTTTGATATCGCTTCACGCTGCTTGTGTTTTCTTTGAACTAATCTCTTAATTAAAATCCTTTCTTATTCCAGACTTTGATTTTCGCTCGCAGGCTTTTCCCTCTTCTTCCTGTTTTGAACACGGGCACTAGAGAAAACACTGCCTATGGCTACTTCAATGTTCCCCCTGACCTAATCTTTAATGAGGAGCAGTTTTATGAGAGAAAGAGTGTGCCATCATGACATCAGTCAAGTCAAAAAGAGGATAAAAGATGAAAGAACAAGTCGCGTAAGGCGAAAATACAATATTTAGTCAAGTAGCTGCCCTTTTTCAGCAAGACCGTATACTCGTAGCATCGTCAGTCCACCGCTCATGGCAAAGGCAGTGAAATTGACAAGAAGAGCGGGGTAGTAGTTGCGCTAAGAAGGATAGCACGCTTTTCTGTACCTCTCTTTGTTTTAACTTTCTGAGCGTGTTTTTAATCCAAACATATCATATCTATATGTTTTTGGAATCAGGAACCGACAAGGAATAAGATGAAAGTGTTTTTAAATTGATTTCGAAAAAAAAATTTTGATAATAATTTTTATATATTTAATTTTCAGAGCTTGTTTTTAATCCGAATATAACATATTTATATGTTTTTGGAATCAGCAAATGATGGAGAATAAGATAAACGTAAATTTGGATCGTTTTATAAATTTTTATTTTTTTTTACAATTTTCCGATTTTTAATGACCAAAGTCATAAATTAATTTTTAAGCCACCAAGCTGAAATGCAATACCGAACCCCGGGCTTCGTCGAAGATTACTTGACCAAAATTTCAACCAATTTGGTTGAAAAATGAGGGCGTGACAGTGCCGCCTCAACTTTCACGAAAAGCCGGATATGACGTCATCAAAGACATTTATCAAAAAAATGAAAAAAAACGTTCGGGGATTTCATACCCAGGAACTCTCATGTCAAATTTCATAAAGATCGGTCCAGTAGTTTAGTCTGAATCGCTCTACACACACACACAGACACACACACAGACACACACACAGACACACGCACATACACCATACCCTCGTTTCGATTCCCCCTCGATGTTAAAATATTTAGTCAAAACTTGACTAAATATAAAAAGTGCCTTCAGTGTATTTGCTGTGTTCCACCGAGAGAAAAAAAGAAACGGCGGCGAGGCGGGAAATTGCAGCGACGGTGATCCCTCGACAACATGATGACAGGCATTAGCCACAAAGCCATGCAAAAGGTCAAGACAGTATGTTGGCAAGCTGCCTGTGAAGACTGGCTTTCTTTCTGGGGACTCTCTCCCTCTCTCTGTCTGTGTGTCTGTCTGTGTGTCTGTCTGTGTTTGTATCTCAGTGTCTGTCTGTGTGTGTATCTCTCTGTGTCTCTGTCTCTCTTTCTCTCTCTGTCTATATTTCTCTCGCTCTGTCCGTCCGTTTGCCTGTCTACCGATCTGTCTCTCTGTCTGTCTGTCTGTCTCTGTCTCTCTCTCTCTTTCGCAGTCTCTCTGTCTCTCTCTGTCTCTGTCTCTGTCTGTCTGTCTGTCTGTCTGTCTGTCTGTTTGTCTGTCTCTCTCTCTCTCTCTCTCTCTCTCTCTCTCTCTCCAACACACACATACACACACACACACATACACACACACACACACACACACACACACACACACACACACACACACACACACACACACACACACACACACACACACACGTAGGCCTACGTATCATTTCAAAATGGGGGTCGTGGTACATTTTTCAGGTCTGAAAAATTGTCACGGTCAATTGTATTAACTTGATTATGATATTAACAGCTATTGTGTTTTCAACGTAGCAATAGGGTCCGATATTTAGACGAGACAAGTATAATGCCGACGAGTCGAAGACGAGTCGCATTATACTTTTTCGAGTCTAAATATCGGACCCTATTGCAGGGGCGAATCAGTTGCCTTGTAAGGGGGGGTGCACTTTGAATCGAAAGTGAATGTGATGGGCGCGAAGTGCCTGAATTTGCTAGGAGGGTCCGGGGGCATGCCCCCCCGGAAATGTTTTTTTTTGCCCAAAGAAGCAAAATGGTGCCATCTGAACTTATAAAATGGTCATAGAATCAGCTTTCCAAATTTTTTATTTTTTTTGCTGGAGGGGGGGTGCACCTGCACCCTGTGCACCCCACCCTCGTCCGCCCCTGTATTGCTACGCTGAAAATACAATAGCGATTATATAGCTGTTCTGACCTTTATTTGTTGTTCCAAACTTACAAAATGACAGTTTTTGCGTCGATGCGTTGATCTCAGGTTTTGATAGCAGACGCCGTTTCTTATGCGCATTAGTTTTGCGCAGGCGCCACACTGACTTTGGAAAAAAAACTCGATTTGACAACACAGCTGTTAAACAGCTTTTTATTAAAAAAAAAATTCGTTGTTTAGATTTTAGCTTTTTATTAGTTCATTCGTATACAACAAAAAGAAGTTTGAGTTTTTTTAAATTTTGAACAAGACTACTTATGAAGAAGACCAAAACACAACATCAACGGAAAACTAGAAACAACTGAAGAACTAGGATGCAACAAGGGGAGGAAAAGAGAACAGCTAATCCGTACAAAGCGAGCAGACGGCAGCGACGTTTCCAGTTTGGGTGAATGGCATTTATACTTGTCTCGTCATGAAGCGAATTTTTCAACGTCAGTTATAAACGACTACATGAATGTTAGTGCCATGGGTTGTACATCAATACTTCAGAGGGGACGTGGGGTATTTAGTGTGGAGTTACGAGATAAGAAAAGCCGAATGCGAAAATTTGTGTCAGTCGGCAACTGTGAACTAAGCTCACAGGCACACAAAAACGGCTGTTCCGTTGTACTCCCCTGTTTGTACTACATCTTTCGACTTTGGGCATTTTGTGGTGTTTAGGGACAGAAAATAATAGGTTTAGTCCTGTTTCATCGGGAAGTTAGCAGAAAAGGGTATGCTATCGACATTTGTAAAGCTGAAAAACATTCCCGAGAAGAATTTCAAGTTGTCAGTGTATGCTGTTGTCGATCAGTGAAACATCGTGTGGTACAGGTGGGTAAACCGGAACCATGCGTCTTTGTTATTGACAATATGCTTTTGGATATTGAGAAAAATGGCCGACTTCCGTAGCATTATGCTTTGATGATCGGAAGAGACCATCCAATCACAGCCCCCAAATTCCCCCACGTGTTCATCAGAATAGCTATATTATGTGATTGTGTGGACTCTGCTCTGCATTGTGTACTATTTATTTGGTTAAAATCGCTCCGTCCGGTATATTTCTCTATTTTTTTCACACTTGTTTCAACACACTCTGAAAATATCACAGGCAGCACAAATTAATTAGCGAAGTCGAAGGTTGACCAAAACAACGAAACCAGCGCAAGACGCCATCTTTTCAACCAAGTCCCCCATGATTCACAATGACGTCAGCATTGAAACCAGCATTGAAACAACGTCATTTCTTTCTCTTGACGTCGCGTACAACGAAAAGAGAAGAGACACGAGGAAGGGAAGCAGATTGTTGACAGTTCCAAGACAGTTGATCGTCTGCCAGTTCTTCATTCTACCCTACCAAGACAATTGATTACAGCCAGGTCTCCAATCTACCGTTCCAGGGATGTGTGACGGTTCGTGTCACCACTGCACGATGGTGGAAAAGTGGGTAATGTTGAACTTCATTCAAATAGACTTAAATGTTTCATGCTTTAAAAAAGCAAGTTAAAGCAAATTCACAGTCTTAGATTGCAGTAGAAATCAAAACATCACTGAATTCACACAGCTGAAGGTTCAAAATTACAAAAATATGCGTGTGCTTTTCGGTCCGGTAAAACCCCAAAGCAGTGTCCAAAATTGAACCTAAAACATCAATCTTTTCAGACGGAGAGAACCTTGGCAGTGGAGACAGACACCAACTATGATCACCAAGACTCTCACCGTGGCCGCACAACTCTGGCACTGGAAATCGGAACCGTCGTTTGAACACTTGCAGTAAGCTTACGTCAATAGGGGTTGCGAATCGCTATCACTGCCTGTCATTTGCGCTACGGTATAAAGAGTTTTTAGCCCTCTCTCTCTCTCTCTCTCTCTCTCTCTCTCTCTCTCTCTCTCTCTCTCTCTCTCTCTCTCTCTCTCTCTCTCTCTCTCTCTCTCTCTCTCTCTCTCTCTCTCTCTTCGTCTTTGTCAGTCTGTCCCTGAGTCTGTCTCTCTCGGTCTGCTGTGTGCGTGTGTGTGTGTGTGTGTGTGTGTGTGTGTGTGTGTGTGTGTATGTATGTGTGTGTGTGTGTGTGTGTGTGTGTGTGCGTGCGTGCGTGCATGCGTGCGTGCATGTGTGCGTGTGTGTAGGTGTGTGTGTCGTTGTGTAGGTGTGTGTGTGTGTGTGTGTGTGTGTGTTTGAGCGCGCGGTAAGCAGTGTCCGACATTGAAGGAAGGCGTTGCACAATATCAATCTTTTCAGACGGAGAGAACGGTGGCAGTGGTGACAGGAAACAACTATGATCACCACGACCCTCACCGCTAGACTCTGGCCCAGGACTTCGGAACCGCAGTCTAGGGGGTGCGTATCGCTATCACTACGTGTCATATGCCCTTCATACTATTAACACTTAGGAAGTCTCCCGTAAACCATCAGTTTCTGGTCACAGACACTGTCAGGCTTGAACACACAGTACAAACACCCTTTCGTTTTGAACATCCTGTGTGTCCTCCATAAAGAGCGAGCATTTTTCTAAGAATTTATTTTTGCGTTGCCAGCCGGATTTACTTTAAAACAAATCGGAAGCCTCGTTTTGGCGCTTGACCTAACTTTTAAAATCTAACTAATAAATTGACAGCTTGTTACACAAACATTCTTAAATCATAAAAGAATTCTTTTTTCATCAAGACAAGATCAGTACAATTCGAAGTTTTGAAAGTTTGAAAAAAGGGAGCCCGGAAGCTCTCCATGCAAGGTTGTGTTTGCCCAAGCAGACGAATTTTCTGCATATCGCTGGCTTCTTTGAAGCCAACCGCCGCCGATAAGGTTGCATTTTAGATTTAGAGGTACACAATAACGTGCTATTGCAGATACATCGAGTCGCAATGAAACCATAACTGACGACTAAATTGTGAAAAAATGGAAAATGGGTCACACGGGTCTACGATGGCTCAGGGGTTGGATAAGCCACGAAAACAGGTGTGTGTTTTACGCATGCTAATTAGCCATTCAAACGAACTGTGTTATTTAAATGCTGTTAAATGCTACTGCAAGTGTGTTCCATAAGGTTATAACTGCTTATTTCGTGAAAGATTCCATCGTACTGTAAACCTCATGTGAGGCGTAGTGAGGCTTTAATGTCCCTATCACTACGTTGATAATTCGTACTGTTTGCCAATTCTGCACCAAACGCTATAACGACGTGCAATATCCCTTTCGCAGTACATCCTTTATCACTACGCGTACACATAAGTCTACTACAGAAACACACACACACACACACACACACACACACACACACATACACACACACACACACACACATAAAACACGCGCGCGCGCGCGCTCAGGTCTGAAAATTAAAAGTTGTTCTTCCAAACCGATGACAACTCCAGCCAGCTTTGAGGATTTGTGCTATATTGTTTTGTTTTGGCAATCAGGCATGTCGACGTACGTTGCAGTTCCGGAGCAAACGACCCACGTCTGTCTGGGGTCGAAAACACAAAAGACATTCTCCCAACAGAAACACTGTAAACACTGAACAACTCTTTGTCTTCGTTTATTCCGAGACGTCCCCTTCACTCAGCCCATGCCCCCTCCTCGGCCCACAAGAGGTTTAACTTTTTTATGGAGATCAAGATTTTAACAAGAAAATAGACAGAATTACTGTTGAGAGTCAACATACCTAGCCTTCATACTTGTAACTCCCTTATTTTCGATTTAGGTGCCTGCCTAAGCCTTCGAGTATGTCATATATAATGTAGATTTTACTTCACTAAATACATACTGGCCAATTCCTGTATCCGATGTAAGTGGCACCCAGTAAAAAAACAAAATCTCATTCCTTGTATCAACATTTTTTTTAAATTTCTTATCCGAGTTTTTTAAAGTGAGGAAAAAAAACCCATTTCAAACCGACATTTCTTTTCCTCTAAGCGATGTTACTCATATCCGAATTTGTCATAAAAGAGTTCCACTGTGGGCGTATTGTCCTTCCTGTGTTCCAACGAACACAATTATACACTGAGCACAAAAAGATAGGGAGTATTATTTCCGCGGTATAGTCCACATGTTAAACAGCAGTGTTCCGGTCAGAAACATTATGTGTATTTGAAGATCTACTTTTCTTCTTCTAAAATGGGTTTATTGGATTTGAGCACAAGTGAATGAAATACTACAAGAAGATAACTACTTCTAGTATAATAGACTTCTAATTTGAGCAGTATTTGTTTCCGTCACTCAAAGTCTTATACAAATGTTCTCTAACTGCGACAATGAAATAGAAACTAAAAGGTGCAGGGACGATGTCTTGCCAGATGTGAGCCGCGCCAGTCTGCTCGGGCACGAAGTCTAACGCGGCAGGTCGGTATTCGGCCAAAGAGCCTCCATATCATGCCTGCATGATGACCGACTGTCCAATAGAGTGGACTGTTCGCAGCCAGCCGATGCCGAGCTGTACCTGACATATCTCGTTCTTGCATCTCTTGCTCATTCACAAAGGCTTTCTCATGAATAGATGTTTTCTTGTATGGGCATTGCCATGAAAGAATGAATGAAAGAAAGAAAGCAAGAACTAAAGACAGAAAGAAATAAAGAAAGACGGGAAAAACAAGAAAAATAAAATGTTTGTGTAAAAATCCTGAACCAAATCCGCGTAGATGTCTGGCATTAAATCGATAAACCAACCTCTACCGGTCTCGCAAGCTCATTTACTTACTCCCTGCAGCAGACTTACTTATCAATGAGGTATCTAAGACAGTGCCTTTCCATAGGAGTCTGAGATGTAATCCAAGAGACGATTTTTTCAACTTTTTTGAAGAGATCAGGATTTTTTACAATAGTGAAAGTACCGAATGCCATTCAGACAAACTCGAAGGTTAGACAAGCTCCTGAATCGAAAGTTGGCAGTTTCCATTAGATTGGATCCTCAATGTGTTAAAGGGATATAATCGACAAACAACTGTCCCTATAATCGCCCAAAGAGCTTAACAGGTCGGGTTCGGTTTGAGTCAAAACTTGACTAAATGTAATGACGCGTTTGACCATATTATAAGGAACACAAACAGCTGTCAAAGAGTGTACTAAATAAGCGTATCCTTCTTTTTGTAAGCAATTTTGTTCATCATCACAGACCTATAACTAGGTTTTCATTCGAGTGTTCGTGGACAAAGCCTGCCACTCTATTCCTGTTTTCCCGAATAATCGGTTTCGGATTTCTTCCGGGTTATGTGTATTTTCATGTCGCTGTTGTCGCAGCAAAATTGGTGGATTCTGCAGTGAGTTGTATGTTTTTATTTTAACGCGCGCCTCGTCTCGTGATTATTGTCCGTGCGAGGGGTTGTCAAAATCACACGAAAATAAGTTCGAAGTTATTTTAGCATATAGGTTTTTTTATGGTCTTAACAGTTAAACATGTATTACGTTATCATTAAGATTCATGCTTTGTTAGCACTAAGCAGTTGTTTTAATCAGTCTGGTTTTCTCTTGTTTTCATCTTATGAACATTCTAAATGTTAGACTAACTTATTGTCTTGTACAGAATAACAACTGTGTGAATGGTGCTATACTGAATGAAAGAGTGTGACATGAAGTTCTTGTACATCATTGTAAAGAGTGTGAATGACGTTTTAGTTTAGATGTCAAGCGCTTAGAGCAAGCCTTTTTAACGAAAGTTTTTGATTTAGCGCTATATAAATGTTCTTATTATTAAATAAGTGTGTAGTTTTGAAGTTAAGTGTGGATTGGGGTGTGCATTTGTGAAAAGGAGGGAAGGGCGGGGGGGGGGGTGGGGGGGGGGGGGGGGGGGGGGGGGGAGCGGGGCAAATAAGAAGACCTCTCCATTTTATGAGTTGATTCTGTTCGCAACAAACCCGACGTGATAAACGCACTTTAAAAACGAACGCCTTACTGACAGAGCAATCATGGACACCAAATTGATACAAGCGTATCATTACTTATCAGATCTCTTGCCACCTTTAACTTCTGATGTTAACCCCTACCATCATAGAAGACCATTAGAAAGAAGAGTCCCCATGTGCAAAACTGAATTATACCGTCGATCTTTTATACCATCTACTACTGTCCTGTGGAACACCTTGCCAGACAACATCAAAACAACTAACTCAATCAGCGATTTCAAACGCTATTTATATACTCCTGATTATAACGTACCTGCCTATTATTACTGTGGTAAAAGACTGGAAGAGATTCACCACTGCAGAATACGCCTAAACATGAGTAATTTGAATTCTGACCTGTGTAAACGGCACCTACAGGGAAACCCACAGTGCGCTTGCGGCTACCCGAACGAAACAGCTGACCATTATTTGACACATTGTCCTTTGTACGTAGATGCTCGCCTGTCTACAATAAACGCACTTCCTGTTAATTACAGACATGTTGAAATATTGTTAAATGGTAGCGAAAACCTTTCTCTTTGCACCAACAAGCTTGTTTTTGAAAGTGTCCAATCGTTTATCCATGAATCTGGTCGTTTCTGTTGATTTGACTCAGTACCCATATTCATGCCAACAAACCTTATTTTATATGCATTTTTCAAATGTATATTTAGCGAGCTACTGCTTACTTGCCACAGGACTATGGTTTGTAATGTACTATGTATATTCTTATTTGTATGCGCTGCCAACTTCATCTTTTATATGTACCTACCGTTTTCTCCTCCCTCCTCCACCCTCCCCCCTCTTCCTCCTGCTAGCTTTTTCTTATTCTTTCTGATTTACTTTAACTATGCTCTTCTTGTAGATAGTTCAACAATTGATAAGTAATGCTTGTCCGACATCATATTTGCGTTATTTTCCTACTACGTAGGGCGCGTAATATAAGCGTTTGCTTGAGTTCGTGTCCCTATTGTTTATCGTTGTATTTTTGTGTCATGTTTGATTTAATAAAACATTGTTTAAACCAAATTGATACAATTGTTCCATGTGTTCCACAAAATCAGGTTTCGGTGTAAAGGAAATTGTGATGTACGAAGCTGGGCTGAGAAGAGATCACGTGTGCCTTAGAACTACGGAACTTGAAAAGAATCGGGTCTTCATGTGTGCTCTGGTGTTCTATAACTAATCTAAAGCTAACACGTTTACCACGTGAGATCTTCTTCTTCTTCTTCTTCGTTCGTGGGCTGCAACTCCCACGTACACTCGTGTTTTTGCACGGGTGGAATTTTACGTGTATGACCGTTTTTACCCCGCCATTTAGGCAGCCATACGCCGCTTTCGGAGGAAGCATGCTGGGTATTTTCGTGTTTCTATAACCCACCGAACTCTGACATGGATTACAGGATCTTTTACGTGCGCACTTGGTCTTGTGCTTGCGTGTACACACGAAGGGGGATAAGCCACTAGCAGGTCTGCACATAAGTTGACCTGGGAGATCGGAAAAATCTCCACACTTAACCCACCAGGCGGCCGCGGCCGGGATTCGAACCCTCGACCTTCCGATTAGGAGGCCGACGTCTTACCACCACGCCACAGCGCCCGTCACCACGTGAGATGAAAACAAACCTCTGGTTTTGGTCATAGGTCCAAATGAACTTCAAATGTATCTATGGTTCGGTGGCAACTCTCTCTCTCTCTCTCTCTCTCTCTCTCTCTCTCTCTCTCTCTCTCTCTCTCTCTCTCTCTCTCTCTCTCTCTCTCTCACACACACTCACACAGTCCCACACATTCACACACACACACACACGCACGCACACAAACGCATGCACGCACGCACAGATACACACCCACACAATCACTCACGCCCACCCACAGGGGCTAAGTTAATTCTTGTTTAAAAAAAAGATGCTGGCAAACATATAACTTCGAGGGAAAAAGGAACAAGTCGCGTAAGGCGAAAATACAACATTTAGTCAAGTAGCTTTCGAACTCACAGAATGAAACTGAACGCAATGCAACGTAGCAAGACCGTATACTCGTAGCATCGTCAGTCCACCGCTCATGGCAAAGGCAGTGAAATTGACAAGAAGAGCGGGGTAGTAGTTGCGCTGAGAAGGATAGCATGCTTTTCTGTACCTCTCTTCGTTTTAACTTTCTGAGCGTGTTTTCAATCCAAACATATCATATCTATATGTTTTTGGAATCAGGAACCGACAAGGAATAAGATGAAAGTGTTTTTAAACTGATTTCGAAAATTTAATTTTGATCATAATTTTTATATTTTTAATTTTCAGAGCTTGTTTGTAATCCAAATATAACATATTTATATGTTTTTGGAATCAGAAAATGATGGAAAATAAGATGCAGGTAAATTTGGATCGTTTTATAAAAAAAAATAATTTTGTTACAATTTTCAGATTTTTAATGACCAAAGTCATTAATTAATTTTTAAGCCACCAAGCTGAAATGCAATATTGAAGTCCGGGCTTTGTCGGAGATTATTTGACCGAAATTTCAACCAATTGGGTTGAAAAATGAGAGCGTGACAGTGCCGCCTCAACTTTCACGAAAAGCCGGATATGACGTCATCAAAAACATTTATCAAAAAAATGAAAAACAACGTCTGAAGATATCATACCCAGGAACTCTCATGTCAAATTTCATAAAGATCGGTCCAGTAGTTTAGTCTGAATCGCTCTACACACACACACACAGACAGACAGACAGACACACATACACCACGACCCTCGTCTCGATTCCCCCCTCTATGTTAAAACATTTAGTCAAAACTTGACTAAATGTAAAAACGGTAGTCTAGAATCAGTAGCAAAGCAAGAGTCGCACGGCTTAAAATAAGATTCAGTGATGAAATATATACACCTATAGCATTGATAGATCAGCTTTGGACCGTAGTCTGGGAACAATTAGTCAAACTCAGAAGACAGTTCCAGTCGGGTAAAAACACACCAACAGCAAAGAAGTCTAGTGGCGTAGGCAGCCAGTGTAATTTTTGAGGATCCTCAGTGTATATTTTGAGGATCCGTAGGGAGGACTCATTTTTAGCAAGCATGATCGAGGAGGAGATTTTTGGGGCTTTATTCTGTGCCGGTCGGGGTCTTGGCATCCCCTCGAGGGTTTTATATCGGGTCCATTTATCTCGTCCTGGCTCGCCTTTCGCGACAGCTCCGCCTGTGGTGATGGCTCTTGTGATGGCTACAATCCTGACAGTCAGCACAAATGTCACTCATGAAAGACCCGCACAAATGCACAAGACGCGTTACTGCTTTTCTGTACAACAAGGGAAAATGGACTGCAAAATGTATAAGACATTGCAGTTTATTATTATTATTATTATTATTAATATTAATCTTTTTTTAAATTTTTTATAAATGATGCGTTGGGTTTTTACGATACGGTAAGGGGAATTGACGACAAATACTATATATAGAATGCACTTTTCTCTAAAAGATGCGTTGTTTTTACTATGCGGCCAGGGAAATAGACAACAAATACTCTCCATACAATACAGTTTTCTATAAAGATGCGTTGTTTGTTCTATGCGGTAAGTTATAAGGAAAATAGACAACAAGTACTATACATACAATACAGTATTCTATAAAGATGCGTTGTTTGTTCTATGCGGTAAGCTATAAGGAAAATAGACAACAAGTACTATACATACAATACAGTTTTCTATAAAGATGGGTTGTTTGTTCTTTGCGGTAAGCTATAAGGAAAATAGACAACAAGTACTATACATACAATGCAGTTTTCTATAAAGATGCGTTGTTTGTTCTTTGCGGTAAGCTATAAGGAAAATAGACAACAAGTACTATACATACAATACAGTTTTCTATAAAGATGCGTTGTTTGTTCTTTGCGGTAAGCTAGAAGGAAAATAGACAACAAGTACTATACTTTCTTTCTTTCTTTCTTCATTTGGTGTTTAACGTCGTTTTCAACCATTCAAGGTTATATCGCGACGGGGAAAGGGGGGAGATGGGATAGGGGAAAGGGGGGAGATGGGATAGAGCCACTTGTTAATTGTTTCTTGTTCACAAAAGCACTAATCAAAAAATTGCTCCAGGGGCTTGCAACGTAGTACAATATATGACCTTACTGGGAGAATGCAAGTTTCCAGTACAAAGGACTTAACATTTCTTACATACTGCTTGACTAAAATCTTTACAAACATTGACTATATTCTATACAAGAAACACTTAACAAGGGTAAAAGGAGAAACAGAACCGTTAGTCGCCTCTTACGACATGCTGGGAAGCATCGGGTAAATTCTTTCTCGTCCCAACCAATATGGGACTCCCCCTAATCCGCGGGGGGTCAAGTACTATACATACAATGCAGTTTTCTATCAAAGATGCGTTGTTTGTACCATGCGGCAAGAGAAATAGACAACAAATACTATACATAATATTAATGCAATTTTCTCTAAACAGATGCGTTGTTGTTTTACTATATATAAGACACGGGATTGCTTGGTTGGTTCGTTGGTTGGTTGTTGGTGTTTTATTACCCCTTCAACGTATTTATTAATTATTTATCAATTCGGGACCGATTCAATTTTGTTTCCTTTCTCAGTTTACATGACGGTCTCCGTATTCAATTCAATTCAATTCAATTCAATTCAATAAAACGTTATTGTCTGCAACAAACAGATTTTTTTTTGTTGGTGCTCGTTATAACATCACATAAAAACAGACTCGCAGAACATATAGACACATAAAAGTAAACATCAATACACACATAACCCAAACCACACACATCCATACCTGCACCCTCACATACATTGAAACCATTAACGTTTAGGTCTATCACAATAAAGTGAAGAAGGTTTACGATATGGGAAATTGACAGAAAAAAATATACAGACAACGAAGTTATCTATACAGGATGCGATTCTGGTTTACAATACGACAATGAAAATAGTACTAAAACATCCTATTCCAAAATTATATTGAAATCTTTGTTCTGTATGAAGTTTTCTATAAAGGAGTCGTTGCTGTTTTACTTTGCGACAAGGAAAAAAACAAAAAAAACAACAATTTACATTTTTTTTTTATAAATACATTAATTGTATTGGAATGTTTGTTCTGTGTTGTCTCTGTGCATAGTTACACAAAAATGGGATTATGTTGTTCGTATTGTATTGTTTACAGTTACACAATGCAGTTTTCTATCAAGAGAAAATAAAGGTTCAGGATTGAAAACAGAATATTTGGAAGGGAGTAAAAAAGCTGTCACATCTCATTTACACCACATTGGACAGCGTTGAGGTGGAAGAAGAAAGATCAATAACAGAGCCTCGCTTTAACAGGCATCGATCGTCGGTTAGTAAGTTTACACAGAAAAGATTGCGGAAAACGTTCAAAAAGCTCAGTCTGCACTAAGGCTCTGACGGTCAGAAAACATATATTTTCACGTGGCGACTATCGCCTTAATGCCAAGAGCCCAACTAATTTTTTGTTTCAAATAAGCGAAGCCAAAGTAGAGCGCACAGCTCGGATTAATTGCGGTTTGTCTCTTTTCTGGTTTCTGTGTGCTTTCCTGTCCGGGTTTTTACTGCGTAATGCGAAGCCACACACACCGCACCCCATTGGGTCATCTGACATCTCAGTTACAATGTTTCGATAGAAGACGCGCAAAGTTAGTTTTAGCTTGGAGAGTAATGTATTTCTTCTGACTTAAATTCCACAAGTGTGCCAATGTTGGCTCTTGACGAATAAAATTCCGAAAGTTTAAACAAAACTTTCCGTGTAAAAGATTCGACTCATTCTCTTAGATCTGTCCAGACTAACATGGGATAAGAGCACCCTGTCACTGACTTGGACACATACAAAAAATCAACGAACTGCATGCGTTCTTTACTGAGTGGGAAGTATTGTTGTTGAATTAATTTCTTAACTGACACTGGTGTCAATTTGTGAAATAAATTCATCTAAAAATGCCCACTCTGTACAGAACTAGTCAGGATGTCGTTTTTGGCTCACGTAAGTGTAGCCTATGCGATCGTAACTTTGTCTGTCTGTGCGTGCGTATGTGCGTATGTGCGTGCGTGTGTATGTCTGTGGTAGAAACTTTAACATTTCGTCATTTGAAGACGTCACATTATGACGTAAGAGGGTTAGACGTCACGCGAAGGAATTACTGAAAGTCTCGGTCATTGTTATTTTGAGCGGGCCGAGACTAGTTGGCAGTCGTGTCCCTGTAAGTAGGCTACACATGCAGACAGACAGATCTAGATCTAGTGTCTCGCTTTCTTGCACAGTGTCACCTATGCTTACTGTGTGTGTGTGTGTGTGTGTGTGTGTGTGTGTGTGTGTGTGTGTGTGTGTGTGTGTGTGTGTGTGTGTGTGTGTGTGTGTGTGTGTGTGTGTGTGTGTGTGTGACGGAGTGATTGAGTTTGTGTTACTGTTTGTCGATTTCTTACGTGAGCCTTGAAGGCTTCGCCTCTTGTTTGGTATGTGCCCACGAGAAAGGTTCGTCTTGGGACATGCGTTAGACAAATCAATAAACTGCGAGCTTAGTCGATTTGTTGTTGTTGAATTAATGTCTTAACTGACACTGGTGTCCTCTTTGCACTGTTTAAGATGTGTTGTCTTTGCAAATATATGTATGTGGTTTTTAATGTAGATTGTATTCTCTTCGAACCACAGGAGCTTGTATCCAACCGCCGGTCGATCATTATTTACTCCTGCATGCTTATTATTTACTGCTGCATGCTTACCCTTACTACTTCTATTCACTGTAGTGAATAGTAGTACTAGTAGTAAGGAGACTGTAGGGAATAAGGAGTAAATAATTTTCGACCGACGATTGGAGACAAGCTCCTGTGCTTCGAACTGTCTAAGATGCTGTATTCCATCACAGATTAAATGGTTAAACGCTATACTTTTCCTGGATGTGGATTTTAACAGGCACTATTATCATTATCCCGTGGATAATCACACGTGTGATAGGAGCATTTCGGCAGTGTCATGCAATTTAAAACCTACATTGCAATCCACATAATAATGTAGACACAAACTAAGGTAAGCGAGAGGTCAAATGCAGGCCGTTACCTCAGATGGTGTGGAGCGGGAGGGTGCAGATAGACTCAGTGAACAACGATACCTTGAAATCCTTGCTTTGGAAACCTTGTCATATACTTTACGTCTATGATAACGAGTGTGCTTGCCTTAAAGGCATATGTACTCGATGACTATACACGCTAATTGCTTTACCAACAGCTGGAGACATGCTAAATTAAGTTCCCTGCAAAATAGTGTGGTCTAGGACCCCTTCAATGTTGAGATATGTTAATTTTCATTTTGATCTGGATCGTCCTATTTATAGATTTGGCAACACATGTAACGTTGATGCAAGGGAGCTAACACCGCGGCTTTGTTGACATCCTCACTTTTTCAGAGGCTAGAACAAGCTGTAATGCATGTATTATGGTCCGCGCATGGTGACATATCGTCATTATATGGTCTTATGGTGCGTTTGACATCGATTATGGGCAAACTACACTTTGTAAACACGGGAGCGCGTACATATGCCTTTAACTTCGACACTGTTCATAGCACAAAATGCGTTCACGACAGCGCTTCTAATAGCCCAAGCGCACGTATGTTCATGTTTATTTCGTATGGCTAAACTGAGTGTGCCAGTTTGCAACGTGTGATTAAATAGCCTAGGATTTGGAGACAGTAAACACCACAAGTTATTCAGAAGAAAAACCAGCAGATACGCTTGCTGAGTATAGTCATACAGTCTATGTTTGTGAAGGTAAGTAATCGTGACCTTTCTTTCGTGTTCGTGTTTCTTTGACGCTGGTTTAAGTGATGGTCAAAGTAAGTGTCCTAATCTACGAATGAATTCCTCTGTATCTATAGGTTAGTGTTTCTTAACTCTGTGTGTGTGTGTGTGTGTGTGTGTGTGTGTGTGTGTGTGTGTGTGTGTGTGTGTGTGTTGTGTGTGTCTGTGTGTTCTCTGCCTGTGTGTGTATGTGTGTGTGTGTGTGTGTGTGTGTGTGTCTGTGTGTTCTCTGCCTGTCTGTCGGTGTGTCTGCCATGTCCGTCTGTGCTCTGGCTGGCTGGATGTTTCCCTGTGTGTCTGTGTGTCTGTGTGTCTGTGTTTGTGCCTTAATTCTTCTCTTCGTTATTTGAACATACTTAGATGGTATGCCAAAGTGGCTGTCACTTTCGAGCTGGTACAAAACACTAGGCGACTGAAATGCTCTAGTCATCTTTTGTACTTTTCATGACTGTAGTGTGACTTATTTGAGACAGTTTCGCTCTCTGTCAGTAAAAGCATACGACGACAAAAAAGGTGGGTATTATCCGTGGTTATAAGATGTGAGCCAGATCAAACCAAGGTGTTTTGTATAGGCTATTCAGGCGTAAGCACTGACAGAATAGCATACATGTATGCATTTTATTCAGCTGCAGTCTTTGAGGTAACGACAGCTTGCAACAAGCGCATTTTACGTTTGTATTGCGAACAATTACCAGACGCGCTAGCGATTGTGTGTTGCTCTATAGCCTGACTCGCCTGAGCTCGCAGTTGGGTCGTTGTTTATTAGATCATGTGCTTGTGGTTATAGAGAAATTCACTGCTGAATACATTGATAACGTGGTTGCACCGTGCATTTACAAGGGCATACTAAACTGCATGTACGCAGGAAACCGGTCAGGTTGATCATTTTTACATTTAGTCAAGTTTTGACTAAATGTTTTAACATAGAGGGGGAATCGAGACGAGGGTCGAGGTGTATGTGTGTGTGTGTGTGTGTGTGTGTGTGTGTGGGTGTGTGTGTGTGTGTGTGTGTCTGTCTGTGTGTGTCTGTCTGTCTGTCTGTGCGTGTGTGTGTGTAGAGCGATTCAGAGTAAACTACTGGACCGATCTTTATGAAATTTTACATGAGAGTTCCTGGGTATGATATCCCCAGACTTTTTTTCTTTTTTTCGATAAATGTCTTTGATGACATCATATCCGGCTTTTTGTAAAAGTTGAGGCGGCACTGTCACACCTTCATTTTTCAATCAAATTGATTAAAATTTTGGCCAAGCAATCTTCGACGAAGGCCGGACTTCGGTATTGCATTTCAGCATGGAGGCTTAAAAATTAATTAATGGCTTTGGTCATTAAAAATCAGCAAACTGTAATTAAAATTAGTTTTTTATAAAACGATCCAAAATTACTTTTATTTTATTCTTTATCATGTTCTGATTCCAAAAACATATAGATATGTTATATTGGGATTAAAAACAAGCTCTGAAAATTAAAAATAATTATAAAAATTTTGATTAAAATTAAATTTCCGAAATCGTTTTAAAAACAATTTCATCTTATTTCTTGTCGGTTCCTGATTCAAAAAACATATAGATATGATATGTTTGGATTAAAAACACGCTCAGAAAGTTAAAACGAAGAGAGGCACAGTAAAGCGTGCTATGCAGCGCAGCGCAACCGCTACAGCGCTGAACAGGCTCGTCACTTTCACTGCCTTTTGCACTAGCGGCGGACTACGGTCATTGTGAAAAAATGCAGTGCGTTCAGTTTCATTCTGTGAGTTCCACAGCTTGACTAAATGTAGTAATTTCGCCTTACGCGACTTGTTGTTATGTTTCGTTGACGCTTTAGTGCTATATTAACATTGGCATTATCTAGTATTGTTCAAGTATCAGTGGCAATATTTTGTGTATTGCCGATAACAGCTAAATACACCAGCGTTTTTTTTTGCTTTGACGTGAAAGATTGCACGAGGCTTTGGAAGAGATTGAGGTTCCAAAAGAAGCGCCTTCAATGTGTACGCTCGACTGCGGGACGTTTTGAGTAAAATACACGTAAGCACAATATGTAGGATAAACAGAATACTACATGGCTTGCTGTGTCGTACTAGATTATTTTACACTCGTTGCTTTTTCAAATATTGAAAAGCTCGCTTTTGCTTACAGTTTAATATTTTAAGATGTAACTCGTGTAAATCTGGTACGACACACCAAACCAGGTAGTATTCTCTATGGAATACATGAGATGCCTTATGTACCTGGTGTTTTTTTTTTTAACAAGTTGGGAAGTTCCGTTTGTTCCTTTATTTCCTGCCGGCAATACAAAATCAAGGAAGTCTATGTGACGGGCGGGGATATAGCTCAGTTGGTAGCGCGCTGGATTTGTATTCAGTTGGCCGCTGTCAGCGTGAGTTCGATCCCAGGTTCGGCGGAAATTTATTTCACAGAGTCAACTTTGTGTGCAGACTCTCTTCGGTGTCCGAACCTCCCCCCGTGTACACTACATTGGGTGTGCACGTTAAAGATCCCACGATTGACAAAAGGGTCTTTCCTGGCAAAATTGCTTAGGGACAGTTAATAATTGTCTACCTATACCCGTGTGACTTGGAATAATAGGCCGTGAAAGGTAAATATGCGCCGAAATGGCTGCAATCTACTGGCCGTATAAAATTTCATCTCACACGGCATCACTGCAGAGCGCCTAGAACTGTACCCACGGAATATGCGCGATATAAGACTCATTGATTGATTGATTGATTGACAATTGATGATAACTTGCTAACTTGTTGTGCTCCGCAAGGTGCTGTGTTGTCGTGTGTGAGAGTATGAGTAAAACTGTCTTTCAACGCAACGAACAAGAAAATAGGAGTAGAAAGAAAGGGAGAGAGAAGAGACACCCCTTTCTGATGCAATAAACGTGTCTCCCCGTTCAACTGCTTGTTTCGTCGATTTTTAAATCGCTGCCAGTGGTTTGAGGATAGTTGTCCTCAAAAGTGTGCATTATAGTTATTTTGCACCAAACATCAATAAAAGCCATCTGAGAAGCAAACAAGAAGAAAAATATATGTTTGTTTTTTCTGTGATCCTCATGTGTCTTGTTGATTTTTTCCCGTCGTTCGAATGCATGTGCAGTCTCGTGACCACTACATATGAAGAATACTGACCTCTGAAGAAAACTCGTAGTCATCAGTTGAAGGTACGTTCAAAGCTATTATTATGGGCAAACCTTATGAAACAGTGTGCATGCAACAAGCTAAAGGAGAGATTATGAAGAGTAGCTGAGCTAATACACAAGAAAGAAATGCATTACAAGATAGGATGGCTTAAAATGCAAGTAGATTTGTCATTTGTTTTTGGTGAAAATAAAAAAGACAGATTGAGGCAAACCGGAGAGGCTTTGCAAAGATAAAACCTGGAGAAAAAACAACAACAACCAGAATCTTGGAAGAGATTTCATGAAAAGGAAAACCAAGGAAAAATACTTAATATGCAGCAGGCGTGTTTGCAAATATAATTGTTTAGTTTGCAGGGTCAGATTCAGGGCTGGGTCTAGTGTATGAGAGGAAAGGGCGTTCAGATTGATGCAGGGGTACATAGGCTGGCCAGGGGAGGGGGCGGGCGGAAGGGGGGACGGAAGGGGGGGGGGGGGGGTAGAGCGGTTCAGGCCTTGCTGCCGAGATGCTGATGAAATTTAGCATTTGAAATTGGCATTTTGCGTTTCTCCTTCTAGTCTTTACCATTGCTGAGAAAGGGGGGTGGGGGTTCTTCAGGAACCCAGGTCCCCCTACCCCCCCCCCCCCCCCTCCGGCCCCCAGCCCTGATGTTGAAGGACAGCTTGTCAAAATTCAAAGGTTTATTAAGTATGGCTGGCTATTGAACACATAGCGTTGTAATTCGTCCAGAATAACCTAACTCAAATTAATATACAGTTTTCTGTTACTGTGGAAGATCTCCCTTTGCGTTGTAATTCGTCCAGAATAACCTAACTGAAAATAATCTATAGTTTTCTGTTACTGTAGAAGATCTTCTTTGGTGTTGGGCGGGGAAGTAGCTCAGTTGGTAGCGCGCTGGCTTTGTATCCGGTTGGTCGCTATCAGCGTGAGTTCAGTCGAACCCCACGTTCGGCGAGAGATTTATTTCCCGGAGTCAACTTTCTGCAGACTCTTTTCGGTGTCCGAACACCCCCGTGTGCACACATGCGCACGAAAAAGATCCCAAGTTCACAGCGAAAGTCTCAGGGCTTGGAAAACACGAAGACACGCATGCATCATCTCTCGTCTCTGATTATCATGATCGTATTTCGATACTTTGACAAGACAAACCCAATGCTTGTGTGTCGAAGAAGACAGCCACAGCGGGATTGTTCTAGTCAAAGTATCACACCATATCCTCAGTGTATTACCAATACCTGTCCCAATATAGGCCAACTGGTCTAAGAGGACGTTAAACCCTAATAGTCTGGTGTTGTAATTCGTCAAAGATAACCTAACTCAAAATAATCGACAGTTTTCTGTTACGGTGGAAGATCTCCCTTAGTGTTGTAATTCGTCAAAGATAACCTAACTCAAAATAATCGACAGTTTTCTGTTACTGTGCACGGCAGGCGTCATGGCTTCCATCGGTGTTGTGGGCGCGGGAATCATGGGTCTGTCGGCTGCTGTGGCCATCCAGCAGCGACTTCCGGCCGCACACGTGACCATCATGGCGGAAAGCTTCACCGTCGACACCACGAGTGACGGAGCCGGTGGCCTTTTCGTGCCAAACGCCCCAGATACCGACGTCAGCCTTATCCGGTGAGCGTTTTGAAGCCACTTTGGTGCAAGTTTCTGTTACAATGTGAGCGTTTGAGCTATAATTATCTTTTGAATGATCCAAAGTTTTGAACCCGGTGAGCGTTTGATTAACCCATTTTGATACAAGGTTCTGATAAACGGTGAGCGATTAAACCCACATTGATTCAAGGATCACGCGGTGAGCGTTTGAACTCACTGTCTTTAAAACGATCCTAAGTTCTGAGCCCGATGAGCGTTTGAACCCACTTTGATCCCAGGTTCTGATACGCGGTGAGCGTTGAGACCCACTTTGATCCGAGGATCTGTTAGTGTTACCCAGTGAGCTGCAACGCAGTGAGCGTTCGATCAAACTTTGATCCCAAGGTTCTGTTTTCATCCTAATCTGATCCAAGGTTCTGTTACCCGGTGAGCGTTTGAACTGACTCTGATCCAAGGTTCTGTTACCCGGTGAGCGTTTGAACTGACTCTGATCCAAGATTCTGTTATCCGGTGAGCGTTTGAACTGACTCTGATCCAAGGTTCTGTTACCCGGTGAGCGTTTGAACTGACTCTGATCCAAGGTTCTGTTCCCCGGTGAGCGTTTGAACTGACTGATCCAAGGTTCTGTTACCCGGTAAGCGTTTGAACTGACTCTGATCCAAGGTTCTGTTCCCCGGTGAGCGTTTGAACTGACTCTGATCCAAGGTTCTGTTCCCCGGTGAGCGTTTGAACTGACTCTGATCCAAGGTTCTGTTCCCCGGTGAGCGTTTGAACTGACTGATCCAAGGTTCTGTTACCCGGTAAGCGTTTGAACTGACTCTGATCCAAGGTTCTATTACCCGGTGAGCGTTTGAACTGACTCTGATCCAAGGTTCTGTTCCCCGGTGAGCGTTTGAACTGACTCTGATCCAAGGTTCTGTTACCCGGTAAGCGTTTGAACTGACTCTGATCCAAGGTTCTATTACCCGGTGAGCGTTTGAACTGACTCTGATCCAAGGTTCTGTTCCCCGGTGAGCGTTTGAACTGACTGATCCAAGGTTCTGTTACCCGGTGAGCGTTTGAACGCACTCTGATCCAAGGTTCTGCTACCCGGTTAGCGTTTTAATTCACTTTGACCCAAAGTTATATTACCCGGTTAACGTTTTAATCCACTTTGACCCAAGGTTCTGATACGCGATGAACGTTTGAACCCACTTTGACCCAAGGTTCTGTTATGCGATGAACGTTTTAATTCACTCTGATCCAAGGTTCTGTTACCCGGTGAACGTTTGAACTGACTCTGATCCAAGGTTCTGTTACCCGGTAAGCGTTTGAACTGACTCTGATCCAAGGTTCTGTTACCCGGTGAGCGTTTGAATCCACTCTGATCCAAGGTTCTGTTACCCGGTGAGCGTTTGAATCCACTCTGATCCAAGGTTCTGTTACCCGGTGAGCGTTTGAATCCACTCTAATCCAAGGTTCTGTTACCCGGTTAACGTTTGAGTCCACTCTGATCCAAGGTTCTGTTACCCGGTTAACGTTTGAGCTCACTCTGATCCAAGGTTCTGTTACCCGGTTAACGTTTGAGCTCACTCTGATCCAAGGTTCTGTTACCCGGTTAACGTTTGAATCCACTCTGATCCAAGGTTCTGGTACCCGTTTAACGTTTGAGCTCACTCTGATCCAAGGTTCTGTTACCCAGTGAGCGTTTAGAGCTCCCTTTGATGTAAGGTTCTGTTACCCGGTTAACGTTTGAACTCACTTTCATCCAAGGTTCTGTTACCCGGCGAGCGTTTAAATTCACTCTGATCCAAGGTTCTGTTACCCGAATAGAGTTTGAATTCACTTTGACCAAAGGTACTGTTACCCGGTTAGCGTTTAAACCCACTTTTATACAAGGATCTGTTAAGCCTATTTTGGCGAAGGTGACTTGGCGAAGTCTACTTCAAGAAGCTCGCTGCACGAGGCTTTGACGGTGAATTTTCGTTAAGTCTTCGCGAAGTCACCTTCGTGCTCAATTGATAAAGGGCTTTATGCTTTGAGCGTTTGAAACCACTTTACGTTGATCCAAAGTTATAGTCCCTTTTAGTTGCCTCGTGGTGATGTTACATATTAATTTTATCTGTTGGCCAGCAAATGGGGAAAGGAGGGAGCGCGCCATTTCTTCAACCTGGCGTTTTCTGAAGACAGTAGTGAGGCCGGCGTATACCTCAGTCACGGCTATGAGCTGTCCACCAAGCCCCTGGAACAGGTCTGTCTCTGACTCTCTGGCCCCGCCTTTCTTTGTCTGTCTCTCTGTTTCTGTCGTGTGTGTGTGTGTGTGTGTGTGTGTGTGTGTGTGTGTGTGTGTGTGTGTGTGTGTGTGTGCATGTGTGAGAGAGAGAGGGAGAGGGAGAGCGAGAGAGAGGGACGTTGACACACACACCACACACACATCTCTCTCTCTCTCTCTCTCTCTCTCTCTCTCTCTCTCTTTCTGTCTCTGTCTCTCTGTCTCTGTCTCTCTCTCTCTATCTCTCTCTCTCTCTCTCTCTCTCTCTCTCTCTCTCTCTCTCTCTCTCTCTCTCTCTCTCTCCTGTTTTTACATTTAGTCAAGTTTTGACTAAATGTTTTAACATAGAGGGGGGAATCGAGACGAGGGTCGTGGTGTATGTGTGTGTGTGTGTGTGTGTGTGTGTGTCTGTCTGTCTGTCTGTCTGTGTGTGTGTGTAGAGCGATTCAGACTAAACTACTGGGCCGATCTTTATGAAATGTGACATGAGAGTTCCTGGGTATGATATCCCCGGACGTTTTTTTCATTTTTTCGATAAATACCTTTGATGACGTCATATCCGGCTTTTTGTAAAAGTTGAGGCGGCACTGTCACACCCTCATTTTTGAGTCACTTGAGAAAAAGTGACTCTATGTAATCGGTCAGTGTTAGTCTGTCCGACCTTTTTCAAGGTCACAGGTCAGCGTCAAAGGAAAAATTAGACATTTTATATCTTTGACAAAGTTCATCGGATGTGATTGAAACTTTGTAGGATTATTCTTTACATCAAAGTATTTACATCTGTAGCCTTTTACGAACGTTATCAGAAAAACAAGGGAGATAACTAGCCTTTTCTGTTCGGCAACACACAACTTAACGTTGGGCTTTTCTCGGAAACTATAAAAGTGACCGGGCTCAAATTTTATGTGAACGTGACTCATTGTGTTGTGAATAGCAATTTCTTCCTGTCCATCTGATGCCTCATATAATATTCAGAACTACGAAAGTGACTCGATCGAGCGTTTGCTCTTCTTGTTTAATTAAATTGATTGAAATTTTGGCAAAGCAATCTTCAACGAAGGCCGGGGTTTGGTATTGCATTTCAGCTTGGTGGCTTAAAAATTAATAAATGAGTTTGGTCATTAAAAATCGGAAACTTGTAATTAAAATTATTTTTTATTAAACGATCCAAAAACAATTTCATCTTATTTTTCGTCATTTTCTGATTCCAAAAACATATACATATGTTATATTTGGATTAAAAACAAGCTTTGAAAATTAAAAATATAAAAATTATGATCAAAATTACATTTCCGAAATCGTTTTAAAAACTATTTCATCTTATTCCTTGTCGGTTCTTGATTCCAAAAACATATAGATATGATATGTTTGGATTAAAAACACGCTCAGAAAGTTAAAACGAAGAGAGGTACAGTAAAGCGTGCTATGAAGCACAGCGCAATCGCTACCGCGCCAAACAGGCTCGTCACTTTCACTGCTTTTGCACTAGCGGCGGACTACGTTCAGTTTCATTCTGTGAGTTCCACAGCTTGACTAAATGTAGTAATTTCGCCTTACGCGACTTGTTCTTTCTAAAGTGTTTTGCTTCCTATTACGTGCATGACCGATTTGAATTGCTTTTGTTGTTTTATTATTGCCAATGGTATTTCCTTCTTTACAAAAAAAAAAGTTTTGAGATGAAGGTATTACCTTTCGCAACGCTAAATGGCGTAATTGAATTCATTCAAAAATATAACTGCTGAAATGCCTGACCGTTACCTTCTTGCATCAGATGCTGTTGGTAGTGAGAACTTTAACGATAATTGCATTTTCCCTGCACAACCTGTCTGTTTGTTAGTTGCCAATAGAACTGGAGTTCGCCCTATCTCACAGACGATTGAACCCCGAGGAACTGAAAAGGTTTCAACCCTACTATAAGTGAGTGTATGTTGTGTTTATTATTATGAATAACATTTTGTGTGTGCTTTTGATTTTTGCTCTTGAAATTGAGAATCATAACAATAATGCAGTTTACATACAACAAGAGGCGAAGCCTTCAAGGCTCACGTAAGAAATCGACAAACAGTAACACAAACTCAATCACTCCGTCACACATACACACACACACAGTAAGCATGATAGGTGACACTGTGCAAGAAAGCGAGACACTAGATCTAGATCTGTCTGTCTGCATGTAGCCTACTTACAGGGACACGACTGCCAACTAGTCTCGGCCCGCTCAAAATAACAATGACCGAGACTTTCAGTAATTCCTTCGCGTGACGTCTAACCCTCTTACGTCATAATGTGACGTCTTCAAATGACGAAATGTTAAAGTTTCTACCACAGACATACACACGCACACACACACACACACACACACACGCACGCACAGACAGACAAAGTTAGCATCGCATAGGCTACACTTACGTGAGCCAAAAACTCATGTGTTTTGCAAGGTCCATAACACTGGAGTTTGCCCGGAAAATGAACCAGGAAGGACTGAACAACTGTTTGGGATTAAGTCCAAATTCCCGTCTATTTCAACATTTTATTGCGGAATAACATTCGTTCTATTATGGCGCTGTGTGTATTCGGAAATTGAGTCAATAACGTGGATAGGAGCATGCTGCGTTTGAACTCGTAGCGATAGCGGTAAATTGCAGTGTGCACGAAGTTGCACAGCTGGATATTGGTTCGGCATAGACTGTTATTCGGCGTAAGATGTACACTTTGGACAATTCCCTGCATGCGTATACATATATGAATACACTGATTGCAGGGATGGCTTTCACTTCACGACAGTCATTGTGGAAGGTCGCAAGTACTTACCGTGGATTACAGCGAGGTAAATGACATATAAACAGGAATAATTACGTTTATATCATTATGAGAGGAAGATTGTGTCGGAGTGCACGATGGTATACATCATTTCACTTCTTTTTCAGAGGATTGTATTATTTATTACGATGTTTAATCTAATGTTTATTTTTGTATATTTGTGTGCACTATCCTTTTTGTAATTGTGAGGTAGCCTATACGGGCCTAAAGGCAAATTTCTGTCCCCATAAAGACAGACAATAAAGTATTTGTTCTTGTTCTTGTTCTTACATTATCATACATGTATAAATATAAATGTTGTTGGAGTGTGGGGGGGGAGTTGGTTGCTGCTTTTATTAAACGAAAACACTTTTCAAACCACTTTTGATTTACTTAATTGAGTCCAACATTTTGCATAAAAATCAATAAAGTCACTGACAAGAGCCGAAGGGAAAAAACTAAAAGTACCAGCAAATACAACAAAACGTCGGCCTGACAATGGTTCCGAATAAAGATGGGAAAAGAATAAATGAATGAATGGATGAATGGATGGATGAATGAATTAATTAACTAGGAAAGAATGAATGAATGAATGACTGATAAATGAATGAATGAATGATGAAAGAATGAAAGAAAGAATGAATGAATGAATGAATGAATGAATGAATGAATTAACTAGTAAAGAATGAATGAATGATGAATGAATGAATGAACGAACGAACGAATGAATGAATGAATGAATTAAGGAAGAAATGAACGACTAAATGGAGGAATGAACGAACGAACGAACGATTAATGAACGAATGAATTGAGGAAGAAATGAACGACTGAATGGATGAATGAATGAATCACAGATAGATTGATGGATCGGTGACTAAATCTCTGCATGAAACAACCAAGCAAGTAGGCAAGCATGCAAAGAAGAAAGAAAGGCTCCCTTGGTAACGTTGTTCGTTCATTTTCCAGGTTCCGAGAAAAAGGTGGACACATGGAGAATCGTCGGGTACAAAGCTTTGATGAGGTGAGGTACAAGATTGGAGATGTTTGTCCATTTGAGGCAGATTACCCGCTATTACGAGCTAGTCGTGTGACAGAGAGTTTTCTTGCACACGAGACTGTAGATGTTTCACGACGGCTTTAGCCGGAGTGAAACAGCAGCAGTCGAGTGTGCAAGAACACTCTCTGTCACACGACTAGCTCGTAATGGCGATTATGTCTCACAGCTTCAACAGAGGAGAGAACAAACACGTTTTGCGTACTCACGCTTAATAAACCTAAACACAGGAGCAGCCATTGTGGAGAGATCTACTTTTTGACGAAAGTGAACGAACAACTATGAATGACGTCTCGGTATATGTGAATGACGTCACAGTCATCGTCACAGTCTGTATATTTTGAAGCATTCCATTCTTCATGACGTCTTTCTGTGTCTGCATCCGCAAAATGTTTGTTCTTTCCGGGGTCTTTGTCATCTATGTTCAGAACTCTGTCCTTCTAGTTTCAGACTAACAGGCCTCCTGAGCGAGCCACTTTCCAAGGGAAGCTAAACTCGCGTATGGAAACAGTACTATAGTCTGGGATGCCGTTTTCAGTATTCTCAGCGTTGAAGAATTTGTAAAGAGAAGACACGACAACAGCAGGAGAAATAAAAGTCGTGTGTGCATTTTGGGGCTTTTGGAGGGACGATTTCGAGTTTGAATCCGTTCTTGCACATGCTCCAAAGCGTGTAACATACAATCTTGCACACGTTTGCTTTAGTAGTGGCAAAGAAGGAAAGCGTGTGACATACGCAGATGTTGAGCAATAATAATAGCACTAATGTTTTAATATCATGATGAAAAGAATGATTTCTTCTTGCATTGTTCTTATTTGCCATAAAATAAGAAAAAAAATAGGGACAAAAATGCGTCTGTGATGCGAGTCACAAGCAAGGGACACACGTATGACGTCAGAGATACGACTGCGCTTGCTATTACAGTCTTTCAGTCTTAGCTAGATGTCATTGGCCATTTATTCACCCGCAGCCTTTACATGTCGATATTAAGATTTGAGAGAACAAATGTTGATTTGTTTTCACATTAACTTTTCCGTGTCGTGACTGTTTTGTGTGTGTGTGTGTGTGTGTGTGTGTGTGTGTGTGTGTGTGTGTGTGTGTGTGTGTGTGTGTGTGTGTGTGTGTGTTTCTCCAAATACGGTAGTAGACTACGGTAGTAGACTATGGTCGGAAATAACGCTATCGGGGCTTTCATTTGCCAATCGCCGTTGATATGCGGACTCAAGCTCCTAAATTTGCAAATTGAAATTAGTCGTGCCAGACCGTTCGCTGTGTTTATTATACACTCAATCAATAACTTTGCCTTGCAACGCCAAATCGGAATCTCCGTAACGGCTGGCTTGCTTAAAGCCCCAGTATGTCTCAAATGGTTTACAAAACGATTTAAATCTTCCAATGAAAAAAGCAGTTCGAACCTTATGGAACACACTTGCAATAGCATTTACTAGCATTACATGAAACAGTTCGTTTGAATTGCTATTTAGCTCGCGTAAACCACACACCAGATTTCGTGGTTTATCTAACCCCGGAGCCATCGTGAACCCGTGTGATCCACTTTTCTTTTTTTCACAATTTAGTCGTCAGTTTGTGATTTCAATGCGACTGGCTGTATCTGCAAAAGCACGATATTGTGTACCTCTGATTCTAAAACGCAACAAACGGCTGCGAGTCGCACGAATTTGTCGGCGGCGGCTGGCTTCAAAGAAAGCGCGAGCGCTATGCAGAAACATCGTCTGCTTTGAGACACGACCTTTCGTGACCCTGCTTCCGGGCTATCTTTTTTAAAACTTTCAAAACTTCGAATTGTACTAATCTTGTCTTGATGAAAAAAGAAATCTTTTATGATTTAAGAATGTTTGTGCTACAAGCTGTCAATTTATTATTTAGATTTTAAAAGTTAGTTCTAGCGCCAAAACGAGGCGCCTGATAGTCCACGAAAATAAATTCTTTGAAAATGTCTCACTCTCGACGGAAAGCAGCCAGGATGTTCCCGTTCGGTGAGCGTTCAAATGGAAGGGTGTTTGTACTGTGTGTAAAAGCCTGACAGTATCTGTGATGGTTTACGGGAGGCTTACTGTGCCTTTAAGCCCGAAGTCGATTTCGCGAAATCTTTTTACCGAAAAAAATCACTGCCAAAGCTTTGTGTAGCAAGGTTCATGAAGTAGACTTCGCGAAGTCGATTTCGTCCAATTGATGTGTGGCTTTAAACCAACGAGGGTCTTGCAAAGCACACAGCTACTGTCTCAAGCACTTGGCTTGCTCTTGTGTTTTTGTGTTTGCAATGTACATCAAAGACATAATCTTTAAAACGAGACGCTATGACTTTTTTTGTACACCTTTAAAAAAAATGTATTACTAAACGCCATCAGGTTCTCTTCAGAATCATACTTCATAGTTGATCAGTTGTGAATGATCAAGCATAAGTCGATATATTGGGTGTTTAGGAATGCATGTTTTTTTTAGCATTAACGCCCCAGAATGATGTGCATGGCAGCCTTAAACAAGTATTTTATTTATTTATTTATTTTATTTACGAGGATTTATATCGCGCACGTATCTCACCACACAAGGCGACTCAAGGCGCATGTTACCGTATACACAATATATCACGCATTCACATCGGCCAGTAGATCGACTGCCTTTAGGCGCTGCATCCACCTTTCACGGCCTATTATTCCAGGTCACACGGGTATTTTGGAGGACATTTTTATCTACGCCTATACAATTTTGCCAGGAAAGACCCTTTTGTCAATCGTGGGATCTTTAACGTGCATACCCCAGCGCCCAATGTAGTGTACACGAAGTATTTTTTTTTTAAACTATCACAAGCACTGTTGATCAATCTGACGCTGTTTTCTATTGCTCGTGCAGCTGTGTGGACGTTTCGATGTAGTGGTCAACTGCTCTGGACTGGGCAGCATCAAGCTGGTCCCTGACCCTCTGCTCAAACCCTTGAGAGGACAAGTTATTCGAGTAAGTAAAAAATCCATCATTAAAAAAAAAAAAAAAAAAAAAAAAAAAAAAATGTATACAGATATGATTGAGGCAGGCGCATGGTGTGTCAAGACAATGAAGCGGTTTCATACACTGTTTGGTGTCAGAAACCCGAACTTCCTACAGTATTTGACGTTGGAACACGGTGGCTAAAGCCTGTCCTTATATTGAGCCCGAAGTAGACTAAGCGAAGACTACGCGAAGTCTTTTTACTGAGAACTCAGTGCTAAAGCTCCGTGCGGCCAGCATCGCGAAGTAAACTTCGCGTAGTCGACTTCGCCCAGTTAAGGACAGGCTTTAAGTTCGTCTGCTACTCAATACGACGGAAGACAATTTTCTTTGCGATACTATAACATGATAAGAACACAAAAGTATCTGCTTTTACCACCACAGCAGTACAACGGCATAACTGTGTACTTGATTTTATTCCAAACAAAAGAAACTGCTATGAAGTGTTAGTAGAATTGAATGATTTTCACAGAACTTTACAACCGCGCATTATAATCACTCACCTGCGCAGGGAGACTGGCAGAGTGATTAAGATTCGATAAAACTGAAGATTAACAGCTATTGTGTTTTCAGCGTAAGAATAGGGTCCGATATTTAGACGAGACAAGTATAATGCCGACGAGTCGAAGACGAGTCGCATTATACTTGTTCGAGTCTAAATATCGGACCCTATTGCTACGCTGAAAATACAATAGCGATTATATAGCTGTTCTGACCTTGATTTGTTGTTCCAAACTTACAAAATGACAGTTTTTGCGTCGATGCGTTGATCTCAGGTTTTGATAGCAGACGCCGTTTCTTATGCGCATTAGTTTTTCGCAGGCGCCACACTGACTTTGGAAAAAAAACTCGATTTGACAACACAGCTGTTAAACAGCTTTTTATTAGTTCATTCGTATACAACAAAAACAAGTTTAATATTTGAGTTTTTTTAAAATTTTGAACAAGACTACTTATGAAGAAGACCAAAACACAACATCAACGGAAAACTAGAAACAACTGAAGAACTAGGATGCAACAAGGGGAGGAGAAGAGAACACGCGGCTAATCCGTACAACGCGAGCAGACGGCAGCGAAGTTTTCAGTTTGGGTGAATCACTGAATGGCATTTATACTTGTCTCGTCATGAAGCGAATTGTTCAACCTCAGTTATAAACGACTACATGAATGTTAGTGCCATGGGTTGTACATCAATACTTCAGAGGGGAAGTGGGGTATTTAGTGTGGAGTTACGAGATAAGAAAGTCGACCATTTTTGCCAATACAGTGCTTTTGGATATTGGCAAAAATGGCCGACTTCCGTAGCATTATGCTTTGATGATCGGAAGAGACCATCCAATCACAGCTCCCGAATTCCCCCACGTGCCCATAATAGCTATTATAGGGAAATAAAAAGGTTGCGTACACACCTCGTCTCTGTGAATATTAAAAATAATGGTCTCAGTTCGCGGTCATGAAAAAGATCGCCGAAGCTCGCATTGTTCATGAGCCGCAAACTTCGACCATTATTTTAAATATCCACTGAGACTCGGCATGTAGCCTCTACTATACGTCTGTAACATTTCCTGCCACGTTACTTTCAGTTTTCGATCATAAGTGCATTATTTTGATGCACTTCTCATAGCACGCACGCAAAAGTACAAAGATCCATATTTGTTTGTTTGTTTGTTTGTTTGTTTGTTTGTTTCTTTCTTTCTTGTTTGTCTGTGGGTTTTTTTTTCTTCCTTTCTTTCTATCTTTCTTTTGTGTTTGTTTTGTGTTTGTTAAATGTGGGTTTTTTGTATGCACTGTAAACGTTTGGCTTTGTAACTTTCGGAAGGGGGGGACTATTGAAAGAGGTAATATGTTGTGTTTGTTTGCTTGTTGGTTTTAGATGTTTGTTTGATTTTTAAATTGAATTTGGCACAGTGTGGTTTGAGCTCAGAAGATATTTTTGTGGAGAGGGAAACTTTGGTTACGAAGAAACTTTTCGCGAAGAGTGCTGTGTGTACAGAAATGCTAGTAATTCCAAATGACTGCATTCATTTATATGTATTGAATTTCCTGTGCAGGTACATGCACCATGGATAAAGTTCTTCGTCCGCACAGACAATAATGTCTACATTCTGCCTTCGTAAGTGGACCGTGTGTAATGCGCGTGTGCTTGAGACAAACAGACAGACAGACAGACAGACTGCTGATAGACAAAGAGTTTGCCGTTTAGCTTTTATGCGGTTTGGGTGGTCTGTGTGTCTGGCTGTTAATGTGTTTGGATTATGTTTGTCTGCCTCTGCTGTTTCGGGTAGCCAAACAGTCATCCTTCTATTGGTTGATTGGTAGATTTCTTTACTCCTTTATTGATTTATTTATTCATTCTTGCAATCATGCATTCGTTTAATGATTAAATTTGTTCATGCTCATTTGGACCTTAATTAGGTCTGAAAATGTCGCTGTCGGCGGGACCAGAGAGGCAGATGAGTATGACGTCACACCAAATCCTGACGTCAGTAAACAAGTTTTTGACAGGGTCCTGGCCAGAATCCCGGCTATTAAAGTGAGTCATTCGTTTGTTTGATTGATTGTTCAACCGTTTAAACATTCAGTCGCTTATTTTAAAGGCATATGTACGCGCTCCCGTGTTTACAAAGTGTAGTTTGCCCATAATCGATGTCAAACGCACCATAAGACCATATAATGACGATATGTCACCATGCGCGGACCATAATACATGCATTACAGCTTGTTCTAGCCTCTGAAAAAGTGAGGATGTCAACAAAGCCGCGGTGTTAGCTCCCTTACATCAACGTTACATGTGTTGCCAAATCTATAAATAGGACGATCCAGATCAAAATGAAAATTAACATATCTCAACATTGAAGGGGTCCTAGACCAAAATATTTTGCAGGGAACTTAATTTAGCATGTCTCCAGCTGTTGGTAAAGCAATTAGCGTGTATAGTCATCGAGTACATATGCCTTTAAATTCCTTTGCGGACTCTAGATCTGAAAATGTTGCTATCGGATCTACCAAAGAAGCGGACGAGTGTGACGTCACACCAAACCCTGACGTCAGCAAACAATTGTTTGAGAGAGCCCTCGCCAGGGTGCGTGCTATTAAAGTAAGTATGATATTAAAAGGAGCACCATAGAATCACTTTGTTTGTTTGTGTTGGGGGGTGTTTTTGTGTGTGGGTGTTTTTGTGTGTGGGTTTTTTGTGTGTGGGGTTATTGTGTGTGGGGTTTTTGTGTGTGGGTTTTTTGTGTGCTTTTGATACATCTTCAAGTTTGCCTTTTCAGGTTACCAGAAGACAGTGTGAATTGGTTTTCAGGAGCAGTTTGAATTAGTCTCGAGGCAAAGATCATCACTTTGGGTTGTCTTTTTTTTTTTAAATCCCCACCTTTTGGGGAATCACTACTTTAAGTTTGTATAGCTTGTTGTTGATTCCTAAATTGTGTGATAATTATGCAACAAATAAGTGCATGGATGAGTTGGTGGGAATAATACTAGTCTAATCCTGTATGCTATAGTCACATAATTATTTGTTGACTCACTGCATCAGCTCATGCTGTGTCCACCGACCCATGTGCACTCTGATTCTTGGAATTTTGAAATACAGACTTTTTAATTATTTTAAGAAAAAGGGCGTAGGAGGGTCGTAGTTGACGACGGAGGTGGGAAGGGGGAGAGTGGTGTAAGAGGGGAGGTGGTGGTGGTGGGGGGGATGGAGAGAGGGGGGTAATCGATAATTAACTAGGGATAAAAATGTCAAGTCTCCACAGGACAGCCAGACGTTTTAGCTGGAAAGCATGAAATTAGTGAATATCTGGCGGAATGGGACTGGAATTAAGCTCGCCAGCTCCCAATTCAGCCCGCGGGGTAATTTAGGTTAGCAAAGTGGATATAAAGGTTAAGAGGAGATGACGGAAGGGGGGAGGGGGGGTTTGGGAGGTGTGTAAGAATAGGTGTATATGTGTGTGTGTGTGTGTGTGTGTGTGTGTGTGCGGCGGAGGGAGGCAGTTTTTGCTCGGAGCATGTCGCTGAACCGAGACCCGTGTATCCTTGGCATTCGATGTCAGTAATCCCACACGTTTTGGGCTTATTTTTGTGGGCCACAAACGCGAAATGTGCCTCACAAATTTTTGGGCTTATTTTTGTGGGGCACATTTTGGTTTTGTGGGCCACAAACTGTATTTGTGGAGCATAAAATAAGGGGCACAAATTAAGCTTCATAAAAAATAAGGACAAATATTTGTGGGGCTTAAACAGTGTTTTTGGCCAAAAAAATGTTTTGGGCTCTTTTTTTTCCTCCTTATTTTGGACGTTGAGCGTGGTTTTCAGACCTACTGCGTTTCGGTTTTTAGTTCAGTAATGGCGGTCGATGTTTGGACAGAATCTCCAATGGCAATGGTGTTTGCTAATGCGAGAGAATTGGGACGGGCGAACCTTTGCATACTAACCAGAGGTAAGTTTCCATGTTTCGTTTCATAACTGAGAGTGGGTTTATGGTAGTATGTGTTGCAACAGGTGTCATTTCGACTCACTCGAGTCACTGTCAGTGTCACTGTGACTGTCAGTCCACAGGCGCAAGGTATCGTTCACTGAACCAACACGTAGTTGCTCTGTACAGGGATTTTCTCATTAATTTGAAGAAGAAGATTACCACTACCACGTTTTTGCAACCTCTTTTCAAGGTGCATGATCATAATATTTTATAAATTCTTTTTGTTTTTAAAGATTGAGTCTAACTTGAAATACTCAAATAGGTAACCTTCTGATCGGCAGTTCCCAATTATTTTACTTGCAGGTTGGCATCAATCAGAAGAGAGCTAGAGCTAGTATGTTCAACTTCAAGGTCTCCTCTCAGCTGAAAAAGCCAACCGATTGCTGCATGATCTTGAGGCTGTCACTGACAGAAGTAAAATATTTGATGCCACTGCCGCAAATCAGGTAAGAGTAAGGCGAAGAGGTTTTATTATACAACTGTCAGTGTTATGATGTACAGTGTGTTTTTTCCTTCCCCTCCCTTACATTCTCAAGTTCTGGTCAGAATAACTCATATGGAGGTGTGTGTGTGACTGTGAGCAAGACTGGAAGAGTGTTTTCATTTTATTTTTATAATTCATGTTCAGGGATAATAATAAAATAATGAACACCTTCTGACTTAGAGTCCAAACCACAGAACTGCTCGAACCTCTTAGCTTTATTTCACCAGTAAGATGATCATGCAGTTCCTCCAGTATTAGAATCATTTTTAATACTAGAAGCGCATGACTTTCAGTGTGTACCTTTAAGTTTAATAAAGTACAATGTATTGCTGTAAACAGTCACTCACTCACTCACTGTCAGGATATATCTCATTCTCAGTGAAACTGTGTGTCAAGTTCTATTATTTTTTTCCTTTGTGCTCTACACACATGCATACATGTTATACATACATATATATATATACATGTTATGTAATATGCATGTATATATATATATGCACACATCAACTTGTCTACATTGTATGTCTGTCACTCTATCAGTCTATGTGAACAGATTCAGTTCACTGATTCAGTCAAAACTTCACTAAATGTAAAAGGACTTATAAAATTTTATATTCTAGAAAGATATCAATGCCACTGTCCACAGTATCATAAGAATCAAGCGTTAATGTTGGTTTGGTCGTCTGTTGTCGTTTTTTGTTGTTGTTGTTTTATGGGGGAGGGTGCAGTGTGTAAATTCATCTGGTTCTGTGGACAGTGTGTTTGTTGTTCCTCCACATAGCTAAATATTATACTGCATGTAGCTCCTAGTACTACTTGTCCTGTCAACTAACTGTTTTAAATTTGTTGCTCAGAGGAATGTTACTTCAGCCAATATTATATTACAGGTTGGCATCGATCCGGCACAGTGGAAGAAGCAGATTGATTCCTTCATGATCGGGAGGCTGTCAAGACTCAAATGGGAAATATTTCATGCTAATGGCAATTCAGGTAAGAGTTCTGCTACATGATCATATTGTGTTTTATCCTCCCTCTCAGTCTCAAGTTCTGGTTACATTCTGACTGTTGGTGTGTGTTTGTGTGTGAGAACCGAAGTGTGTTTGTGTGTGTGTGTGTGTGTGTGTGTGTGTGTGTGTGTGTGTGTGTTTGATTTCCCCTGGCCAGTCAGGAGAGCTGCCAGACATTAATAGTAATAATACCTGCAGATTTTTCTAGCCCTGCAGATTGATGTTACAGACCTTTGCTTTGCTTTTTGAATTTGATAGCAAGCGCTGACAGGGAATGTGTCTTCTATATTTCATATTAAAAAGTAGGCATTGGAACTTGTCTATCAGGGAATTAGAATGTTTACGCTCTTGGCATTTATGTGGGTTTAGTGTGTGTGTGTGTGTGTGTGTGTGTCAGTTACAAACACAATTTACTCCTTACTCATACTTAAAACTTGTTCTTGTCATTGTGTTTGAATTTAAGATCAGTTCCTTTGTCATTCATTTGTCAGTAGGGACAGAAGATGACGAAGACCTGGCCAGTGAATGTGGATGAAAAGCAGTGCTATCCAGGTCCAGCTGTGATCGATGGGGAAACTACAGCAACAGCGGCAGTAAATGTCCACTCAGTATTGGTTGTACTGAGCTTTACAACTTGTTGCTATTGTAAATTTGTGTCAATGTTTTAAAGGCCCACTACGCCTCATTTAAAAAGTTGTCCTCACCTTTAACATGGGATAAGACCATCCCTCCACTTGGTCACAGACCAAAAATCAACACTTTGACTGCTTTCTGTAGTGAGGTAGATGTTTTGGTGGTTGCGGTGAATTTATTTTTTCTTTCGAAGAAGCTGTACCTGAATGTATTCTTTAAAAAGATACCACTCTGCATAGAGAGCCTTGAGGCAGTTCATTTTTGGTATGCAACTATTAGTGCCCGTATGGTCTTATTTCATTTAAAAGCCTCGGGGATGTCGTCAGGCGTCCGACATAGACGGATTGAAAGGCTCAGATGTCTGATTCACATAGCCGCATGGCGGTCAGATGTGATCATGTCCTATCGTTTTGAACTGAGCGCTGTCATTGTCCTATAAGAACTCTATTCCTTCGGACAGCGCACTATTCTATATTTTTCTCTCAAGATACACATTTTCAAAAAGCGACCGAGCACTCTCGCGTATTTGTGCACTGAAGTTGTGCAGTGCGGATCTTGTGTTTTCGGGAATTCCAAACCGTTTGTGATATGGGCTGTTTGGGCACACCTGTCTGCAGCACATTAAAGTTAGGAGTACGGGAGACAACTCCAACTGACCATAAGTCTTGCATCTGGTTTCAGTTCAAGACATTTTGACGAAGCGCATTGAATTATGCCACCGAAATAAAACTAAGGCCTGTCCACTTACAAAAATTGCTCGGTCAAAGTACAGTAAATCTTACATTTTGTTAAGGAAATGTGCGGCAGTAAAATTGAATTTGGAGAATACATGGAATAACCTGGTTTTCTGGGAAGTGACATAAAAATAAATAGAACAATTGTGAATACTTCTTCTTCTTCTTCTGTGTTTGTGGGCTGAAACTCCCACGTACACTCATGTTTTTGTACGAGTGGATTTTTACCTGTATGACCGTTTTTACCCCGCCATTTAGGCAGCCATACGCCGCTTTCGGAGGATTGTGAATACTGATCGACATAGAGTGCCGTTGCTATGGAAACAGTCGTTACATTGGATTTCTAGGAAACAGTTTAACAGCGACATAATACATCAGAAATTCCTAATATTTGGCACAAAGATGCACATGTATCATATCAACAATCATATAGAACGATTTTTTTACAACAGACTACAGTTGAATTTTAATATCTTTTGTCATAAGAATGAACGAATTTCTCACTGCATATTCATTACAATACCCCCCGCGGGTTAGGGGGAGTCCCATATTGGTTGGGACGAGAAAGAATTTACCTGATGCCACCCAGCATGTCGTAAGAGGCGACTAACGGTTCTGTTTCTCCTTTTACCCTTGTTAAGTGTTTCTTGTATAGAATATAGTCAATGTTTGTCAGGGCCGGACTACCGGGGGGGTTATGGGGGTTGCGCAACCCCCCCCCTAGCCTAAACATGTACCTTACTTATTTAATTTTTTTTTTATTATTGCTTATTTTATGCCGTTTCATGCAAGGAGCGACCATTTTCCTATCTCAGAATATGACCTACCCGTCAGCTTCAGGGGGCTTCGCCCCCTGACCCCCACAACGAGGGGGGGAGGGGGGGTGGGTTCTAGGGTTTCCGGACCCCCCCAGCCAAAAAATAAAAATATTGAATGAGGTATGCATTTCTTTATTTTACATTGAGTTTCAATTTTTGGGGTATTAATCAGTGACAAAATCTGCTGCTTGAAACTGGTAATGATCATCCTCAGAATGCACCAGATTGCACCATTTTGCATCCTTTTTTTCAAAATTTTCCGGGGGGGCATGCCCCCGGACCCCCCTAGCAAGCTAGGCGCTTTGCGCCGTCGGCTCGGCGCTTCGCGCCTTCACACCCATACTTCACAATATACTTTTGAAAAAAACCAGTCATAAAATGAACTGATCCGCCTCTGCCGCCAGGGGGGACATCCCCCTGGGCCACCACTGGCAACCCCCCCCCTCCTCTTCGCCTAGTCCGGCCCTGTTTGTAAAGATTTTAGTCAAGCAGTATGTAAGAAATGTTAAGTTTTTTGTACTGGAAACTTGCATTCTCCCAGTAAGGTCATATATTGTACTACGTTGCAAGCCCCTGGAGCAATTTTTTGATTGGTGCTTTTGTGAACAAGAAACAATTAACAAGTGGCTCTATCCCATCTCCCCCCTTTCCCCTATCCCATCTCCCCCCTTTCCCCGTCGCGATATAACCTTGAATGGTTGAAAACGACGTTAAACACCAAATAAAGAAAGAAAGATTCATTACAATAATTAATTTAAATTCAACTGTAGTTGTTTAAAAAAACAAACACGTTCTATATGATTGTAGATATAATACATGTGTATCCTTGTGCCAAATATTATGAATTTCTGATGTATGATGTTGCTGTAAAGCCGTTTTCTAGAAATCCCATTTGACGCTGTAAATGCCAGTTTTCATCGCAACAGCCGTCAATATCCATCCACAATGTTTTCATTCATTTTAATAAGTCACTTCAATAACTACCCAGAAAACTAAGTTATTCCTTGACTGTATTCTTCAAGTTTAAGTTTGGTAATTTTACTGCCGCACATTGCCTTAAATCATAAATAAAGGGTTCCAGTAACATACCTTTCTTCTTTATTGATTATGAACTTTGGAAGATTAGATGTTGGATCTGTTTTTAAAAAATATTTCCTTGATGTGTTGTACTAAGATCAACCGTCTGCTTGGACATATACTAAAGATCCACTACCTGGCTGCTGTCTGCGGAAAATCGATTAATTCATAGAAAAATATGCCTTTCAGGGAAGCAGCTAGCCGGTGGTTGACTGTACATGTGTTTGTGTAGAGGTGTTCTTATTGCATGTTCAAGCCAGGACAGATGGTGACCTGAAACATTTACACATTACATATGTATGCAGGACTGCTACTTTTAAGCTTAGGTGCAAGTGACGAAGTGTGATGATATATTTGTTTGACTGATTATGGGCATTAAAATAAAACTGCAAAAAGAATACTTACACTTGAGATCTGATTTTGTGTGTGTGTGTGTGCGCATGAGGGTGTGTGTGGGCAATTTGACATACTTGCAGAAGAAACAAACAGAGGTAACTGATAAACTGCATTTATTAACACAAAGATGTAAACAAAGTGAGTTCACACATTTCACAAAAGTAAAACAAGGCAGTCTCACATGCATTCACAATATTTAGTACTCGACTCGCATGAATGGCCAAAGATTATAGGCTGAGAATGCAAGTTCTAATTTGGCACATTTGTACATGTAGCTGCATCCGCTAGACATATATATCCATCTTACAATAAAAAAAACTACCGTAGTGGTTAGGACATCTGCCTGAAAATCTAGGTCCTAGGTTCGAATCTCTACAGAGGCATTTAATTTTTCCCCTTGGTTGAAATAAAAAATGCTCAATCCAGAGAGAGCAACCGTAAAGTTACCAGGGTAAAAGTAAAGCGTTGAATGCAGCTATGAAGGTCATGCCAGCAGTGTGGGTCAAGATTCAGGCCGCCTTCTATGCACAGAATTCGGTGTAGGATTCTCAGCTCTATCTTTACAAACACATAATCCCCAATAGTCATACAGTGGAACCCCCCTTTTAAGACCCCCTCCATTTTAAGACCTTGTTTTCTCAGACTTTCTGTTCATAACCTCTGTAAATTTTAAATTTTACCTCCATTTTAAGACCCCCTCCTTTTTAAGACCTGATTTTCTCAGATTTTTGGAGGTCTTAAAAGGGGGGTTCCACTGTAGCTGTAAGACATAATTTTGTTTAAAACTCTTATACCTTTTGGGGGAAATAAATTAATAAGAAAAGACATCACCACACTAAGAAGTCAGGGTGCTGACTTTAGCTATGTGACCAAGTGGAAGGATTTTCTTATCCCATGCAAAAAGCCTGATGAAGGTCTGACACAGTGAGGTGAAGTGTTTTAATGAGGCAGAGCAGGCCTTTAAAAAATAAGTTCACCACATCCAAGTGAAAGACACAATCTTGGCAAACTGTATTACAAAAGCAACATTTCAGCACAACATAAGAATGAATTGAACCATCCAGGATGCACCAGAACGACCCAAAAACAGAATCAATGAAAATCTTAAACAAGATAAAGTACTGACTAGGATTCAAAGGAAGAAAAATTCATGGGTTAACACATTTCATGTGCATAATGCAGTTAAAAGATCTAAATTCTAATATTGCAAACAAAGTCTATACATGAACACGCATTGACCGAAACATACACACACATCTCCCAAAGCTAAGCCTGTGTGTAAAATACTGCCTGTGAACAACTTAACTTAAAGCACTCAAACAACATAAAAGTCTAAGATAATATCACTTTATGTAGTAAAAACAAACAAACCGCTGTTTGCTGTAAGAAAATATCTGCATACCAAACACTACCTGTATTTAGTTGAATTGACAACTTAATTTATAAGTCAAAATGTACCCTTTGATCCACATCGCACCACACATTATTTGTGTAGAATGTTATTGTTAATGTGTTACATGTTCATTTCACCACAAAGGCAACAGAAAACCTCTGTAAGTGTCAGCATATTCAGATGGACTATATTAAAGCAGTTCTGGTAGCTCCGTCAGCACAGAATGGACTGAATCTGATCATCATCCTCAGCAAAGCCAGGCACTACTCTGCAAGCTGCCTGCACATCATATCTCGGCACCTCACTTCCTGGAAAATACAGAAAATGTATTACTGAGCACATCCAGACTTTGCTGTGCACTGATGGGGATATGTTTTGGGTATCGAGAAGAGGGTGTGGGGTGCGGGAAGGTAGGTAGGAGGTAATACTTGTTCTTCACAAGATCAGTGGGATGGAGAATGGTGGGGGTGATACTGACAGTGACAACTATGAACTAAACTGTAAACCTTATTCTGTAATATTACAGGTGCCATCATTTCTTCCTGTGAAAACCATTTATTTCATGGATATAATAGATATACTTTCATCATTAAAATTAAAAAGATAATCTTTCATCTTAAAATCAAAAAGACTTCCTCACAAGAACCTTTCTAACGACATGATATCTTGTTATGCTGCTGGTGTGAGCGGCTTTTCTGGAATGTGATGGAAAGTTACTATTTTTTTAAATTCAGCATGAGCCTTCATCCCACACACATTCCCTATTTAGCGTTGACACCTTACAGTTTTGTTGAGAAATGTGATGTGAATTCATTCAGAAAATTCTAACTCTGCGCAGGGGCAGTCAGGGTGTTGGATGTAGAAGTAGGTATCCAAGTACACAGGCGGTATTACAATTTACATTGTAACTCTTATTCCATGTACAAAAAAAAAAAAAAAAACTATAAAAAAACAACTTGCCAGATCTGTGATTGTGAACCAAGGAAAGGACTGACTGTATTTAAAATAATTCCAGTAATGAGTAAATCTTTCATTCTAGCTATTTCATGTTTTACTTTCTTGCATCACAATAGTTCAATGTTCATACAAACAGTATAATGCACTTTATGAGTATAGGGTTGCAACAAACTTTAAGATGGGAAGGAGAGAGAAAATAAAGATATTTGTACCATTATGTATATAAAGTACATCATACCAATTACCATGCACAGTATTACTATGCATCTTCAAATACATGTATGAATAATTTCATCTACAAAGTACTTGTTATTCAATTTACAAAGAACAAAAGACTGCTGAATGATCTACATCAGTACATGTTTATAGCTTCAGACTACCATCACCAATACCCAATGTTACATATATTTTACCATACAGATTTGACAAGCAAAAGCTGTAAGTGGTAAAGAAATGTGTAACTTACTCTTCAGGAGTAGTCTGTAATGTAAAGCACCACGCCAAGTCATCCTGATATCTCTCCAGTACATGTATGCATCCATGTTTAAAGGTAAACTGTTGGAACTGGAAGACAGGAGCTGTATGAATGATGCACATCATCTCTGGTTTCTCGGGAGGCCTGAAAACAACCATAACAATATTATCATAAGGCCTAAAAAAAAAATAGGTGTGGTTACGGTAACCCGACCTACCCTATTTTTAGGGGCCGATCCTATAACTTTTTATTACATTTGTCAAAACAAAAAAACAAAAACAAAAAACCCAGTGCAAAAAACGCAATGAAAGCGAAAGCGCCCGTGTCGCACACTTATTTCCCTGTCAAGTAGGTTTAATTTGTACACATTAGAAAAAAAAGTTAAAAAAAAAAAAAAAGTGATTGCCTACCTACCTACCCTATTTTTTTTGGCTATGTTACCGTAACCACACCTATTTTTTTTTTTGGCCTAACTATTAACATGTCTTGAAAATGAAATAAGTACTATTTCAACTTCACTATCAGACGATTCAGAGCAAAATCACTCACTAATTCAGTAATTGTTTTGTTTATTCTTTTACAACCATAGTTCATACACTGATACAGCAGCATTTGATTATGTGCATACAGATTAAAGATCAAGCATTTTCTAAACTTGAGTAAAAAAAAAGAACAGAACAACTCAACAAGCACACACTCTGTGACTCACACTCACAGTCACATCCAGTTACTCATTAACACACACATACACAACAGATGAATCTTGCTCAGTTCTACAAAGGCCACGTTTGCTATGGTCATGTCTTGGATTTTAAAAATAATAACTTACCTGCTTGTTGATCCAAACCGATGATTGAAAATCAGTGAGAGTAGTGTAGAACAGTGCGATTCATCGCCAACCTCCCCATTCAAGGCAGACCGTGTCCAAAATCAGCTGTATCATTCACATCCCGATTGAATTCTTTCAGAAGGGCAGTCGGTGTTTCAACTTCTTTGTCGGTATATTTCTCTGGTGGACGTGTTGAACTGCCAAATATTAGATTGTTTTCAATAATATCAGTCACGACGGCCGCCATGTTTTTTGTCATCAATACTATTCATGTACTCCACTAAGGAAGAGCGTTTTATTGTGTCTTAAAACCGACTTCTCGGGAAAGTGATCAATCGAATTTTATGGTCCACAAAAACTTGCTTCATATTTTATTTAAGGGCTACTTTTATTTGCCTTTATTTTTATGGCGCACATTTTGTGCCCCACATTTTGTTTTGGCCTTCATTTTGTGGTCCACAAACTGGAAATGTGTCCCACAAATTTGTGGGCTTATTTTTGTGGTCCACAAACTGGAAATGTGCCCCACAAATTTGTGGGCTTATTTGTTGGATTATTATCATTAATGACATCGAATGCCAAGGATACCCGTGGCTCTCACGAAGCGCGTGGGCTAGTCAGAAACATCTTGGAGTTTGAGATGCGCGTTGAGTGAGAGAGACTGAGAGAGGGACTGAGAGGAATATGGGGAGAGAGAGAGGGAGGGGGAGAGAGAGAGAGAGAGAGAGAGAGAGGCAGACAGACCCAAACAGAGAGAGTTAGACAGACAGACAGACAGACAGACAGACAGACAGACTACCTCGCCTCTGAAACACAGACAGGTATATTAGACAGTCTGACCAGAGTGAAGGAAGGGCCAGAGAGATTTTCGCTAGACCTGGACGGTGGAGGAAGGGGCACAACTGTCTACAGGCCGGGTTTTTTTTTTTTTTTAAGAGGGGAGGTGGGAAGAGACTGATCAGCTGAGCGTGCTCGGTTGGCATGAAAGAGTTTCTTAATTTCAACTAGTTAAACTTGATGGCTTAATGGCTTGATGGCTTGATGGCTTAAACCTGATGCAGACCTGGGAACCCATACGATTTCGCCGTATTTTGTACGTGTACGTCTTTTTGTCTAAAGAACGATCAGTTCGGTTGGTTGAGAAAAAAAAAATACGAAGAGAAAAATTCCCTGACTACTTTTCTCCACAAACGTATCATCCCTGTCATTCCTGTCTATTTTCTGGGGGCACTGTTTATTTTAATTATTAACAATAAATGTATAACTCAGCGTTGGATCAATGATTACAGCTTTTGTCATTAAACATATAAAAGAAGAATTTGCTTTAGATGACGTATTGGTAAACTTAATTAACAGTGCAACGGACGCATGCGACTGCGAAGCATGTTTGAATCTTCGATGTTCATATCTTTGTGTGGAGTTCACTCATTTTTCTGAAAATACGCCAAATTTGTTTGAGAATACTCCAAGTACAAACAGCGGTTCCCAGGTATGCTAATGAGTGCGCGACCGCGCGCGGTGTGTGTGTGTGTGTGTGTGCGTTTGTGTTTGTGTGTGTGTGAGTGTATGTGTTTGTGTGTGAGTGTGTGTGTGTGTGTGTGTGTGTGTGTGTGTATGTGTGTGTGTGTGTGTGTGTGTGTGTGTGTGTGTGTCTACTATGTAGGCCCTATGCATGTACGCGTGCGTGATCTGTGTTTGTCTATGTGTCTGTCATTTGTGTGTGTGTATCAGGGTGCCAAAACACTGTGGGAGTGGGTAGGCCTGAGACCGTACCGCTGTCCGCCCAGAGTGGAAAGTGAAATCAGACGAACAGCAGACGGACGTCCCATCAAGGTAACAGGCTGCTAACGCGTTACGCCAGTTTTCACACTTAATTTCCGGTTACGCCGTATTTCGTGCCATGGAGCAGAAGCTGGGTATACAATCCTGCGAAACAAGTAAGCCTACCTTGGTACCAAAACCGACGTCTCGCTTCAACACGTTCAAAACATAAGACCTTTTTCAAATCAGTATAGGTTTGAACTTTATCCATTTAATTAAAACTTATTTTTTAAATGTACAAACAGAAACAGTGACATGTAGTTGCGTTGGAATGTGACACTGGCCGCAGATTCAAAGCCGGTTCTTCATATTTTACTTTGCTCATGAATTTGCTTTTTTTGCTACTTTTTGAGTCACAACGTCACACTAAAAAAACCAGGAAGTTAAGCTGAAAGCATGTGTGTGTGTGTGTGTGTGTGTGTGTGTGTGTGTGTGTGCCGTGTGTGTGTGTGTGTGTGTGTGTGTGTGTGTGTGTGTGTGCCGTGTGTGTGTGTGTGTGTGTGTGCGTGTGTGTGTGTGTGTGTGTGTGTGTGTGTGTGTTTGTGTGTGTGTGTTTGTGTGTGTGTGTGTGTGTGTGTGTGTGTGTGTGTGTGTGTGTGTGTGTGTGTGTGCGTGCTTGTGTGTGAGCAGATTGTTCACAACTACGGTCACGGGTCATTCGGCATCAGCCTGAGTTGGGGAACCGGGGTGCATGTGGCACAGATGGTCAGCGACCTGTTACACGCTTCACCAAAACTCTGACGTCACCCGGTTGTGACGCCATACCAAGACTCTGATGTCACCCGGTCTTACGTCATGCTGAGACTGATTTCACCCTGCTGTACATCATTCCGAGACTCTGAATAGTTGTGTTATCATATTGTTTGTCAGAGACGTTCAAGTTGCGCTAGCCAGATCTGACGTCATTCTACTTGTCGCGCCATGGCCTCTATGGTCACTGAGTTCGCAGCGTTCGTGTTACACTAACTGTGATTCTGACGTTGCACAAAAGCCTTGGTTAAAAAACAGACCTTTTATGAAGTATCGCAAGTTGATCACCTTGCAAATACTCTTCGCTCCTCTGTGTCTTTGTCAGTCTGACACAAAGTAAATGGAAGAATAGGAGTAGCTATCAAGTTAACACTCCTGGAACAGAGTTTATTTGATCTTTCATTTCTTCTTATCTTTTCTAAACCCTTACCATAACAAAAATTTTTCACCCAACTGCGGCAGTTAACTAAATGAATAATCTTAAATCTTAGAAGTTCTGTAATATTCAACAAGGTTCGAATAACTGTCACACAAAAGTAAGTTACAAGTAGGGGAAGGGCTCCTAATATGGACCGGCTCCTAATATGGACCACCACAAACTGACTAACGGCGCTAGAGCGCTCAAAAAAGTTTTATTCGCTGTATTCACCCTCTCTGGATAACTTGCACATGTCAAAACAGTTGCAGAAACACAAATCTCAAAACCGTTAGGCTTTTTCTCTTTTTTCACTTTTGGCAGCGTTCACTCTAAATTTGCCGCCTAAAACGGACTCGTTTCTGTCTTCAGCCAAAGCTTTTATCAAACAAAAATGGCTATATATGACAGCAAAAACCGTATTTGTTACATTTTAGCAGTGTTGACCCCGAGTTTCTATTGCAAACAAAATATAATAGCAAAATCACGGTATGTGCGAGTCCCCTAATATGGACCACCTTCAACAAATCGAAGAAAATAAAAGCTAAAGGCTATTTTCATTAATTCATTAAGAAGCTTGCTGGTAATTACCTATAACTAGCCCTCGAGATTTAAAAAAAATTCAACGAAAAGTCTTCTTTTCGTGGAAGTTGATAATTTCACTTATTTTCACTCTGTTTTTGATAAGCTTCTTTAGTTTCCTGGTGTGCTTCAAATAATGCTCTCATCAACCCGAAACAGATCAATCTAGAGCATATTTTAATTAGGCTGACTTGTACACTAAGTTGTATCATGTTATTTTGAAATATAGGGGGCTTTTTACAGTGATTCGTGAAGGCCGCTTCACTGGTCCATATTAGGCGCCCAGGCTCCTAATATGGACCCTTTGTGATTTTTTTCTGTATTTAATTTTTGCTGAATGTGTATCAAAGCTATTTTACTCTAATTAGGCCTAACGGTTAACCTAAGAAAGAAGGACTACCAAACACAAAATGAAACTTCTTTGCAAGAAAACAAGCTATTTATCAGCATGAAACAAAAAGTGGTCCATATTAGGGGCCCTTCCCCTACTACCTTTGAACAGTTTCGAAGACTTTCCTATTCTATTTTTAGTAACCATGATCAGCTGGTATGAAAAGCCCAAGGGCGCATGTCCGGGCTGCATCCAATTGTTGATAGTTACTTGTAGATAATGCGTTTGTGGCAAATTACAAATAAAGATTCGAAACTTGCATAGCACTTTCCAAGACAAGTAATGTCTAATGAAGTATGCGTGTGCGTGTGTGAATGCGGGCGTACGAGTGTGCGGGCGTATGAGTGTGTCCAGGGGCGGATCAGTTCATTTTATGGGGGGGGGGGGGGGGGGTTCCAAAAGTATATTGTGAAGATATGGTTGTCCGGTAGCTCAGTTGGTAGAGCAATGGACTTGTGATCGAAAGGTCGCAGGTTCGAATTCGGGCCGGGACGGACACGGGTCAACTTTATGTGCAGACCCAGAGACGGAAGCCATGTCCCACCCCCGTGTCATCACAATGGCACGTAAAAGACCTTGGTCATTCTGCCATAAGTGCAGGTGGCTGAATACACCTAAACACGCAGACACCTGGGTAGCGCGACTCCGTTGCTGCTAGCTTTCCACTGGGAGGAAGCGCGGACCCGAATTTCCCAGCGATGGGACAATAATGTAATGAAAATGAAAAATGAAAATGAAATGAAGGCCGCGCGAAGCGCCGAACCGACAGCGCCAAGCGCCTAGCGCTGAAAAAAAGGGTGCAATCTGGTGCATTCTGAGGATGATCATTACCTGAGTTTCAGGCAGCAGATTTTGTCACTGATTAATACCCCAAAAATTGAAACTCAATGTAAAATAAAGAAATGCACCATACAAATATTTTTATTTTTTGGCTGGGGGGTCTGGAAACCCTAGAACCCCCCCTCGTCCGCCCCTGGACTGTCATATCAGTGCGTGTATGTGTAGGGCGTTGGTGTGTGTGTACGTGGGGCATGCATGCGTGCGTATATCATAGTGCCCGGTGTGTGTGTGTGGGGGGGGGGAGGAGGGTTGTGCACAATGTGTGTGTGCCACAGTCGAGTGTGCCACAGTGAGTGTGAGTGTGTGATAGAATTCGGTCCGTCAATCAGTTTCAATGCCAGTCAATGTCCAGAGCTGAAGACAGACCGACCGCACACACATATGAACACACACGCACGCACACACACTGACACACGCACACGGCCGTGCACACACGCACACAGCTAGACTGACCGCACACACACACAGACCGACCGCACTCACGCACACTGACACACACACACAGACCGACCGCACTAACGCACACACACACCGTGACACACACAGACTCCGACCGCACACACACTGCAGACCAATCACACACACACACACACACAGACTCGGACCGACCGCACACACACACACACCGACCGCACACACACACACACACACACGCCGCGACAGACCGACCACACACTGACACACACTGACCCCGGCGGCACACACTCAGTGACACACACCGGCTGACACACGCACACACACGCACCAACACAAACGCGGGGCACACACTCACTGACACACACACGCACACACACCGTACTGTGACATGCACATACACACACACACACACACACACACACACACACATACACTCACCGCACAGATTATTTCGCTGCACACCCCAGGATACAGTTGTGTATAGTTATTTGGGGACATTATTGCAAGATCTGTGAGCTTTCGGTAAATAGTAATTGAAGGGAGATCATCCTCGTATAACTTCGCAGCCCGAGGAGGGCGTGGGACTCGAGTTTTTTTTATCAAGTTTCTGTTTGACTCCAAACCTTCAAAATGCAGTTCCTCGAAACTGACACTCTTGGTCAAGAGAGGTAGGAATCGCAATGAATAAATGTTGATACTCAGTTCGATCTTGGGGAATGCGAGGAACTTAAAACACGTATGAATTGATTCACGTACTTTCCTCCTTGTTCAGGCAGCGACAGAGTTCCAAGGAAAGTTTTCCTTGTACTGCGAAGCGTTTCATCTTCCTGTGGGTTTTTAAGAGTTAAAAAGAGCTTGACACTTTACCCTTTTGCTAGTATCTAGTTCAGTCGTCTTTTACTGTTGCGATTTTGTTAACGGCATACTCTCAGTCTCGTGGAGAAAGCCATGTGATTTGGATAAGAATTAAGGACCCTGTTGTCCACTGTCTGTATCTGTATCTGTAGGTTACGTCGCTAGCATCCAGATTGCTGGCTTTGGCGCGACGGGTGGGTGTGCGCAGCGACGTCGCTTATCGGCGGCTGGTAGTCAGCGCCGCCTTGAATGCCTCAATAGAGTGGCAGCCTGAAAATATATTACGCACTGACCAGTTACATGCACTCCGAGTGTATACAAGATACTGCCCCCTATATGCACTTCGACGTTAACTTTCGATCTCCCCCCTGCGGGTTAGGGGGAAGAATTTACCGTATGCTCCCCACCATGTCGTAAAAGGCGACTAACGGATTCTGTTTCTCCTTTTACCCTTGTTAAGTGTTTCTTGTATAGAATATAGTCAATGTTTGTAAAGATTTTAGTCAAGCAGTATGTAAGAAATGTTAAGTCCTTTGTACTGGAAACTTGCATTCTCCCAGTAAGGTCATATATATTGTACTACGTTGCAAGCCCCTGGAGCAATTGTTTGATTAGTGCTTTTGTGAACAAGAAACAATTAACAAGTGGCTCTATCCCATCCCCCCCCTTCCCCGTCGCGATATAACCTTGAACGGTTGAAAACGACGTTAAACACCAAATGAAGAAAAGAACTTTCGGTCGGGAAGCAAATTTGCCATTCGACGCTACTTTGTGATAGAAACGCAGAGTAGTTGATTATCAGAGAGTACAAAAAACAAACAAACACACACACACAAAGTGCATGATGCTACACTGCATGTGTGTATCGACCTAGAAGTGGTTGTATACAATGTGAGTATACATTATCATAGTTGCACTCCGAAAAAGAGATTGCATAAGTTAATACAGTAATTACATCAGATTGATTTTCATTGGCTACTTCTTAACGACTTGGCTTAGAGTTGTAACAGAGCTTTTCATTGTCAGAGTGTTTGTATATATATATATATCGATGTTGTCATGGATGTTTGGCGCAACTCATTTTAGACAACTTTTCAGCAGAAGACCAAACTGATTATTTTTATTATGAAATAGTGTTTATATTTGTGCCGTGTATGGTTAGAAAGATAAAAGAATGTTAAATCAAGTATTGTCCATCGTATTTTAGAGAATATTTCTCATGGAGAATGATTTACTTAGTCTAAAGCACACAAACATCAAAATCGTCAAGAATCAAGTTACGACAGGACAACAATAATATCCAACCAAAAAGGCCTGGATTTTAACAAAATATTTTATGTTTATCTTCTTTCGCCCAGGTGTATTAGACTTCTCTCAGAAGGAACTTTCAGTCGCACAACTTTCTCTCTCACTAAACAACCACAAGCCTTGACTGAGATGCCAGATTTGACATAGATCTATCTCAAGAAGCCTCAGGTTCCCTTTGGTCTCCTGCCACTAGTGCCAGTTATTTTAACTCATCCCTGACGTGTAATGGCTTAGCACTAACAAATATTGCAAAATAAAAACAGCTGGCATATTATTGTAGGTAAACCACCCTAGTTATTGCAATAACTACTCTATGAAAAGTGACATATTAGTTAGGCCTAAAAAAAAAATAGGTGTGGTTACGGTAACCCAACCTACCCTATTTTTAGGGGCCGACACTGTAACTTTTTATTACATTTGTCATTAAAAAACCCAAGAAAACGAGTGCAGAAAACGCAATGAAAGCAAAAGCGCTCGATTCGCACACTTATTTTCCTGTCAAGTAGGTTTAATTTGTGCACATTAGAAAAAAAAAAAGGTTAAAAAAAAAGAAGTGATTGCCTACCTTCCTACCCTATTTTTTTGGGCTATGTTACCTTAACCACACCTATTTTTTTGTGCCTTATCCTTGACTTACCCTAGGTACACACTAATATATGCATACAGAAGCAGCATGCAATTTTAGAGGCAAGTTTCGCAGACAAGGTTGTTTTTTGCATTTATGTTATGTTATATGAAGTCTTATATCGCGCGCGTATCTCCAGACTTCCCGCAGTGCGGCACTGCGGTTATGAAATTAAAGGCCCCTCCTGTTTTTGGAACCGCAGGAGCTTTCTAGTTTGCTGTTAGGTAGATTTTTGGTTCCTCTTTCCTGTCATGCTCTCTTTTTCTTTATGAATTCTTTTCTTTTTTCTGCCTTCTTGCTCATTCACCTGTATTTTTTCCAAAAATCTCTTCTCTTGCCGCTTGTCTCGCGATTCATGTATAGTTTAATCTGTTAGTGTTCTGATGTAAGTCCAGCAGTAGATAGGTTAAGCCTATTTTAACATACTGGAAACTGGTAATCTTCCAGTAGGTATTAATTTAGTTTTACTAAAGCCTGCTGGGACACAAGTAATGGGTTAGTGCATTTGTAAACAGGAATCGCTTGACAAGTGGCCCCCTTCATCCCCCCCTTCCTCGTCCTGATATGGCTCTGCGTAGTCGGCTGGACGTTAAGCAACAAATAAACAAACAAACAAACAATCTCCAGACTCGGACTCAAGGCGCAGGGATCTATTTATGCCGTGTGAGATGGAATTTTTTACACAATACATCACGCATTCACATCGCCCAGCAGATCGCAGCCATTTCGACACATATCCTACTTTTCACGGCCTATTATTCCAAGTCACACGGGTATTTTGGTGGACATTTTTTATCTATGCCTATACAATTTTGCCAGGAAAGACCCTTTTGTCAATCGTGGGATCTTTGACGTGCACACCCCAATGTAGTGGACACGAAGGGACCTCGGTTTTTCGTCTCATCCGAAAGACTAGCACTTGAACCCACCACCTAGGTTAGGAAAGGGGGGAGAAAATTGCTAACGCCCTGACCCAGGGTCGAACTCGCAACCTCTCCCTTCCGAGCGCAAGTGCGTTACCACTCGGCCCACCCAGTCCTATATTTGAAAACTGAAGAAAGCATCTGATTTATCCTAGCTTACACACTGTTTTCACAAATTTGTGGGTACTTTGCAGATTTTCTCTCTTGCTCTTGGAGCCGGGAGAAATCTACTTTGAAGATTTCAGTGTCTTCTACTTTCCTGATGGTAACCTTGAAAATCCTGCTCCAAACAGGTGAGTTGCACACATATGTGCATGCACACACACACACACACACACATACACACACACACACACACACACACACACACATACACATACACACACACACAGAAGCAAACTTGTGACACACAGACAGAAGCAAACTTGTGTGTGCACACACACCCCATGTTTTTATGTCATTTTGCACCATTAAATTCACCCCCTGCGGGTTAGGGGGAAGAATTTACCGGATGCTCCCCAGCATGTCCAGGGATCGCGCTAGCTTTTTAAAAAATGCGTAAGTCATACGCAACGAAACGAAAAAAACGCGTCACGGACCAATATTTTTGCGTACTACGAAAACACGTACAGACACAAACAAAACACGCACGAAAGACTTAAAGACACTCCTTACCTAAATACGGCGAGTTTTCCTGTCGAACTCCGCGCACGCCTGTCGAATAACACCCCTGCTGTCTCCAACCTTCGGGCCTTGCGAGTTTGTTTCCCGCTCTAATACGACTAGACACACTTTCCGCCTTTTGGAAGCGCGAGATGGGAGAGCAGCTAATGTCTGTTTCATTATCCGACAAGACATTATCTGGTAATACCCTCGTTACGTTCGTTTGCGATACTTCGATGCAAAAAAAAACCGGACTTTAGTTTTGACGCGCAGATTTCATGTGTGTCGTCACTTCTCGAGTCCTATAGTCAGTTTCAGGATCGGGTGATTATTAAGTCAGAGCAAAAGCGCTGCGTGAAGACAAGAAAAAGTTACAATATTTTTGCGTATGGCTTACGCGGCGCGGCGAAAAAAACGCGTCAGCGACTTTTAAAATGCGTCAAATACGCAAAAATCGTGCGTAAACGCGATCCCTGATGTCGTAAGAGGCAACTAACGGATTCTGTTTCTCCATTTACCCTTGTTAAGTGTTTCTTGTATAGAATATAGTCAATGTTTGTAAAGATTTTAGTCAAGCAGTATGTAAGAAATGTTAAGTCCTTTGTACTGGAAACTTGCATTCTCCCAGTAAGGTAATATATTGTACTATGTTGCAAGCCCCTGGAGCAATTTTTTGATTAGTGCTTTTGTGAACAAGAAACAATTAACAAGTGGCTCTATCCCATCTCCCCCCCTTTCCCCGTCGCGATATAACCTTCGTGGTTGAAAACGACGTTAAACACCAAATAAAGAAAGAAAGAACCATTAAATTCTGTTTGACTTTTCTTCATTGATTTTTCACAATATGTATACTATTATATTTATAATGAGTAGTACTTGCAGTGAAGCATGGTCATGTTGACGGATTGATATAAACTTAATTTTGTGTGTGATGTTATTTTCAGACAGCAACAAGGTCATCTGAAGGTCTGTTCAAAGTCGGTTGTTTTTGTGCCAAAGGAGTTACAGTGGCCTATCATTAAGGTTTGATTTTTAATTGTACTACAGTCGAACCCCCCTTTTAAGACCTGAAAAAATCAGGAGTCATAAAATGGGGGTAATTTACTTATGAAAAGAAAATCTGAAAAAAACATGCAATGTATTAAAATGGAGAGAGTCTTAAATCAGGGTTTCTTAAATGGAATGTTTCACTGTAATCTTCATGAAATTGTTTTGTAAAACCAGTACTGTTTGAAATAAAGTGTAAAAAAAATTCCATCTCACACGGCATTAAGTCTCAGGGCTTGGAAACATGAATACACGCATGCAGGAAAAAATTTTAAAAATGGGTAGCGCCGTATACTGTATGGCAGCTCGCTTTCCCCAGGGAGAAAGGAGCCCGAATTTCTGTGAGGTTACCCTCATGGACTATATAAAATCTTATCCTTATCCTTAAGAATAATAATGATTATAATACTAATGTTATGAATGATAATATTAATAAGAATAGTATCTGTAGTTTTAGTTCACACCATTTAACTTACATGCATGTAGCTATTGCGTTGTGTATTTTGCATGAATGAATATTTAGTTTTTGTCTTGCACTATAGTCAGCTTTTTTAATTGTTTTCCAGTTTCCAATGAAGAGTGTGGAAAAGCTTGAAGAAGTTGAACCTGGCTTGCTGTCCAAGTAAGAACATTATGACTGATTATGCTCGTTTATTTATTCAGTCAAGAGTTTATGTTGAGGAATATTTGATCAGTTTTGGATATCTACAAAATACTAATACATGTACTATACTTAGAGGTCAATTTCTACTCTGTGTGATTTTTTCCCCATGTGCATGCAGGGTCAGAGTAGCACATTTAAATATGTTAATTGATGAAATGGATGTAAAACACTCAGCCCCACTGAGAAATTAGAAGGCTGCAAGAACTTAAATGCAAGTTGTTATTCCATAACCCTAAATAAATAAATATTTATTTTGTCTTTCTGTCTTATCCAACTGTTCATCATTGTTACAAACTGAAGACTGCTCGTATCAAAGCTGTGTCCCGCAGTGGGGCACTGCGGTTATGAAATTAAAGGCCCCTCCTGTTTTTGGAACCGCAGGAGCTTTCTAGTTTGCTGTTAGGTAGATTTTTGGTTCCTCTTTCCTGTCATGCTCTCTTTTTCTTCATGAATTCTTTTCTTTTTTCTGCCTTCTTGCTCATTCACCTGTATTTTTTCCAAAAATCTCTTCTCTTGCCGCTTGTCTCGCGATTCATGTATAGTTTAATCTGTTAGTGTTCTGATGTAAGTCCAGCAGTAGATAGGTTAAGCCTATTTTAACATACTGGAAACTGGTAATCTTCCAGTAGGTATTAATTTAGTTTTACTAAAGCCTGCTGGGACACAAGTAATGGGTTAGTGCATTTGTAAACAGGAATCGCTTGACAAGTGGCCCCCTTCATCCCCCCCTTCCTCGTCCTGATATGGCTCTGCGTAGTCGGCTGGACGTTAAGCAACAAATAAACAAACAAACAAATCAAAGCTGTGAAACATGTCTCAAGTAATCTGCCATTGTTCCTGCTACATGTATTTCTTCTGTCAGATATGTGCTGTTCAGTTTAGTTAATGGATTGTATAGACTTTTTGTTTGTTTGTTTGTTTGCTTAACGCCCAGCCGACCAGATCAGGGCGGTGCTGCTTTGACATATAACGTGCGCCACACACAAGACAGAAGTCGCAGCACAAGCTTCATGTCTCACCCAGTCACATTATTCTGACACCGGACCAACCAGTCCTAGCACTAACCCCATAATGCCGGACGCCAGGCGGAGCAGCCACTAGATTGCCAATTTTAAAGTCTTAGATATGACCCGGCCGGGGTTCGAACCCACGACCTCCCGATCATAGGGCGGACGCCTTACCACTAGGCCAACCGTGCCAGTTTGTATAGACTGCAAACTGGAGGTTGTATTGTGTTTACACACATAAATGTCAAAGTTTACCTTTTACTTTATGGAACGGGTTTGAGGGAAAGACAAAGAAATGTATGTCAAAATAAAATTGTGCAATCTCATAAATGTTTCCCTAATACTGTTACAGGGCCAAAAACGTTCTTCGGATTGTGTCGTTCAAGTATGTTGAGATGAAGGCAAACAATATTGTGGCTCCATTCGTCTTCAAGAAGGTACGTATTTGGAAGTGGTAGTTTCTTGTTCGACTATTGTTTTATCTGTCTTGTGCTTTATAAAGTGAAGATCAGAGAATGATCAAAGATGGTATTGTGTGTGCTTGTGTTTGTTTACGTGTGTGTGTGTGTGTGTTTAGTTCATAAAGTTAACTCTTATGTCTTTGTAGCTGACTTACAGTTGCTGTGATAGTTATTTGCAATGTCCAGCCGCTACCTCAACAAAAGGTCTACAGTGGTACCTCTATATAACGACTTTGAAAATGTTACCGAAATTCGGTCGTTATATGGAGGGGTCGTAATATGGAGGAGTTGGTTTGTTATGTTCATGTCCGGGTCCGTCACTGATCCGGATTGAATGACATGGGTGTTTTGATTGATGCCGCCCACAAAGTAATGATATTCTTTACTTAAACGATTTTGGTAACCAGTTTTCTATTCAATTAATTACCCACACAAAGTTTTCTTGCCCCGTAACTATTCAAGAGTTAAGGTTTGCAATAAATGCACTGAGGTCGAACAAAAGCATGCGGTCCCAAAGCATGCACATCGATGACGATGTCGATAACATTACCAGTTACTAATCACAGTCATACGATACCCAGCAAGGATTTGGTTAAAAACAAAGACACAGTGTCCCAAACGCAAGGTACCGAACGTAAAGAACGGCGGCAGTGTGTTGAAACTGATGTAAAATTGTAGCGAAAAGCGTCAGTTTTCACAATGAAACGCTCGCTCCTTCAAGGGACATCACTGCACTTCGGACTGTCCAGGGAGTTGATTAATTTAGGACACTCCACTTCTCATCTTCAAATTTCACTGACGGGATTCTGAGGAGAATCTATTGATTCAACCAAACGCGCGGTTGTATATCGCGTCACTCGGTCACGGATCGGGGAAAGCAAAAAAAAGTTCCAGATTTCGAAACCATGTTCTGGCGTCGGCAATTTTTAGCTTGACAGAAAACACTTGCACGTGCTTCGCTGACGTACATCGCAAAATTTCATGACGTCACCACAACTTTCGGTTTTGGTTCGATATGCGGATTACTTTCATGACATTTCTGTAACTTTGCGTGTTTTTAGGTAAGAGTTACTGCACAGGTCTGTGCGAAATGAAGCAGAGATCTTGCAAATGAGCTTTATCTAGAGTCATGATAAAGCAATGACCTGAAATAGAAACGAAAACCCGTGGCTTCAGCTGTTTGCGTGCCGAAGTGGAGTTGTACACTGAAAGGATTTCCGCAAGTTTTGAGCGTCCATATCGCGCACTGACTCGACTTGAGATATAATTAGAGTAAACCAAACCCATGATAATTTTGGGAAAAGTCGTTATAAGTCCGGAGGTGAGAAATACTAAGACAAAGAAGGAGAAAAAAATCCGTCAGAGAAAAGTCGGTCGTATTATTTAGGGACCCGTAAAAGAGAGGGGTCGTAAAGGGAGGTACCACTGTACTTACAAGAGAGCCATAATCTATGAAAACTACCATGACAAAACAAAAACAAAAAGAAGGGCTCCAAAAATAGGAAGAGATCTTTGTTAAGGGAGAGGGCTTATTGTGTATTTGTATATATCTGACTATGTTAGCGATGTGATTGTATATTGCTGTGAGCTCTCATGACAAGGGCGATTAATAATGATACGTCTTTGTTATTATCATTACTATTATATTATTGTTGTTCAGGTTCACCGGGAGCACGTGTTCTCGCTGAACTACGCCAGCCTGGACGACGCCCTGGGCCCCATGTGTCAGATTCACCGTGCCTCCACGCTCATGCATTTTGACCAAGAAGTCATGGTAAGTACAGGGCCGGGATTGAAACACTCAACATAGCTAGGGGGCCAAAGTCATAATGCGATCCTTAATTGAGGCTGAAGTCTTTTTACAGAAAACTCAGGGCTAAAACTCTGTGCGGCTAGCTCCGTGAAGCCCCCCGCGGGTTAGGGGGAAGAATTTACCTGATGCTCCCCAGCATGTCGTAAGAGGCGACTAACGGATTCTGTTTCTCCTTTTACCCTTGTTAAGTGCTTCTTGTATAGAAAATAGTCAATGTTTGTAAAGATTTTAGTCAAGCAGTATGTAAGAAATGTTAAGTCCTTTGTACTGGAAACTTGCATTCTCCCAGTAAGGTCATATATTGTACTACGTTGCAAGCCCCTGGAGCAATTTTTTGATTAGTGCTTTTGTGAACAAGAAACAATTAACAAGTGGCTCTATCCCATCCCCCCCCCCCCCCCCCCCCCCCCTTTTCCCCGTCGCGATATAACCTTGAACGGTTGAAAACGACGTTAAACACCAAATAAAGAAAGAAAGCTCCGCGAAGTAAACTTTGCGTAGTAGACTTTGTCCAGTTAAGGACAGGCTAGATCCACCACTGGGCTATTGTGCCTGTCTCTGTCAACATTACTTCTTGTGATGTGGTGAACAGTTCCCGGCGATGTAACTCAAAAACATGTGACATTTTGGGATGCAAAAAAGCTCAAATTTGATTTTGATTGACCAATAATGTGAATCACGCTAGGATTTATAGGTGTTTTCTTTGGTTCAGATTTGTTGGAAATGTTGTTTACTTTGACCCCATACCCCTTACCCGTTGCTAAAGGCTGCAAAGGCCTACAGCAAAAAAAACTCTTTTTTTTATAAATTTTTTGTTCTTTTTTTTTTGGGGGGGGTTGGGGGGGAATCAGCTTTTTTTTCAATGAGATATTAGGGCTTACAAACGGAGATGCTTTATTTAACGATCTTATAATATCAATAACAGCTCATTATATATTATATTAAGTATACATTATATATCTATGTTATACAAAATATAAAACAGTCAATCAGTTTATTAAATAAAATCCCCCCCCCCAACCAAAAAGATTTTTGGTTTGTTTGTTTTTTTAAATTAAAAAAAAATGCCTATTTTATCCACACACACAAAATAAACCATTTGTATTCTGTGTGTGTGTCTCTCTCTGTCATTGTCTGTTTGTCTCTTTCTTTCACACATGCATGCACTCATACAAACACACACACCGGGTTGGGGAAGGGGGTTGGTAGGGGGGAGCAAGAAGCAGGAAACAAGTAGCTTTTCTTGTTCATTGTTTTAAATTTCCCTTTTTTCCCTGATTGGTTCCTTATTGCAGTGGTAAAGATGTGCTTTGTAGTCAGATTGTGTCTTTTCTCATGCAGGTACGTGTTTCCAACAGGCATTGATAGACTAATGCGAATTATTTACAAATGTTTTAAATTGTTGTTGTTGTTCTTGGTTCCAGATAAATGCCATTGTATTGTCCAGGCAATCTCGCGTTCAGTTCAACACTAGCTGGTGTGTTTTGAAAGTCTTTTTATTCTATTTTTATTTTGTTTGATTTTCCTATTGATTCTCCTTGTTTGATTTCTTTTCGAATGAGCAGTTCATTTCTTTTTCTTCTGCATCAGTCCTACCATTTTTGTTAAGATCTTTATTTTCTTTGTTGTTGTTTTTGGTAAAATCCTCTGGGGATTTGTATTGCCTTCTTTTTCAGTTACAGATACAGTTTGTATTTCAATTCCTAGCTCCCGCCTAACTTGTTATCTGTCCTTCTGTTTTTTCCATTGCCGTTTATTTGATCTCCTTATACTTCTTTTCTTTTTCCATTTTTTGGGGGGCTGGTTTTGGGATTTTTTTTTCAATCAAACTTACTGGCTAACGCCAAACTTCTGAGAGAGAGGCGGTAAAAACTAGAAGTGTTTGAAACTGTTTTCGATGAAATGTTCTGACTTTGCTGTTGAGCTGATCGAGGATACAGTTTGACTTTTTCAGGGTTTAACGTAAAAAAATTGTTGTTTCAGGTTAGACGATTTGTATGAAAAGATCTTGCTGGAAGCTAGAGCAGACAGAGTCACACCCCTGGCAAATAACCCTGGCCGCCTTATGCTGACCTCTTCCAGGCTATACTTCCAGCCTTTCAACAACATTGATAAGGTGCATCACCACGGGACATGTATACCACAGATGTGCTACACGTAGCATAACATTAGCACACTATTGGTACATTTGTGACACGTGCTTGATATGTCCCAAATTGGAACCATGGACTCAGAACTTAGAAAAAAATTGGACAAAAACAAATTAGGTGTTACACCTGGCATTCATCACTAATCGCTGTTGCGTACGAATAATCCATTTAAGTTTTGATAACCATGGTCAGGCCAAGAAAACTGGAGTTTTGATTTTGAAAGTGCCCTGCTGATTTTCTCATTACTGGTGGGTTCGTTAAAGTGGAGAGAATTTGATTTGACCCCCCGCGGGTTAGGGGGAAGAATTTACCCGATGCTCCCCAGCATGTCGTAAGAGGCGACTAACGGATTCTGTTTCTCCTTTTACCCTTGTTAAGTGTTTCTTGTATAGAATATAGTCCATGTTTGTAAAGATTTTAGTCAAGCAGTATGTAAGAAATGTTAAGTCCTTTGTACTGGAAACTTGCATTCTCCCAGTAAGGTCATATATTATACTACGTTGCAAGTCCCTGGAGCAATATTTTGATTAGTGCTTTTGTGAACAAGAAACAATTAACAAGTGGCTCTATCCCATCTCCCCCCTTTCCCCGTCGCGATATAACCTTGAACGATTGAAAACGACGTTAAACACCAAATAAAGAAAGAAGAAAGAGAATTTGATGTGTTGATTTTGAAAGAATAGTCTTACTGAACTCTGGGTGAAGAAATGTGTATGACAACCTTTCTGTGTTTGGAACTTCTGTGAATATGTACGCTTGATGATACCACTGATACAAGCTTTCAGTTTGTCTTTCTTTCAGGCATTTTCTGACTGGTACACACAAAACACAAGAGATATATTTTTGAGGAAAGATAGCCTTTTAATATATATTTTTCGGTATTTCTAGGTTGTCTTACTCTATAATCCTCAAATTTATAACAAGAACTAGCAGTCAGGCCCGGCTTCGCCCGGGTGTTTCTGCTCTCCCCTCTCTCAGAAACCTCTCGAATCTTATTCCAATGTGGATAAGAAAAATGACAGTGTGAGCTCATACATTTGGATGTATAGGCAAGGCAAGTTTCTATTTGGTTCAACGTGTTCTTCGTGATTTGTTTACCCCTTCTCACACCCACTGTAGTTACCGTCTGATCAAAGCACGCATACCTCATGAGTGAGCGCGTCATACCTTTTTGAACAGGGGAGAGAAATCTGTAAATTCTCGTGATCTTTCACTGAGGCGATCGTTTCGTAAACATTATTCGCGATGATCTGGGAGCAGGGGGCAGGGTTAGTGTGTGTGTGTGTGTGTGTGGGGGGGGGTGGGCGGCGGGATGATAGCGGGCGGGGGGTAACCCTTGAGAATGACACGGTATACTGGTTTGATGAGAGTTACCTCCCTTCTGTGGGTGACAAACCATGACTTACCTCCCTTGCACTATATAGACTGTATTGATAGATGGGGAGGGTAATTATCCGAGGAAGGAAACAATGTCTGGAGAAACTAAAACCCAGGTGCACATTTGTGGGTCCAGGGCAGTGTGCATGCAAAATATCTTGTGCTTATCTTTTGCCATCTCTGAGGTATGGCGACCACAGACAGACACACACACACACACACAGACAGACAGACACTCTCTTTTATTTATATGTATAGATTAATGTTTTGGAACCACTTGATTGTAACATACTATTATCAACAGTCGTTATGCATGCAGGAGCCACATTTTCAGAATTTTTATTTTCTAACAACTTATTTTGAAAAGGAAGTTAGCCCTTCTATTAATTCTTTTGATCTGTTGAAAACAGTGGCCAGTGTTGAAGATTAGAATCAGTCACATCAAAGGAATCCAGCGTCGGCGATTTCTTCTCAGACCAATCGTAAGTTTGTTTATTCTGACTCTTCATTTTCCTCGTATTACCTGGAAGACAGTATGTATTGTCTTCTTCTTCTTCTTGTCGACCACCTTAACATGACACTTGGAGACAGAACAGTCTTGTCTTATTCAGGTTTAATTTTTAGCCTTCCCTGGTTCTTATGGTATGTAAGGAGTAAAGTTTAAAAGCAAATTCCCTAGAGGGAAGGTATGGGTATAGATAACTGTGTTGTTTTCTCTCCAAAGGTGACTGTAAAATGTACGTCTGACAATTGCTTAGCTGTAAACACAGAGTCACTGACTATTCTCTGAATTCTTCTATGGTTGCGTTGTGAGCAAGGAAAGGGAGGAGATGTAAAATCCACACAGCTTTTGACATGCATAGCCGTTGCAGCTTGTTGAACATGACTACGGTAACCCTGTCTCACATTTGAGACGTTAAAGTTAATTTGATTGGATTTGGTTGATTTTTGTATGCTGTGCATCTCTGAGGTTGAGCTAGAGGATGAAAGTCGCTTGTCCATTTCAGTGCTTGTAATTCTCTCAGGTGCCAGGAGACTGGTTCCGTATAACTCTCACTTACTCCATTACACATTTTGTATGCATTTAGAGTGCTTACTTCCCTTTGTTTATCAGATCTAGGTTAATTGTAAATACAACAAAAGATGCCATGTTTGTGCAGGGCCTGGAGTTTGACTGCAGAGAGGGCGCCCCTGTCAGCCACCTGTACCTGGCTCTCAAGAGCAAGGAGAGCTGTGAGGAGTTCTATGCTGCTCTTTTGCAGCTACCCGGTGAGTGCAGTAGTCATAGGGGTGCATGAAGCTACACCCGTGGCCATGACTCTGTCAATTTCATAAGAATTTCAGCACTGAGGCACTGAGCCAAAAGAAAAATGTGTGAGCCAAGTAAGAGGGACAACGAATTGGTACAGTGGAACACATATTTCAAGACCTTCAAAAACAAAAAAAACAAAAAAAAATGTCCTTTGGGGTAGCTCAGTTGGTAGAGCACTGGACTTGTGATCGGAAGGTCGCAGGTTCGAATTCGGGCCGGGACGGACACGGGTCAACTTTATGTGCAGACCCAGAGACGGAAGCCATGTCCCACCCCCGTGTCATCACAATGGCACGTAAAAGACCTCGGTCATTCTGCCATAAGTGCAGGTGGCTGAATACACCTAAACACGCAGACACCTGGGTAGCGCGACTCCGTTGCTGCTAGCTTTCCACTGGGAGGAAGCGACCCGAATTTCCCAGCGATGGGACAATAAAGTAATGAAAATGAAAATGAAAAATGAAAATCTGAGAAAATCATGTTTTGAAAAAGAGAGTCTTAAAGATTGGGGTAGATTTACAGACCTTATGAACAGAAAGTCAGAAAACAGGGTCGGGAGGAAGTCTTAGAGGGGGGTTTTGCTGTACCGTGATTATTGTTTTTAAGCAGACTTCAAACCCCACTAGCTTGCACCTTTGCTATTTAAATTTAGACAATTTGATTTATTTTGGGTCTTTCTGTAGAAAGGAAAGTGGGCCTATTTCACCTCAAATTCTTTTTGTTTCTTGTTTCTGTGAAGTGTTTCTCAGAAATGATTGATGTGTATGCAAACTTATGGCTCATTATTTCATGTGATTAATGTACACATGATTCTTTCTGAACGTCATTGATGCTGCGGTTTCAAACAACATGCTTTACACTTGTTTTCAGACCTGCGTTTAGAAGAAGAGCGACAAGAAGACATGACTCTTCGCTGGCAGAGTGGAGCTGTCTCTAACTATGACTACTTGCTCTACCTTAACAGGTCAACTGCTATACATCTCATACTTTCCTGTCTGTATCTCATCTATGTGCACTAGAGCCCCTCCTCCCTACTCTTTTTGTTAAGACCCCCGGCCCCCAAATCTTAAATCAAGTGAAAAAGGAGGAAGTCTTCAAATTGAGGTACATTCACAGAGGTTATGCACAACAAATCTGAAACAGTAGGTTAAAAGAGTTGAGGTCCTTTATTATGATGTTGCTTTAAAAAAACAAATTGTAAGCACTTTGTCTCTCTTTGTGAATAAAGATTACATTGACCACAATCCAAAATCGGCATACATGCAGGCCTCCAGCCTTCACTGCAGTGGCAGTTCCAAAACAGTCTAGACAAGATAACTTGCTTTGTAGTTTTTTCATTAAAATTTCTCTTACTTTATAAATTCTAATGAAAAAATGTAGGAGCAAGTCTGGAAGCTCCATGGTGTGTTTAAAGGTTACTCTATTTCAAATCTACAGCCTGGCCGACAGAAGCTTCAGTGACTTGACGCAGTATCCTGTGATGCCATGGGTCGTTAAAGACTACACTAGTCCTGTCCTAGGTAACTCCTCGTTTGGGTCTGTTTTGGGGTGGAAACGTTTTAACTGATGCAGATTTTGTGTTTGACCAGAGAAGTAAACATAGCGATGCATCTCTTTTAGTACCAGAATCTGGAATATTTAGGTATTCTAACTATGGAATTGTTTTTATTTCTGCAGATTTGTTCTTAGGCCAGAGAGGTAAAAATATACGGATGTATCTCTTTTTGTACCAGCATCTTAAATGTTTAGGTATTTCAACAATAAACTTGTTTTAACTTTAGCAGATTTTGTCTAAGACCAGAGAAGTAAACATATAGGGGTGTATCTCTTTTTCTACTAGCATCTTGAATGTTTAGGTATTTTAACTAGACTTGTTTAAGGTTCTGTTATTTTCTCAATGTGACCATAATGATACATACGTCATTTGCTTTTTGATGAAGATGGATTGATTAACTTGTTTGACTGGTTTGTTGACTGTTTGGCTTTTTGTGTGTGTTATAGATCTTGAAAATGAAGCAACCTTCCGTGACCTAAGCAAACCTATCGGTGCTCTTAACACGGAACGTCTCAATCGATTGAAGGTACTGCATTATGTCTGAGCATTGGTCTGTCTGTGTTTCTGTCTACCTAACAACTGGGTTATGTGTAAGTACGTAGAGGTTACACGCCGAGTCTCAGTGATTATTAAAAATAATGGTCGAAGTTAGCGGATCATGAAAAATGCGAGCTTTAGCGAGCTTTTTCATGACCGCGAACTGAGACCATTATTTTTTATAATCACTGAGACGAGGTACACACCTCTTTATTCCTCCTTTCTTCAGTTATTCAAAGAAAAGAGGAGGTTTTTTGCGAAAGTTTGATCGAATCCTATTCACTCAACCAGTCAATCTGCGCAGGCGATCGATTAATGCGCGGTTGTATAGTTCCGTGCAAATCATTCCATTCTGTTAACACTTCTTGTCAGTTTTCCTATTTTGGACTAAAATCAAATACACAGGTATGCTGTTATTCTGCTGTGGCGGCAAAGGTATCGCTTAGGATAATGTTCTTTCGTCAAATGGGACTAGCAGACGAACTTTTGCACCCGTGTTCCAACGTTAAAAACTGTATGAAGTTCAGTTTTCAGGGGAAAATAGTGTATGAAACCGCTTTATGTTGTTTAAATTGATGAGATGTGTGCATTTGGTTGCGTGTGATCTGTTTATTAAATGAAATATTGTTGAAAACTGACCGTCGGATTGCAGTCTGTTGTCGAAGAAACTGAGTGAAAAGAAGGGGAACTACTCTTGTCGCTAGACAAAGTATGAGTTACTTGCCTTGCGGGAAATTGCTTGTGATGAACGTTTGAGCACGGCAAATCTAGATTCAGAAAACAACCGAACTCATGGATTTTATATGAAGATTCATGTGTTCAGGCCTGTAGTTGTTAATTTAAATGCGGTATGTTTGTATTTTTTGCTCCAGAGATGTATACTTCGTACGTTAGAGCGTTCGGAACTTTTCAGTCGCAAAAAGTAGTACCGAAACAGAACAACTTCTCAACCCATTGCACTATCGAGGATTCAGGCTGTTGCTGGGTCGTTATTTGTTTGGTTGCTGGGTCATTATCGAAAAATAACTACCCCTACAAGTTTACAGAGGTAAAGAAGCAGAGGGGGGAATAAATATAATTAATTTGTGTTGTTGTTTCTTGGAAGAATTGAACTTTTTTGCGATTGTTTTTTAGGTATACTTTCTGCTGTTTATGTATGTGAGAGCTTATAATTTTTGCCTACAAATTAAAATGAAAAAGAATGTGCCAATACTACTGTTGTCAAATCAATAAAATACCAGCCCTCTACTCTCGAACCCCACAGCCTTGTCAGTTTTTGTGTGTGTGTGTGTGTTTGTTTTTTCTCTCCATTTAACATTAGTAATCACCCCTATCTTTCCCACACTTTGTCAAACTTTTGCAGAACCTGTCACTTCACTTGCTTGCATGTCTCCTAAACAGCTGATGGTTTCGTTTTATGTTAACAGGAACATTCAGAGTATCTGCCAGACCCAAAGTACCTGTATGGCTCACACTACTCCAACCCTGGCTACATCTTGTTCTTCTTGGCCAGAATAGGTGAGTCTTTTTCCACACTCATAGCCACAACCAGGCACTCCTGGGTGTCGGTGCCATGCCTGGCTGGTGGAAAGCAAGGGATCACTGTAGATGAAAGAATTGAAAGGATTAACGTTATTCTCTACCACAACTGATGCTGACAGTTTTTCTTGTAAATTCATTATTTCGAAAGCTTGTTTTCTTTTTATTTCTTTTTTCTTTTTATATTTTTTTTAATAATATAATTTACTTGTGTGCTTTTTCGTCAAAATACGCCCTGTTTGAAATCTGTTTTGGCATGTCTTTTGACTTTTGAGGATGAAAGTTGCTTGTTCATTTCATTGTTATTCTCTCAGGTGCCAGGAGAATGGTTCCGAACAACTCTCGCTTACTCTATTATACATGGTGTATGCATTTAGAGCGCTTACTTCCCTTCGTTTATTAGATGTCTTTTGTCTGTTTTCAGCACCAGAGTATGTGCTGTGTCTACAGAATGGCAAGTTTGACAGCCCCGACAGAATGTTCAACAGGTAAGACAAGGCTGACATTTGAGCCTTAGTGTCAACACAGTTTACTTATGCAGCAATTGCTCAATAGCATGACTTGTTCCTGTCTGTTGAAGGGGGCTGGGCCGCTATTGCGCGGGTCCGCTAACCCTAACCCTAACCCTAACCCTTACCCTAATCCTAACCCTAACCCTAACCCTAAAGATTCGCGCAATAGCGGCCCCGCGCAATAGCGGGCCGACCCCTGTTGAAGTGTAAAGAAAAATTTGCCAAATAATTGTGCCTTAGAAAAATAACAGAACTTCCCAAAATTTAGGGCATATCTGGTGATTGTGGTGTTTTGTTAGTCCAGTCAGGGTGAGTGGAAGGTAGGCCAACAGTTCTTGATAGGTCTCTTTTTTGTCTTGAATTTAATCTCGTTTTATTTTGTGGTTGGTTCTGTGTTTGTTTTAGTGGTTTTTGTTTTGTTTTTGGTTTTAAGTGTGTGTGTGTGTGTGTGTGTGTGTGTGTGTGTGTGTGTGTGTGTGTGTGTGTGTGTGTGTGTGTGTGTGTGTGTGTGTCAGGGGGGTGTAAAATTGTTTTGTGACTGATGATAATATTGTTGCTTTATGAAAGTTGTGAATGTGGTATATTTTGCTGTATAAATGAGCATTATATGCAATTGCTATTTTACTCAGTGCAAATGCATTCTATGATTGATATTTTACCTGTTGAAGAGGATCACATTATAAAATTAAATTAGTACATTGAATGAAATGTTGCTCAGTCTGCAGGATTTGTGGCAGAACTGTCTGACAGGATCCACAGACTTCAAGGAACTTATTCCAGAGTTCTATGACGGTCCTGGGGATTTCCTGGTTCACAGAGGGGTAATGACAATCATTATAATGCAACGAGTGTTTATTTTTACCCTAAAACAGATCTAAAGGAAAAACATATGAGGTCTCTGTTTATACGAATTCTATACTATTACGAATCAGCATTCTTGAATTTTTTGCTTGGGTGTCAGAAATGGAACTTGTATAGCTGTCATCATTTGTCACGTCCGCGTCATTTGCTGAAGAATGATTATGAACTAGAATGAATACCCGCTTCGCCGGGTAGCCGGCTTCGCCGGGAAGAAGTACTTAGAGCCGTACGCCGGCTTCGCCGGGTCCGAACAATGGACCCGCCAAGCTTAGGTCCCTCCCAGATTCGTGGAATGGGAACAGCACGAAAATGATTCAGTGGCCATAATGCCATTCCTGACCATATCGAGTCCCATCCTTGTCGACGAATGTAACCGTGTTAATCACCTTTGGAGGCGAACTCCACTCAAACAGGATTGAGCAATTTATAGCTTATCTGTAAGCCCTTTTGAACTGTTATGGCTTCTCAAAGGAAGGCCAGTACATACAAATACACAAAAGCCGCCAGACCACATCACAAACAGAACTGAACAATCCCCAGGTGTTGCTCACATAGAGAGACACACACAAACACAGAGAAGCCGTATATATAGAGAGATAGATGACAGTGTATTTTTCGCGTGGCTATAAATTGATTCGACCTTTGCACTTTTACAGTGAGGATAATTTACGGGTCCAATTTACGTTCTGGACACTGCGGTGACCTTCTAAAAATAGTAACAGAACGCCGGGAATATCCGAAGACGCACCACTCATACTATAGTGCACCATACGAAGGAAGGGAGGTAAACGCTGAAAACCTGGAGAAGATGAAAAGATAAGGAAGAGTTACTTATAATGGTGAAATGAACACAAAAACCAAAATCGGTTCTGCGCTGCGCGCTGAGAGCACGTGTTGAAATATCTCATCGATGATATTGTGTCCGGGGTGTAGCTGAATACGGTGTCCAAATTTGAAAAAGATCCACCGAGAACTTTGGCTTTGGTGTGTCGGTATGGGGGCCCGGGTAGCTGAGGTGGAACCAAAATAGCTGAGGTGGAACCAAAATCGGTTCAGCGCTGCGCGCTGAGAGCACGTGTTGAAATATCGACCAGGTTGTGTCCTGTCCCGGGTCTACCTGAATATGCCCACCAAATTTGAAGCAGATCCATCGAGAACTTTGGCCGTGCATCGCGAACTCACAGACAGACACACACACAGACAGACAGACAGACAGACAGACACAAGTCGTATATATATATAGATGTCAATATAACACTTACCTCGACAGTACTATTCTTGCACATTATCTATTATAGGCCGAAAAAATTGGACAAAACGCTGAGTGGGTACAATTATCTCCCATAACCATGCGCCACCGTGGATCCCAAGCACTGTCCGAGTGCTTCCCCCTTACAGGATGTAGGTGGCGCGTCCTCTTTCTTTTTTCGCGCGTGTCAGACCGGCTGTGTTTCTGCTACGCTCCCGGATTATTTTGGACTAAGAGGCTTCTTTTCTGTGTGGACTATCACCTGTTGGATTATTGTGTGTTATTCCACTTCTGGCTTGAGGCTACGTTGTGTTTCCTTCAACTTGTGCCTCCGTTTTTGTGTGGCGGACTCGGCGTGCCTCCCGTCCTACTTCGTGGTGACCGGTCGTCTGCTTCTCGTTTCGCCGCATTCACTTGAGTATTGACCTAAATTTTCTTTGAATTTTGTTAATTCTCGGTCTTTAAGGGTACGTACAGGGCGAGGTAGGATGTCTCGTCCTGTTTTGGGCTCTGGTTCTACGGAACCAGAGTCTGCCGGGGGCAACCCTTCTCCGGGCGCCCAGCGTCATGTTTTACGCACGGAGAAGGGGATCTTTCGGCGCTCCGACTCTCCCTCCCCAAACGCTTTGCGTTTGCGGCGAGGGAGGGCGGAGAAAGCCTGTTTGAGCAAGCTCAATGCGAGCTTGCTCAAACAGGCTGGGCTTGAGCCTGGGACTTCGGGCGGGGCTGCGCCGTCGAAGGTTCGGGGAAGGTCGAGGAGAAAGAAAAAGCTTCTTTCTCCTTCTCCTTCAGTGGAACAGGCTTCCCCCCCTTCGACGCCGTTGTCCGGCCCTCAGTCTCAGGCTTCAGCTCCTCCCGGTTTCAAGCCTGGGGGGAAGGTTTCCTTCTCCTCCCTGGCTCGAATCCGGGGGCAGGTCGATTCCCAACCCTCTTTGGGGGTTGGTGAATCCGATCTAGGGGCTACTGGAGAGACTCAGGTTTTGACAGCCAACGGCCATACCACGTTGTAAACACCGGTTCTCGTCCGACCACCGAAGTTAAGCAACGTCGGGCCCGGTTAGTACTTGGATGGGTGACCGCCTGGGAACACCGGGTGCAGTTGGCATTAAAATCTTCCTTTTTCCGGTGCCTCTCCTGTGCCCTCCTCGGTTTCCACCGCTGTGGAAGCCAGGAGGGACACGGGTCCTCCTCTGAACTCCCTCGCTGGGTCGTCTGCTGCTGTTTCGACAGTAGTTTCGGCCTCCTGGGGGGGGAGATCGGAGGAGATGACGGGGTCTCTGAATTCCCTCCCCGCTGGGGTTGGGATGCGAATTGACCCCGTTCAGGGCGGTCCTGTGGGGGCAGGGGTTTCAGGCTTCGTGCCTACGACCACTGCTACTACGGTTCCCTCTGACGTCCGTGTGACTGGTGGCTGTCCCTCTTGTTAAGACGCTCCGGCCGACTAGTTACTGGACGTGGAGGTGTTCGACAGAACGTGGTACTTCTGTCGAATGGTCAGGGCGACGGGAACATTGTTTCTGTTGCTCAGACCGACACCTCCGACCGGACCGTCTTGACCCCACGCCATTCCTTAGCGTCTGGTGTTCGGGTGACGGATGGTCCGGACCAAGGGTCCGGAACGTTCCAGGCTTACGGGTCGGGATCGAACCGGACCCACGGGTCCCGACTGGACTTGACCTCCGGGTTTGGTCCGGACGGGACCCATGGTACGGGACCGTACCGGACCTTAGGGTCCGGTGCGGGACAGTACCTCTGGCCCTTGCCGGACCCCCGGACCTACGGGTCCGGATGGTACGGTACGGGACCAGTGGTTCGGTCGGGACCGGACCACCCGACCACCTCTGTTGGTCTGGGTGGTCTGGCACCGAACCGGAACACACCGGACCACCGGACCTACGGGTCCGGATGGTACGGTACCGGACCAGTGGTCCGGTCGGGGCCGGACCAGTGGTCCGGTCGGGGCCGGACCACTCGACCACCTCTGTTGGTCCGGGTGGTCTGGCACCGAACCGGACCATGCCGGACCTACGGGTCCGGATGGTACGGTATGTCCACGTCCGACCGAGCCACCCGAACACTTCTGTGGGTACGGATGGTTCGGTACCGAACGGGACCTCCGGATGCTACGGGACCGGACCGAACCTACGGGTTCGGATGGTCCGGTACCGGACCAGTGGTCCGGTCCGAACCGGACCACCCGACCACCTCTGTTGGTCCGGATGGTCTGTCACCGAACCGGACCATACCGGACCACCGGACCTACGGGTCCGGATGGTACGGTAGGTCCACGTCCGGACCGAACCACCCGAACACTTCTGTGGGTACGGATGGTTCGGTGCCGTACGGGACCTCCGGATGGTACGGGACCGGACCACAGGACCGGAACACCGGACCACCCTATCGGATCGGTCCGGACCACCCGACCACCTCTGTTGGTCCGGATGGTCTGGCACCGAACCGGACCTACGGGTCCGGATGGTACGGTATGTCCACGTCCGGACCGAGCCACCCGAACACTTCTGTGGGTACGGGTGGTTCGGTGCCGAACGGGACCTCCGGATGGTACGGGACCGGACCGGACCTACGGGTCCGGATGGTCCGGTACTGGACCGGTGGTCCGGTCCGGACCGGACCACCCGACCACCTCTGTTGGTCCGGATAGTCTGGCACCGGACCACCGGACTTACGGGTCCGGATGGTGCGGTGTGTCCACGTCCGGACCGAACCACCCGAACACTTCTGTGGGTACGGATGGTTCGGTGCCGAACGGGACCTCCGGATGGTACGGGACCGGACCGGAACACCGGACCGGAACACCGGACCACCCTACCGGACCGGTCCGGACCACCCGACCACCTCTGTTGGTCCGGATGGTCTGGCACTGAACCGGACCTACGGGTCCGGATGGTACGGTACGTCCACGCCCGGACCCAGCCACCCGAACACTTCTGTGCGTACGGATGGTTCGATGTCGAACAGGACCTCCGGATGGTACCGGACCTACGGGTCCGGACCTACGGGTCCGGACCTACGGGTCCGGATGGCCCGGTGCCGGACCACCCGACCACCTCTGTTGGTCTGGATGGTCTGGCACCGAACCGGACCATACTGGACCACGGGTCCGTATGGTACGGTATGTCCACGTCCGGACCTAACCACCCGAACACTTCTGTGGGTACGATGGTTCGGTGCCGAACGGGACCTCCGGATGGTCCGGCACCGGACCGGAACACCGGACCACCCTACCGGACCGGATCGGCACCCCCGACCGGACCGGACCATTTCTTTTCTGATCAGACCCGATGGGTTCCTGTTCAGTCTATAAATGGCGGGGGTTCGTTGGCTGGGCTGACCCAACAGTCGCAGGGTTGTTGTTTTTCTCCCCCTTCGGCTGCTGGAGACGTTTCGTCTTTGGGGCAGGGGTCTTCGCGGCCTCTTGCTTCTGTGGGCGTTTCTTCACAGCCTGCTTCATCGCTTTCGGCTCTTCCCCCTCAAGCTCCCTACACTCCTGCTTTTGAGGAGTTGTCGGGAAGTGAAGAGGAGAGTGAGTCGGAGGACGATAGGGAGGAGGATCAGGGTCGCCCTGAGGTTAACACTGATCCTCTACCCTTGCCGGTTTCTGATGGAACTTCCGAAGCTATGCTTCGTACTTTCCAACAGTACATGACAGACATCACGCGGCGTCTTGACGTCACGGATGCCTCTCTTAAGCGTCTGTCGTCTAGTGTTGACACACAGGACCTGGACCCGGGGTCTGAGGACGAGAGGCAGGAGGCTCGTCCTCGCACAGCTAGAAGGACGTTTGAACAGTTTCAGGACGTTCTTCCCTGAGACGCCCTCTCGTCCTTTGAGTCCGCTTCGGCCCGGGCGTGGGAGGCTCACGCCGCGTCTGCCGGCGGCTCGTTTTATGAACGATCCGTCCGCCGGCAATTCGCGTTCCACCCTAGTCTTAGTGCCACGGTGGAAGCGGCAGCACATCGCCTGAGGAGTACAGATTCACGTGCAAACGCGACCTATGTTCCTCGGGAGGACGCGGGTTCAGTGCCATGCTTTCCTTTGGGAGGCGCACCTCCACTGTTTCCTCGTGTCCAATCTGTTTCGTCCCTCCCTTTTCCCTTTGACTCTCGAACTCTCCCTTTCCAGACTTCGAGTGTTTAGGGTGGGGCTGACGGTGATGTGTTCGTTGGGGAGGTGCCTTCGGTCAAGAAGGTGGAACTGAGCTCTGCTTCGTTCCACAATCTTGAGGCCACCGTTTCTTCCACAGTCGAGGCCCAATCACAGGCCTTGACATGGATGAGCACGCTGTCCACACTGTTGAACCCTCCCGATCGGGCAGAGTCCGATTCCACTCGGGTCCTTGACACGGTTCGAGTGGATCGGGCTTTGCATGCCGTGCGATCGTGCGTGACGTCTGCGGCAGAATTGGCCATTGGAACACGGGTCCACTTTATTGGCCCTGTTCCGTGATCATTTTCTGCCTACTTCTATAGTGCCTCCGGATATGAGGAAGAGTCTGAGGAACACGTTTCCTCAGCCTTCTTCCCTCTTTCATCCGGACACTGTTCGTTCTGTGGTGGAGTCCACACGCCAGAGGAACACTGATTCTCTGATGGTTGGCCTCGCTGCTTCGGCGACGGCGGCGGGGAGTAAGAGAAGTGCTACAGTCACCTCCAGCTCCCAGCCTCAGAAGAAGAAGAAGAAGCCAGTTTCACTGCCTCCTTCTTCCTCCTCTTAGGCGCCTGTTGCGTTCCCAAGCAAGACGAAGGGTGCTCAGACAGGTAAGGGGAAGCACCACCACCAGGGGGGGTGGTCGCAAGCCTGCGCCTGCCCGCCAGCAGAATTTTCAGTGAGTCCCGGCCCTACGTTGACGCCCCCTCAAGTTGCCCCTCTTTCGTCCGTCGGTTCCCTTTTTCGGGCCCGCGGCATGTGGGGCAGACTGGTCTCCAACCAGTTTTTCTTGAGGGTGGTGTGGTCGGGGTTTTCTCTACCGCTGTCGTCACAACCTCCATTGTCCGCTCTACCCTGGACGTTCCCCCCTCCTCGAGACCCTGCCAGATGGCAGGCTCTTCAGGACGAGGTGAACTCGTTGGTCGAGAAGAAGGCGGTCTACCCCCTTTCTCAGCCTTCTCGGGGGTTCTGCTCCCGCCTGTTCACCGTCCCCAAAAAGGACGGCCGGTTCAGGCCGGTGTTGGACCTCTCCACCTTGAACTTGTACCTTCACAGGTGCAAGTTCAAGATGGAAACCCCTTCGTCGGTCCGGTTGGTCATCCGGCCAAACGTTTGGGCCATGTCTGGGACCTCCAGGATGCTTACTTCCACATCCTGGTGGCCCCGGGGTACCGACATCTGCTCCGGTTCGTTTGGGAGGGCACAGTGTTCGAGTTTCGGGCCCTCCCATTCGGCCTGTCCTTGGCCCCTCTGATTTTCAACGGGGACAACAACACCACATGCTTAGCTTACCTTCGCCACCAGGGGGGCACCAATTCTCGGTCCCTCTCCCTGTTGGCGGAGGAGATTCTGCTCTGGTGCCAGACCAATCAGGTCCGGATGTCAGTCCAGTTCGTTCCGGGGAAAATGAACGCCCTGGCCGACATTCTCAGTCGGGGCGATCAGGTTCTCTCCACAGAATGGACCATCGCTCACAACGTTCTACAGCGTCTGTGGGCAAGGTGGGACCGTCCTCTGATCGATCGGTTCGCAACTCGATTCAGCGCTCGGCTTCCCAGGTACGTCAGCCCCTTTCGAGACATGAATGCGTTCCACTTGGACGCATTCACTCTCTTGTGGAGGCTCCTCGATGCTTACGCCTATCCCCCGACATCTCTGATTCCGAGGGTGCTGGCAAAATATCTGCAGGAACGACCAAGACTGATTTTGGTCGCGCCTTACTGGCCAACAGCTCCGTGGTTTCCAGATCTTCGCGGTCTCACCCACGTAGACCCTCTACCTCTGGATCTGGACGGGGGAGGTCTGCTCCAGCCTCGATCATGCCTCCCTCATCCACGTCCAGAGAGTCTGTGCTTGACCGCATGGCTCTTGTGCGCTCCAAACTGCTTGCACTAGGATTGCACAAGAGTTCAGTAGAGTTTTCCTTGAACGCTAAGAGGCGATCAACTAATCAGCTCTACGACTTACGCTGGAGAGCTTGGGCCACCTTCGCCTTGTCCAAGGGGATAAAGCCGCTTTATCCCTCAACACAGGACTTGGCCAACTTCCTGGTGGAAGTGTATCAAAAGAAGAGTCTTTCTTCTAAGACTCTTCTTGGATACAGATCTGCCATCGCTTCCACGATTGCGGCCGCTACTGGTCGCAGATCTGAACACTTGATCAGGTCCTCCCTCATCGCTAATGTCCTTTCGGGTATTAGCAATGCAGCGGTGTCTAAACCTCGGGTTTCATTTCCCAAGGGGGATGTCTTTCTGGTCCTCAAACTCCTGCGTAGCAATGAGTTTGAACCCCTGGCAGGCATCAGTATCAAGTTGCTGATTTTTAAGACTAATTGTTCCTCATCGCTTTAGCCACTTGCCGTAGACTCAGTGGTATTCAAGCTTTGAGTGGCCTGGACTTTGACATTGAGTTCACCACACAGCAGTGGTTGCCAGCATGGTCACGTCAGTCTAAGGTATGTTTCTTGGGTATATTTTCTTTTACGGTAGTACTGTTCGAAAATTGCCTGGGTATCTTAATCCTTGGATTTAAGTGATTTTGATTAAGGAGTTTAATACTCTACATATCACCCTCACACCACTCTGGTATTCTGTGCAAGAATAGTACTGTCGAGGTAAGTGTTATATTGACTGTAAGGCTTCTTTTTAAGCCTACTGTCTATATGATACTTACCGAGACAGTACTATTAGAGTTTCCCTCCCGCCTCCCCTCTTGATATGTTATGGGCTTTTTGAGGGTCTGCAGCTCATAAAGAAAGAGGACGCGCCACCTACATCCTGTAAGGGGGAAGCACTCGGACAGTGCTTGGGATCCACGGTGGCGCATGGTTATGGGAGATAATTGTACCCACTCAGCGTTTTGTCCAATTTTTTCGGCCTATAATAGATAATGTGCAAGAATAGTACTGTCTCGGTAAGTATCATATAGACAGTAGGCTTAAAAAGAAGCCTTACATACATCATTATGTTATCCATGTGTTTTTTCACAATTCTTTATGATTTTTGTTTTCGTCAGAGCTAAGGATCCAAGCATAGTTTAGCCGCAGGCTTGCATTGAGTGGGGTGATATTTATTTTCTGTACAATATTTTAACCACATGAAAGTAGTGTGCCAATTTTGATGACATAGTCATAGTGAAGTTTACTGAATATTATGGTCCTGTGTACTTGATTTAAACAAAATTATTTTCATATTCTCACACATGGCAAAATAGCAACATACTTAACATGAAGCTCGAAATTTTGTGCTGAAATTGCAGGTGGTGAACTTTGGTCAGAGGAATGATGGACGGCCAGTTGAAAATGTCGCGCTGCCTCCGTGGGCTTCAGGTCAGTGTCAGTGATCAGTCTTCCATACCAGCCTGCAGCATATTTTGTGCTTCCGTTAACCCTTGTTAGGATTTTTTTTTAAAAGATCATATTAAGTTTCATTGACCCAAGAGAGTTAGTACGTCCCGTGATCAAACTTTAAGGCTCATTTTCTTTCTCCTTCTTCTTCCAGTTTGATAGCTTACTCGGGGTTTTCCAGATATTCTCTTCATGTTTACTAAAAGATTTTGTGGTTATTTTTTTAATTTTCCAGACCTATTTGTTTTCTCAATGAATTAGAATTGGAAACAAACATGAAACTGCATGCTTTTGCTGTTAAAGTTTTAGTTTCTGGCTCTTAAAGGCTGACATTGTCCTATTTAATTACTTCCAGGGCTTTTCCCATCGTTGCGGGGATGTATAAATTAAGCTTCCTGCAAAGTTTTAGCTTTGAAGTCCTTACCAATTACGAGAAATAATTAATTCTTTATTGCTATGTTCTCCAGGACTTGGGCTATTTTTAGACCGTCAACACAGACAGTACAGCGTCGCCAATCCCCGCGTGAAGGAAATCGCTCACCTTCCACGTGCAAAACGTAGTGATATTGACACGCCAGATTAGCGTGGTAGCGTATTGTGCTAAGCAGGAAAGCGCGCTTTTCTGTATTCTTGTTAACTTCGCAATTTCCGAGAAACATCCACTTTCACTTTGAGACTGTTTTATTTACATTCGACACTATCAAAACCACTTTGCAATACTGAAATAATTTTTTCTGTGTTCGAAAGCTACAGCTAATCGTTATTATATCCCCTTAGGTACAGTTTTATAACATTATTGGCACATGTAAACAATAGGAATTAATTAATGAACGCTACGTATATGGCAGCCTTTAAACTCTAGATTGGGAAAAAAATGACCGCGTCAGAGCTACATACATTTTGCTGTTTGTTTTAGTTTCTCACTCAGATACACTAGATTGGGGGGACAAATGACCGTGCCAGAGCTACATGCGTTTCACTGTTTGAGTTTTAGTTTCTGATTCATATATGCTGAATATTCCAGACGCCAAAGACTTCATCAAAAAGCTGCGGTCAGCCCTGGAGTGCGACTACGTGTCACGTCATCTTCACCACTGGATCGATCTCATCTTCGGTCACAAGCAGCGCGGAGAGGAGGCTTGGAAGGCAGATAATGGTGAGTACAGTGAAACCTCCCTTTTTACCACGACCACCCCCCCACCATCTCCACCCCCAATTTAAATCTGTGCTTTCCTGACATTCTGGAAGGTATTTTTGGCTCACGTAAGTGTAGCCTATGCGATCGTAACTTTGTCTGTCTGTGCGTGCGTGCGTGCGTGCGTGCGTGCGTGCGTCTGTGCGTGTGTATGTCTGTGGTAGAAACTCTAACATTTGAAGACGTCAATGTAATGTGACGTCACATTATGACGTAAGAGGGTTAGACGTCACGCGAAGGAAGTACTGACAGTCTCGGTCATTATTATTTTGAGCGGGCCGAGACTAGTTGGCAGTCGTGTCCTTGTAAGTAGGCTACATGCAGACAGACAGATCTAGATCTAGTGTCTCGCTTTCTTGCACAATTTCACCTATGCTCTTTCTCTGTGTGTGTGTGTGTGTGTGTGTGTGTGTGTGTGTGTGTGTGTGTGTGTGTGTGTGTGTGTGTGTGTGTGTGTGTGTGTGTGTGTGTGTGTGTGTGTGTGTGTGTGTGTGTGTGTGTGTGTGTGTGTGTGTGTGTGTGTGTGTGTGTGTGTGTGTGTGTGTGTGTGTGTGTGTGTGTGTGTGTGTGTGTGTGTGTGTGTGTGTGTGTGTGTGTGTGTGTGTGTGTGTGTGTGTGTGTGTGTGTGTGTGTGTGTGTGTGTGTGTGTGTGTGTGTGTGTGTGTGTGTGTGTGTGTGTGTGTGTGTGTGTGTGTGTGTGTGTGTGTGTGTGTGTGTGTGTGTGTGTGTGTGTGTGTGTGTGTGTGTGTGTGTGTGTGTGTGTGTGTGTGTGTGTGTGTGTGTGTGTGTGTGTGTGTGTGTGTGTGTGTGTGTGTGTGTGTGTGTGTGTGTGTGTGTGTGTGTGTGTGTGTGTGTGTGTGTGTGTGTGTGTGTGTGTGTGTGTGTGTGTGTGTGTGTGTGTGTGTGTGTGTGTGTGTGTGTGTGTGTGTGTGTGTGTGTGTGTGTGTGTGTGTGTGTGTGTGTGTGTGTGTGTGTGTGTGTGTGTGTGTGTGTGTGTGTGTGTGTGTGTGTGTGTGTGTGTGTGTGTGTGTGTGTGTGTGTGTGTGTGTGTGTGTGTGTGTGTGTGTGTGTGTGTGTGTGTGTGTGTGTGTGTGTGTGTGTGTGTGTGTGTGTGTGTGTGTGTGTGTGTGTGTGTGTGTGTGTGTGTGTATGTGTGTGTGTGTGTGTGTGTGTGTGTGTGTGTGATTGAGTTTGTGTTACTGTTTGTCGATTTCTTACGTGAGCCTTGATGGCTTCGCCTCTTGTTTGTTTTTGATTCTGTAAAACGTTGTGTTCACTCCTTCATGGCTGTTTGATATTAAAGAGACACTTAGCATTGGTCTACCGGCACGGTTGGCTTAGTGGTAAGGCGTCCGCCCCGTGATCGGGAGGTCGTGGGTTCGAACCCCGGCCGGGTCATACCTAAGACTTTAAAATTGGCAATCTAGTGGCTGCTCCGCCTGGCGTCTGGCATTATGGGGTTAGTGCTAGGACTGGTTGGTCCGGTGTCAGAATAATGTGACTGGGTGAGACATGAAGCCTGTGCTGCGACTTCTGTCTTGTGTGTGGCGCACGTTATATGTCAAAGCAGCACCTCCCTGATATGGCCCTTCGTGGTCGGCTGGGCGTTAAGCAAACAAACAAACAAAAAAGCATTGGTCTGAAGACAGAATCAGAAATGTAAAAAAGGATGGCCAAATCTCAACGTTTTAACTCGCTAGCCGGGCGAGAAAGTTAAAAAATAAGTTACTTGCCCGTCAGAAATGTTGTCGGCCCGGTACATACATGTACCACAGTTCATGCATCTGCAATGAATACCAGGCTTTGAAACTCGATAATAAAACAAAAAGTGTTGCATTTGACCAGAATGTTCACTGGCCAGCCTGGTGAGTTCCCAGGCAGTTTCTACTAGCCCGGTGACTTTTTTACTCGCCCCTGGCGATCGGGCGGATGATTTGGCCATCCTTGGTAAATGAGATGTTTGTGCACAAACCGATTATACTCATACAAGAAGACTAGAAGGGGAGACAAGAATGTGGTGTGGAGGATCAGAGTCAAGACATTTTATATTTCTAATAATTATTGTCATTGCGCTGCTGCTAACTGCCAATCTTTGTGTTTCAGTGTTTCACTACATGACATACGAAGGAGCAGTAGATCTTGATACGTGAGTATCACATGGAAATGAAATCAGTACACGTAATAACCTATGAAGGAGCAGTAGATCTTGATACGTGAGTATCACATGGAAATGAAATCAGTACACGTAATAACCTATGCCTCTACTCACGCATTATGTTGTGTGTTGTTCATGCTAAGGCGCTTAATCCCAAGGAAAATCTGAGACACTAATCACAATTATGGATAAATCACAAGAACAACACAAATCAATTCAAACTGTCAACTCTGATTGCTTCAGACTTTTTCGTATCTTTCCTACAGCATCAAAGATCCCAACGATCTGAAGATAAAAGAAACGCAGATCATGGAGTTTGGCCAGACACCTAAGCAGCTGTTCACCACCCCACACCCCCACCGCAAAGCCACCTGCGTCCCCCCTGCCCTGAAGCTTGACCCCACGGCTGATGCTAAAGCTGTTGATGCTGCAGCGGTCACTCCACAGCCCATCAACACTGTGGGTCTGGAGGGGGGTGATGCCCCCGCTGTGGACACACAGACCCTTCAAGGTAGGCGCTGGTTGCAATTTTTTTATGAGGCTGTTTTGTTTTTTGTGTGAATTTAGACATACAATGAAATATGGAATCTTCTTCTTCTGCGTTCGTGGGCTGAAACTCCCACGTACACGTGTTTTTAGCACGAGTGGAATTTTACGTGTATGACCGTTTTTTACCCCGCCATTTAGGCAGCCATACGCCGTTTTCGGAGGAAGCATGCTGGGTATTTTCGTGTTTCTATAACCCACCAAACTCTGACATGGATTACAGGATCTTTTTCGTGCGCACTTGGTCTTGTGCTTGCGTGTACACACGGGGGTGTTCGGACACCGAGGAGAGTCTGCACACAAAGTTGACTCTGAGAAATAAATCTCTCGCCGAACGTGGGGACGAACTCACGCTGACAGCGGCCAACTGGATACAAATCCAGCGCGCTACCGACTGAGCTACATCCCCGCTCATGAAATATGGAATGAAGATGCACCTCCCTTGTGAGACCCCCACCAATAATTACAATTTGAGGACACATGAAACATTTTTGTTTCAACAGGAGTAGTTTTAGGGGGCAGAAAAGGAAATGAAAACCTCCGCAGTGTTCAGGGAAACAAGTGTTATGTATGTTAATTCATTTGTTGTTGTTGTTGTTGTTGTTGTTGTTGTTGTTGTTGTTGTTGTTGTTGTTGTTGTTGTTGTTGTTGTTGTTGTTGTTGTTGTTGTTGTTGTTGTTGTTGTTTGAGCATATCAGGATTTTTAGCATGGTTTATTGTGTTATATTCACACAGGAGACAAAGAGCAGGAGAAAGAGGGCAACAGTGTGACTGTGAAAAACTTCAGCAGACTCACTGCGCAGTATGAGTACACTCTTCACAAAAAGTGAGAAAACTCAATCTCCATCTGAAAATAATGGCAATCGCCTGATTTAGCCCGATGTAAGATTCACTGTCCCACTGAGTGAATCTCAAACTGTCGCTCTCCTTTCAGCATGTGACGTCACTTCCACATAGTTAAATCTGGACTATGCGGAACTAAGTGCTAATTAATTGAAAAGACAAATCAAGAAGATGAACCGGAATTGATAAACATGATGTGTAATTCATATCGAAACTTGAGTTCTTTATTTTTTTAAATGGGGATGGTGGGGGTAGGATTGGGAGGAAAGAATTAAGAAAGTCAGAATGGCAGGGGGGAGAAAAGGAACAAAATAAGAAGATAAAAACTAAAAACCCTTCTTCTTCTTTTTTCAGCACAGTATCAGAGGTGCACATGTCTGGAGATGAAAGGAGCATTTTGTCTGTTTCTCAAGGTATGACCAGCCTGCCATATTATTTGTGCATTTTTCTGTCTGTCTGTACGGGGATATCATTTATACTGTTTGATTTGCTGTGTTCATGACCTTGGAAGTGTCTATATGTCCCAAAGCATGTTCATTTGATATGTATCCTGCAGATATTTTTGTTGTTAGTTGAAGTACATTGGTTGACTTCAGGTGAAGGGATTGATTGCTGTTCTCATGAGTTTAACCTTTTCAGATGGTTTGCTGAAGATGTACTCACTTGAAGAACAACGACAGCTGCGTAGTATAAACCTGTCTTCAATGGTAAGTACCACTACTTTAAGATAGGCATATTATTTTGCTATTTCTTGTTGATTTCAACTGTGATCTCTATGCTAAGATTATAGTGTTTGCTTTTTAAGTTCAACAATGCAGACTTCTTGGTGTTACTCAACTCTTTGTGCACTGCTCTTTTTCTCTTGATATGATTTCACCCAATTTTTGTCAGATACAAATTTATTCTTCTTGTTGTTGCTTTTGTTCCAGGCACTGTCCTCCTGTGTTGTGTTGCCAGGCAACAGAACAATAATTGTTGGTAGCTGGGACAACAATGTGTATTTCTACAGCATTGAGTATGGGCGAGTACAGGACAAACTGTCAGCACATGATGATGCAGGTAATGTGTTGTGCGAGTGTGTGTGTGTGTGTGCGTGTGTGTGTGTGTGTGCGTGCGTGCGTGCGTGCGTGCGTGCGTGCGTGCGTGCGTGCGTGCGTGCGTGTGTGTGTGTGTGTGTGTGTGCGTGTGTGTGTGTGTCAGTTTGTATGCCAGCATGATTGTCAGTGTCTGTGTTTCTTGCATAACCCAGGCTCTGGTGTCAATACCAATGTAATGATTTACTACACAAACTTATTGTTAATGAATGTTGGATGCTTTGTGCAGTGTCCAGTATGTTATGGCATGAAGAGATTCTTTACACTGCTTCCTGGGATGGGACTGTCAAGGTAAGAACTGACAAACACCAATAAGGTTTGAGGTGGTTATGTAAATAGTAGGAAAATACTGTTTAGGAAAATACATGAGTTGGACCCGAAGAACAGAAACATGCATTCTCAGGAAAAAGGAAAGAATATGTCATGCATATTTGCATGACTGTAACTGTGATAAAAGAAAAGAAAAGATGCTGTCAGTGTGAAGCAAATCAAATGCATAGCATCTCTTGAGCTTGTCTTGAAGAAGTTTGTTTTGGTGTATTAAATGATCAATGTCATCCATTTATACTGCTGCAGAGTTAGACTTTTAGAGATAACTGATATATTGTACACCTGAAATTTAGAGATAAAGTTAGTGGTATAAATAATAATTGTTGCTGTTCAATGGAGCCTAAAAGAAAGAAGTTGTGCCTTTATTTTGAAAACATTATATGCTGTTTTGTTTGTTTCTCAGAAATGGCGACTGCAAGCAGATCAGAAATCAGTCAGCCCCACTGACTATCAGGCAAGTTCTTTTGACTGATTGATTATTTGATAAATTGATTAATTAATTGATTGATTGATTGATTTTGGCTTTTATTGGTCCAAGTTTGAGATAGATTAGAGACCATCTTCCACATGTCTTACACAAGCCTTTCATAAATTTCCTGTCTTCATTAACTAACAGGAGTTTTTAATTATGAGTTTGTGAGTGATCAGCCAATAATAGCCCCTTGACGGAACAGTTGAACGTGTTAGGCATCGTACTCAAAGGATGTGTTACTAGAGTTAGGAAGTAATAAAATGACTCAAGAGCAGACACATCTATCTACAGAATATGATGCCAAAAGGCACCTTTTATTTGCTTGTTTGTTTGTTGTTGGGTGGGGTTTTTAAAAATTTTATTTTAAGAGTTCTAATTGTGAAATTGCTTCATGATGGTTGTCATGAAAACAGGGTCAGATGGACCATGAAGAGGGCGTGACCTGCATGGACGTGTACGCTCCAACGCACACACTGGTGACGGGAACCAAGGACGGTCAGCTGACACTGTGGGACCTCAACACCTGCTATCCCATCAACTCCCTGTCAGGTTTGTGTGTGAAAGCAAATAAAGATACTGCAGAGGAATAGGTGTGCACGCAGCCTGTTTTTCTGTAAGAGCAGGCGAGTCGCTGCTCGGACTTCATGAGTAGTGCGCTACCCACAAGAGCGTTTCGAAAGATCGGCAACCACTAGCTGACTGCGCACTGTTTTTCCATTCTTCCACACAGCGATTTTTAACACATTGTGTCAGTGATCCCATTTTTTTTGTGTACACAATTACAGGCTAATATACTTTGATGATACATGTAGTTTTAAAGACCCCCCGCGGGTTAGGGGGAAGAATTTACCCGATGCTCCCCAGCATGTCGTAAGAGGCGACTAACTGATTCTGTTTCTCCTTTTACCTTTGTTAAGTGTTTCTTGTATAGAATATAGTCAATTTTTGGCTCACGTAAGTGTAGCCTATGCGATGGTAAACTTTGTCTGTCTGTGCGTGCGTGCGTATGTATGTATGTGTGTATGTCTGTGGTAGAAACTTTAACATTTTTGGCTAAACACCGAAATACTCATTTCACGTGGTTAATTTTCAAGCACCATCTTCAAATTATTGAAGCAATGATCAACATTGTGTCGGCATGTGTGTAGTTAAAGCGTGTATCCAAAGAAAACGGGTGGTGGGGGGTTTTGAAGGGGTACAAGCAGTTGACTGATTTGTGTCGTGTTTGGCATGTAGACGGCAGGTCAGGTGTCAAGATCAGGTCAGGGGTCGCGCGAAGGATTGTGGTCCAGTTCTCACCTCGCCGATTCGCCGGGGAAGACGATTTCATGTTGTTCGGTTTCTAAGCTCCAGAAAAGTAAATAAAGAAGATACCAAAGGGAGATTTCCTACAATTTGATCTGCACAGCGTGTTTCCAATGTCCACGCGAGGAAGAGCTGTCGAAAGCGCGGCAGTCAGTGTCGATCTTGCAGCCGTATCCCGGTAAGTTCAGAGACAGATCTAGTGTCTCCCACTCTGATAACGTGTCACCTACTGTTAATCCGTTTTGTTGAGTCACTTGAGAAAAAGTGACTCTATGTAATCGGTCAGTGTTAGTCTGTCCGGCCGGCCGTCCGTAGACACCACCTTAACGTTGGACTTTTCTCGGAAACTATCAAAGCGATCCGGCTCATATTTTGTTTAGTCGTGACCTCCAATGACCTCTACACTTTAACGATGGTTTCGTTGACCTTTGACCTTTTTCAAGGTCACAGGTCAGCGTCAAAGGAAAAATTAGACATTTTATATCTTTGACAAAGTTCATCGGATGTGATTGAAACTTTGTAGGATTATTCTTTACATCAAAGTATTTACATCTGTAGCCTTTTACGAACGTTATCAGAAAAACAAGGGAGATAACTAGCCTTTTCTGTTCGGCAACACACAACTTAACGTTGGGCTTTTCTCGGAAACTATAAAAGTGACCGGGCTCAAATTTTATGTGAACGTGACTCCCAGTGACCTCTACACTTTGACGTCGGCTTTGGTGACCTTTGACCTTTTTCAAGGTCACAGGTATGTCTTGAAGGAAAAAAATTGAAATATCATATCTCTGAAACTATTCATCGGATTTGATTCAAACTTTATAGGATTATTCTTTACATCAAATTATTTACATCTGTATTGTGTTGTGAATAGCAATTTCTTCCTGTCAATCTGATGCCTCATATAATATTCAGAACTGCGAAAGTGACTCGATCGAGCGTTTGCTCTTCTTGTTTTAATTTCTTTTTATTTCAGCAGACACGGATGTCAAACACAGTGCTAGGCAGTCACCTCTAGTGAAATGAGTTGATCTAAAGTGCCTGTAATGTTTGGATGTCTTTGCTCGTGGTTCGATTTATGTGAATTTCAAGACTTGCAGTAGAGTCTCAAGTTAAGTTTACTCTGCCCGAAAAAAACTGTCCACCATTTACTTGAACATGCAGATATAAGGAAACGGAATGAATCTGTTCTCAAAGTCAAAATGATCACGATTTTTTCCTCAGATTCAAAACATGCACTGTCATGGTTTTGTCTGTACAATTTAGTAAGTCTTAAGTACTTTGCAACAACTTCCTTGAACGTGAAAGACAGTTTTTGAATGCTAGATCTGTATCGCGTTTCATTCCAGACTCGATCCTCTCTTTGATTGTAGATCTACTGTTTGCTGTTTACGCACTATCATATGATTTGCTATGTAACGTTTGGTAAGCTTACCTTGCCACAGCTTTCTTGTCTTTGTTGGCATTTCTGGCTGTGTTGACCGTCAGAATTATTTTAAGAACCAGGCTGCTGCAGTCGACATGTTTCGCATATTGTAGGGTTACCATGCTGCATAGGTAAAGTGGCTTGTATAACCTGACTATTCTGTTTCAAAACACTGTTTATATTTGTGTAGGTTGTAGTCATCATAACTAATCGCATTTTGCCATTTGTTTCAGAAAGGAGGTTAACCTACAACAAGATCGACGCTATGTCAGATATATGCCTCAGCCACATGAAGACTTCCGAATTTAGATCTACTCGGCATGGTGACAAGTCTTGATGAAAAGTATAGGACTGAGGACAGCAGTGGAAAAAGTGCCCACATGGCAGGTACCTAACCTATTACCCTAGTCATTTTATCTGTTTGCCTTCTTTTGAAAATTATACATGGAGTTGATATGATGCGTTAGTTTTAACTGTGTGTGTGTGTGTGCGTGTGTGTGTGTGTGTGTGTGTGTGTGTGTGTGTGTGTTTGTGTGTGTGTGTTACGGAGTGAGTGAGTTTGTGTTATGTTACTGTTTGTTGATTTCTTACGGGAGCCTTGAAGGCTTCGCCTCTTGTTGTAAAGATTTTAGTCAAGCAGTATGTAAGAAATGTTAAGTCCTTTGTACTGGAAACTTGCATTCTCCCAGTAAGGTAATATATTGTACTACGTTGCAAGCCCCTGGAGCAAATTTTTGATCAGTGCTTTTGTGAACAAGAAACAATTGACAAGTGGCTCTATCCCATCTCCCCCCTTCCCCCGTCGCGATATAACCTTCGTAGTTGAAAACGACGTTAAACACCAAATAAAGAAAAGAAAGAAAGTAGTTTTAAAGGTGTTAGTATCTCTGTACACACTCTCTCTCTTTCTCTCACTTTCTCTCTCTGTGAATATTTAATGGGTTCTCTGTGCCTGTGTGACTTAAACACTTCTTTTCTCATCAACACCTTGTCAGGTTTGTGTGTGAAAGTTCTTTTATTCACTGTGCTGGTAGTGTCTGTTGGACCTAAACACATGCTATCCCATCAATTTTTTATTTTTTATTTTTTTATACCAGTTTTTAATTCTTTTTGGTACACGACATCAACATCAGACAGCAACATCAAATAACATCCCATCCCATCAAGTTCTTTTCCGCATTTGTCTGCTCAGAAGCCCAGCATAACCTGCAAAAATAGGGAAAGAAGGGGATGGTTTCATTATGTCTGACAATTTGTGCACAGTATTCTAAGATCTTCTGTGCCGGGCTTTTACTTAGAAGTGCCGTAGTGCTGACTGTGCCTATGTGTAAGCAGTCCATATGCAAGTCTGGCATACAGACTTCTTTCTCGTACTGTAGAATTTTGGTCAGTGCAAACACATCAGGCAAACACACATGCACACACTCATGCATGCTAGCACACCCACACTTACATGCACACACATGCATGCTAGCGTGCACAGCCATACAACCATGCACTCGCGCACACACAACACACACATGCATGCTAGCGTGCACAGCCATACAACCATGCACTCGCGCACACACAACACACACATGCATGCTAGCGTGCACAGCCATACAACCATGCACTCGCGCACACACAACACACACATGCATGCTAGCGTGCACAGCCATGCACTCGCGCACACACAACACACACATGCATGCTAGCGTGCACAGCCATACAACCATGCACTCGCGCGCACACAACACACACATGCATGCTAGCGTGCACAACCATAGAACCATGCACCCGCGCACACACAACACACACATGCATGCTAACGTGCACAGCCATACAACCATGCACTCACGCACACACAACACACGATACTGGTTGTCCACCGATTCTGCAGCTGCAATAAATTAAACACTTCAATCTTACTCTGACTATGTGGCGTGCCGCCGCCGACTGCTTTCTGCCTGAAATAGTCAATGTCAGATGTAATTTATTGGTGGATTTGTCTCCATTAACTCTCATAGTCATAAGCAACCACACATGGTCTTAGTCTATCATCCGAGACTGACCGCCCTGAATTTTCTTACAACTGCTATCTGGTCTTCTGTCAACAGCCACACCCCGGCTGTGACTCCATAGCACGCACTCATGTTCTGAGTCTATGACCGACCGCATTAAAATTTCTTATCGCTAATACCTGGTCTCATGTCATCAGCACACACACCGGCTGTGACTCCATAGCACACACACATGCTCTGAGTCTATGACCGACCGCCCTGAAATTTTCTTATCGCTAATACCTGGTCTCATGTCATCAGCACACACACCGGCTGTGACTCCATAGCACACACACATGCTCTGAGTCTATGACCGACCGCCCTGAAAGTTCTTATCGCTAATACCTGGTCTCATGTCATCAGCACACACACCGGCTGTGACCCCATAGCACACACACATGCTCTGAGTCTATGACCGACCGCCCTGAAATTTCTTATCGATAATACCTGGTCTCATGTCATCAGCACACACACCGGCTGTGACTCCATAGCACACACTCATGCTCTGAGTCTATGACCGACCGCCCTGAAATTTCTTATCGCTAATACATGGTCTCATGTCACCAGCACACACACCGGCTGTGACTCCATAGCACACACACGTGCTCTGAGTCTATGACCAACCGCCCTGAAATTCCTTATCGCAAGTACCTGGTATCATGGGACATCAATACCGTAACCCTTACCACTATTACTGGCATGGAAGTAGGCTCCCCCAAAAAAAGGGCCAAAACGCCCCGTCCTATACTACTGCCTTTTAGTTCTCTGTATCTGTATCTGTAAGTTACCCTACACTTGTGGGAGTTGTGTACCAGAATCACTCGTGCTGTTTACCTGACACTGACAGTGAAACCTTGTTCCACTTGTAATGTAACTGTTTTTCTGACAGACCCTTTTAACAACCCATTGCCCTGCCAACGTGCAAAACAGCTTTTTTCAATGATTTATACAGTCTGCACTGCCCGCACGGTGCCAGGTGCACCCCATCAGCTAGGAAGCTGCGCCTCAGTGTGTTATATTTCTGGGCATTCTGTTGAGGAAAGAAGACAAAATCATGTGTCCAGAAGAACAACCCCGCCGTGTTATTCACTTCTGCGGCCAGCTTTTCGTTCACCTCTTGGGCCTTGGTATTGTAGTCCTCATGCATTGCACGCCCCTTCCCTGTAGTATGAAATCGAGGCATTAGTTGACATATCATGACCGCTCTGATGTGGAACTTCGTCTTCAAATGCGTGGCTGTCGCCAACAATTGAGCAGCGATCAGTTCTGCCGAGTCCCTGGGGGAAATATCGTTATCCCCAATCAACAAAATCAACAACTCAGTCGAGTGACTAATCATATGGTCGGCAGCCTCACAAAGATTTTTTATCTTCCAGCCTCCGACCCCCTTCATGGACACCTTGCATTGCTGAAATCCAAAATGAGTATCCACTAGCCCATCCCTCTCAGCGAACTCGCTAAGTCTTCGCACAAACGAATGACCGTACACCATGATATTCCCCCACTTGCAGGATGACCTAGATTCCGCTGATCTAGCCATTGTTTTCCGAACAAAGACCTGTAGTTATGCTCAACGCTAACTACACTGATCGCCACAGTTTTTTCCCAAAAAAAATTGCGTCAATTACCCCTCAACCTTACGAGGTATAACTTGACCACATAAAAACATCAAATTCAATACTTATTCCTTCGAACCACGTCGAATCCCCTTTGATGCAAACTTGTCCGTGCTGTAGCGTCCCTTTTTGAGAAGTGGCCTTGACCCTTGATAGCAAATCTATCATGACAAGAAAGGTGGACTAGGCCAGTGGACTCAAAATAAAATGGGATCGGTCTTGAGACCTGTAACTAACTCCTCAACTTAAATTTCATTTCTGTGCATTCGTATACATGTAAGAGTATGTGCTTCTTTGTATTGTTTCTTTGTATTTGCTTTTCATGCATGTAAGTGATGTTGTGTATGGAGTGACATGCAATTGACTTAGTTTCCTTCCACGCTAATTAGTATATTGAAGACGAGTAAATTTGTTGCATGTCTTTTCTTCCTGCAGTGCATCACGGTGAAGTGAACGCCTGCCTCGTCTCCTCAGGTAAAACTACAAACTTCTAGTTTTTGAACCCAGATGCAAATCAGTGTATCCCGGCCCCAAGCATGCTTGACAATTATAAGTCAAAGGTCAATTGTTGTGTTTAGTACAATCTTCCCACACTTCAAATTAGCTCAAACTGACAGGTGGTGATGGCAGATTATTCTGTATCTTTTCTTGTATAGTGAAACCGCCCCCCCCCCCACCCTCCAAGACCTCCAAAAATCTCAGAAAAGCAGGTCTTTGAAAGGAGGTACTTATAAAATGGAGATATGCATACAGAGGTTATGAAGAGGCAGTGTGAAAAAGCAACGTCTTAAAAGGGGGAGAGTCTTAAATTAGGGAGGGGGGGGGGGGGGGTGGTGGTCTTAAAAGGAGGGTTCCACTGTATCTCTTTCAATTACTTTGGTAGGGCAAATTAAGACACAGTGACAATTTTTTCTCTTTCATAACATCTTTGGGGTTTTCCACCTCTGAAGCCTGTCACTAATTGGACAAAGTCGACTTTGTGAAATCTACTTCAGGAAGCTCGCTGCACGGAGCTTCGGTACTGAATTTTTGTTAAAAAAAAACTTTTCAAAATATTCACAAAGTCGACTTCTGGCTCAATTAAAGACTGCCTTTACCAGAAGAACTTGATGCTGGTGCTGATGGTTTTTCTTTCTGTTCTGTGATCAGAGCACCAGCGCATCGTGACCTGTGGCTCCGACCGACTGCTCAGGGTCATTGACATGGAAACGCTGACAGAACTATTCTCCAAGGATATTCAACATGAAATTCTGTGAGCTGCGAGCAAGACCTGAATTTTAATGAATGCATAATGTAGCTAATAGATTCATGCTTTTGTTTCAAAAGCTGCAAGATGAATACGTTACTTTTGCAAGCAATTATTTGAAAGACCTCAGGTAGTGTTTTTCTTGCAAGTTCAGTCTTTAGGCCAGATTACAGTCACCGGTCATTGTCACATTTAACTTTGAAGTTACTGATCATTTTAACTGTATGTTCATCAAGCCATCCTTTATGCATCAAAGTCAATCAAGGGTGGAATAGACTGACCCGCTGATATAAAAATGACCCATTGATATAAAAATAATGTTGACTAATAACCTACCTTGTGTTCTGGATCTGGATCTGGATTTGTTACGTTGCAGGAACCACTGTTGGTCATCTTCGCAACGGATGCGGGAGAGTGCATACAATAATTTTGAATACAATAAAAGTCCTGACTTTGGTGGGACAAGTCATATATACTGTCCCGTCACATCAATGTCTTTTCGCTCTTAGTGACTTATTAAAATGTTAAAAACTGAGCTCTGTAGGTGGTCAGTGTTGGGGCAGCCCTGATGACGGCAGTCTCAGCGCTGAAGATGCTGCGCTGGCTGGCTGGGCTGGTCGTGCTGGGAGGTCTGCGTCACTCAGCTGATTCCACTCTGCGACTGTCCGTACGAAGAAGGAGTTCTTGTACTGGTCTGTCTTGCAGGTGGGGATGCGGAAGCCTCGTGTGTTGTTTACAGCTTGCCGCTCGATGATATTGCTGCTTTCATACCCCTGGAACCTTGTGGGGACGACTCTCCGTGTTGATTACGGTGTATAAAGTCCATGCATATGTGTCTAAAAAATGCTACTGGGAATATGTTGAGTGAAGACTACACAATATTTATCACAGGTGTGTGGGAGCGTTGAACGGCGCTGTGGTGACAGGGGACAAGGAAGGTTACCTGCGGGTGTGGGACATGGACATAGGACAGGTGGCAGCTCAGCTCCAGGCTCACACAGGTATGTAGGCTTTATGAGTTTGCAGTCTGAGACAGTATGATAAGGTGTGTCTGACTGTGGGACATGGACATAGGACAGGTGGCAGCTCAGCTCCAAGCTCACACAGGTATGTAGGCTCTAGCAGTTTGTAGTCTAGCTAAGACAGTATAACAATCTGTTTAGGACTGGCCATGGCAGCTTATAACCCCTGGCGTTGGCCTGTTCTTTTGGTTGAAACATTGTTTTCTTCAACAATCCATTTTTTCAAATACTTAATTAACAATAAGAACTAAATCAACAACAAGCTGCATATTATAGTAGTTATCTATACAGTGCCTCTATTGATACAACCATCATCGAACGCTGAAGAAGAAGGAGAAGCCTCTTCTGTGTTTTCCCCCTTGTATCTTGTTTGTTTTGTTGCAGGCCCTGTGTCTTGCCTCAACACAAGAGTGAAGGGCGCCGTCTTGTCAGGGGGTCAGGACAGGTGTGTCAAACTGTGGAAACCACACCACTGACACCATAGACACTGCATACACTACATGGTCTGTCATAGTGCCACTGACACCATAGACACTGCATACACTACATGGTCTGTCATAGTGCCACTGACACCATGGACACTGCATACACTACATGGTCTGTCATAGTGCCACTGACACCATAGACACTGCATACACTACATGGTCTGTCATAGTGCCACTGACACCATAGACACTGCATACACTACATGGTCTGTCATAGTGCCACTGACACCATGGACACTGCATACACTACATGGTCTGTCATAGTGCCACTGACACCATAGACACTGCATACACTACATTGTCTGTCATAGTGCCACTGACACCATAGACACTGCATACACTACATGGTCTGTCATAGTGCCACTGACACCATGGACACTGCATACACTACATGGTCTGTCATAGTGCCACTGACACCATAGACACTGCATACACTACATGGTCTGTCATAGTGCCACTGACACCATAGACACTGCATACACTACATGGTCTGTCATAGTGCCACTGACACCATGGACACTGCATACACTACATGGTCTGTCATAGTGCCACTGACACCATAGACACTGCATACACTACATTGTCTGTCATAGTGCCACTGACACCATAGACACTGCATACACTACATGGATTGTCATAGTGCCACTGACACCATGGACACTGTCTACACTACATGGTCTGTCATAGTGCCACTGACACCATAGACACTGCATACACTACATGGTCTGTCATAGTGCCACTGACACCATAGACACTGCATACACTACATGGTCTGTCATAGTGCCACTGAAATAACTATGCTGGATATATTACAAAGCTGTGGAAAGCAGGAGCACTGACACCATAGACATTGTACAACACATGGACCGTCATAGTGCCACTGACATAATTATCTATGCTGGATATACATGTATTACAAAGCTGTGGAAAGCAGAAGCACTGACACCGTCGGTTGAATAGACTGTTACTGTGTCACTGACGTTGTGTGGTGGATGAATAGACTGTTACTGTGTCACTGACATTGTGTGGTGGATGAATAGACTGTTATATTGTGTCACTGACGTTGTGTGGTGGATGAATAGACTGTTATATTGTGTCACTGACGTTGTGTAGTGGATGAATAGACTGTTACTGTGTCACTGACATTGTGTGGTGGATGAATAGACTGTTACTGTGTCACTGACGTTGTGTGGTGGATGAATAGACTGTTACTGTGTCACTGATGTTGTGTGGTGGATGAATAGACTGTTACTGTGTCACTGACGTTGTGTGGTGGATGAATAGACTGTTACTGTGCCACTGACATTGTGTGCTGGATACTTCCACTGACATCTGTATGCTGTATAGATTGCAACTCTATGGAATGTAGAAACATTGACACCAGTCAGAGAATGAACTGTCACAATACTACTGACAACAAGTACTGGAGATGTCCACTGATGTATGCATGGTGGATGGATTACCAAGCTGTGGAAGCGTCATCAACGCTGACTCCATTCTCTATAGATAGACTGTCACTGTGCCACTGTCAATCGCTGGATAGCTTCACCGACATCTGTATGCTGAATAGATTACAACGCTGTTGCAACTTCAATGGTAACACCATACACCAGACACAACTGTCATTATGCCTCTTACGAGTGCTGGATGTTTTCACTAATGAATGCATGCTGGTCTCTCTATTAATACTGTCAATAGCTATTGTACAGGACCCATTGTTCTTATGTTCTGTGCTTTGGGTATTCAAGTTGGTGCTTGTGAAATCAAGAACAAGTTGTCTGTGATTTTGGAAGATGTATATCTATATATTATTTTTTGAATAGCAATGTTCTGCAAGTCAGGTCAGCATGACATTGCAGTTGATTATAATCTCTGCTTGCAGTAGTCTGACTTGCACAGACACAGATACAGAGACACACATACACACACACACACACACACACACACACACACACACACACACACACACACACACACACACACACACACAGACACACACACAGACATACAGACTAACAGACACACACACACACACACACACACACACACACACACACACACACACACGCACATGTACACTGATGCTCATTCATTCTCGCACGCTCTCTTTCTCTCTCTGTCTCTGTATCTCTCTGAATGACAAACACATTCTTGAAACTGTCTCTGTTTGTAATACTGTTGTCCACATTGCTTGAGGCAAACTCCAGTAGAAAATCCTTCTCTTTTGCATGTGCAACTCTATATTTTGAAGGCTTTGGCTTTATTGCTCAGGTTTTTGTACATGTGTGCATTACGATTGTGTGATGTTTGTTGAGTGCCTTTTCTAAAGAGTGTTTTGACCCAGGAGAGTATTGCATTGGATTTTTTACATTGAGCTGGAAGCATGAACCATTAAAATCAAACAAAGAAAAAGAAAAAGCCCAACTGGCGAACCAAAAAAACAAACCAATCCAACAAACAAACAAGCAAAACACAACAACTGAACAAAGAAAGAAACCAGCCAGAAGTATTGGTTGAAGTTTGTCAGAGTCTAGACAGATGACAGTATTGTCCTGTCAGAATTTTGATAAATGTATTCTCTTTAATGTGCTTATTACATGGGTGCAACTCTGCCGGCTACACGCCGGCAGCCGGTTTTTGGTTTCATCGGCTGCCGATGTTTTTGTTCCAGGAGAGGTTTTTTTTGGCATTTTAAATACTAAAAAAGCTGGACCCCAACTTTTGCCGGTTTTTGGAATTTTCCAGGTTGCACCCATGTTATTAAAAGGCAGCTACAAAATTAATACATTTTCAAACACATGTTTGAGGAGTTAAACAATTATATCCTTTGAAATAGGTTGCTTCGTTATAGAGGTTTTTCAGCAATTAGAAGTGCTTTCAATGATTGGTCTTTGCGCTTTAAATTCATGGTGCCAGTCGTGTATGTGTCATGCAAGTTCAAACGCGTTTCAATGGAGTGGCTCAATTCATTATGAATGCAAGATACTTATACCTTATTTATATTTTTGACCCTTTTATGACATTTTACAAAGACCGAGAGAGTCAGTGTTCCTCTGAGACTGTGCTAGTGAACAATGACTGTCGCGATCAGTGTAAAATGTCATATCTTGATCAAAAATACAAATAATATTTATGTATCGATCCACTTTGGTTAGAATTCCTTTTAGTTTTTACGATTGAATTTGCACAAAAACATGCGCTCTTTTGTAGTCTCCGCTGGCCGCCTAGATATGAGCTTTTGTCGGACTCAGATGTCACATGGCTCAAAGAAGGTAATATGTAAATCCAATTTCAATCGATATATTATGCTGTGTTGTTGTTGTTACCATAATTATGTTGAAAACTGCATTTTCTAAAATGTGTCGATTGTAAAAATGAATGTGCATGCATTATACTTTACATTTGCACTGTGAGTACCTTAAGCATAACAACGAAATATCAACTTTAAACAATTTATGTTCCTTTCATTTTATTTTATTTCATATATTTATTTTTGTGTGGTAACGTCATTATTCTGTTATATTTTTCTCTCATAATGTTGAACCATCTGACACAGTGAAAAAGCTTGATTGTATTTTTTTCAAAATTTGAGACAACGGCGTAGCAGTGCTTTTAATCATCCTGAAAATGTTGCAGCGAAAAAAAAGTAAAAAGAAAGAAAAACAACTCTGTTTGACTAAGTGCGTAACTGAAAAGTGATTTGAAAAATTACACCTATGTTTCAGTATTTCCTTTGGTTCGTTTCAGGGACTTTCAGTCAAATATGAAGAGCAGTGCAATTTTCACTGATTTACCTTGACTTGTTCAGCATTAACTCAGGTAGTTTAGGTTCAATGTATGTGTTCAGGTTCTATAATTTGATCATTCACATTAATTGTCACATCATAAGTTTGGTCTGAAGATTTGGAAAAGGTGTAAGTGATGTCTAATTCTGTTTTTGTTACATCATTGTTGAATGCCATAAGTGTCAGTTATGATGAAATCTGCATGACAGAGGGTAAGACTTACTGTGATTGTGTCATTGTTTTGATTTTTGCTGCCAGAAGAAAGAGATAGTTTGTGTGTGTGTGGGATTCATGACTCGAATTCATTGTCTTCATTTCGTTAACCAGGCGTGCTGGGAACACACACAACAAGCGTACACATGCATGGAAGCATACACGTTTTCACTCACTCACTCTCTCCAATGATCACATAATTATATTGAAAGTAATCAACAATATAGAACAAGAAATTTTCTTCACAGAACACATTTAATCAATTGGCCATAGTCTAACATGTAGCAGACCTGATGCTACTTACAACAACAACAAACAAGTCGCGTAAGGCGAAAATACAACATTTAGTCAAGTAGCTGTCGAACTCACAGAATGAAACTAAACGCAATGCAACGCAGCAAGACCGTATACTCGTAACATCGTCAGTCCACCGCTCACGGCAAAGGCAGTGAAATTGACAAGAAGAGCGGGGTAGTAGTTGTGCTGAGAACGATAGCACGCTTTTCTGTACCTCTCTTCGTTTTAACTTTCTGAGCGTGTTTTTAATCCAAACATATCATATCTATATGTTTTTGGAATCAGGAACCGACAAGGAATAAGATGAAAGTGTTTTTAAATTGATTTCGACAATTTAATTTTGATAATAATTTTTATATATTTAATTTTCAGAGCTTGTTTTTAATCCAAATATAACATATTTATATGTTTTTGGAATCAGCAAATGATGGAGAATAAGATGAACGTAAATTTGGATCGTTTTATAAAAGAAATATCTTTTTTACAATTTTCAGATTTTTAATGACCAAAGTCATTAATTAATTTTTAAGCCACTACGCTGAAATGCAATACCGAAGTCCGGGCTTCGTCGAACAATACTTGACCAAAATTTCAACCAATTTGGTTGAAAAATGAGGGCGTGACAGTGCCGCCTCAACTTTCACGAAAAGCCGGATATGACGTCATCAAAGACATTTATCAAAAAAATGAAAAAAAACGTAAGGGGATATCATACCCAGGAACTTTCATGTTAATTTTCATAAAGATCGGTCCAGTAGTTTGGTCTGAATCGCTCTACACGCACGCACACACACACACACACACACACACACACACATACACCACGACCCTCGTCTCGATTCCCCCCTCGATGTTAAAACATTTAGTCATAACTTGACTAAATGTAAAAATCACACACAAAACACAAGATGACTGGAAAAAAGCCACTGAGAACGGAAGGTGTGCTAATTGCAGTTGGTTACTGAACAAATCTAGCATAAAAATCAATCTAGCGTGACATGTTGATGGAAGAGGGCCGATGTCGCCGTTGATTTGAATGATCCATCTTACAACAAACACAAAACCAGCAAGTACAAAAATCAAAAGGATTGCATTCACGGTACATGTAGACATATATTGGCTCGTAATGATTAATACTGATATTTTTGGCAGTGCCATTTTCCTGAGCAAGAACTGAAGTTGACTTTGTTGTAGAAATTACAATGGTACTAGCAGGAAGCAGTTCACTTGACTACAAGCAGATAAAAAAATTAAAAAAAACTTATACATATATATACACATACATGTAGGCCTACACATACATATTCACAGCTTTCACCCAGAGCGTGCATGTTCGCATTTACCACCTGACTTCAGTGTGGGAGCAAACCTCTCCGCGTTGTGATACAGCATAATGCAGCCATAAGACCATTCAAAACTTAAAAACAAAAAAATAAAAACGTCTCTAAGCACGGTCGTCTTCACTTACAAAAGCACGCACACATTGGCATATTGCAATTTAATCCATTTTAGTCCCATGAGATCGTAGCAAAGAGCGACCAAATCTACAAATCTAAACTAAACTTCTTTGTCTGAATCACTACAAAAAAAGTTATGTACGTGATATGCGCAATTCGAAATAAATGCAACCTGCAAAATCTTCTTTTCTTTAAAACAACGTACGCATTTTTTTGTCAAAAGATTCGCTTTAAAAGCTTTTCAGTACTGAATCACCAGATGAGCTGATAAGGGATATGTGTGGATCGATAAAGTGTATATTGAAAGAAAAATGTAGTCTGGATCCGACACTGAGACTTTTTTTTCATGCAAAATGATCAATCTGAAACATGTCAGTATAAATGGATGGACAGCTGCACTATTACTTTCTAAATCATAGCAAACAAACAAACAAAACATCAGGAAGAAATTATAATATTCATCTAACTCATGAACACAAAGTGTTCCAGTTTGCTCTCGACCTTTACGCGATGTCCTTAAAAACATAACCCTAAAGCACAGCGGCAAAAAGAAAAAACAATCAGAAAAACACGTGTATAGACTTGCACATAAATCTTACTCATAAACGCAAAGAAAATTCCACAGTTAGTTCTCGACCTTTACACAATCTCCTTGTTCCGTTATTTCAACAATAGCAGCAGCCGGAAAACGCCTTGGGCTCAGTGACAGAGAGAGAGAGCACGCACGTGTCACCCTCACCAAACCAACATGGCTGACATTTCATCCATTGTTCTCTGCGCTGGATTCCACAGACGATCGGAAATGTCGAAGAGACAGTATCCGACACGACAACGAACGGTCGTGAGTGTTCTTCTATACGTTTGTAGTGCTTTGACCTAGTCGTGCACCAAAGGAAGTCAGTGGTGGTGGCGCCTGTAATCATCAAGTGTGTTACCCATTATTAGACAGATTGTTTTCTTTGAACTCGGACCATCTGCACGTGACTTTAGTCAAGGACACATTCAGCAACTAGAATAGGGCACACTGTTTCAAGTGGCGTCGACCAAAAGGACACAAACGTCGCTTGTTCAAAAGAAGTTAGCGGTGTAATTCTTTTTCTTCTTATTTTATTTCTCTGAAGTTTTTAACACAATCAAGTACTGACAATATTTATGAAAAGGGACTCTTTTGTTACAGGATTGTTGGTTACGTCACTTAAAACCACACAAAGGTCTTTTAATCATCATATGACATTGTGGCGTCACGGGAGAGCCTTTATGATGTTACTAAATAGGCCTACGTAACACTTAAGATCCCGTACAGCCAACGTTATTGGCAGCTACAAAATGTACACTGATGTGTCCAGCAAACACATCAGTTCAAGACTATCTGTTTCATGATATGCCGTATAAAATGTATGCCTAAGATTTGTTAATAAAATTTAGACTTTTACGTCCGCTTTAGATTGATGTCCCTTTCAAACCTTCAAAAACAAGCCTCATAAATCAGACACGAACTAAATCAGACAGTTCAATCCCGCACTATCATTCTTCGGACGCATTTATATTTTCTGTCAACAATTCAACTTCTTTCAGTCAAGATCTTTCAACAACATTATATGCAGAGAGCAAAGAACAAAATAGAAATAATGGTTGCAGAGGCAACCACACATCGTTTGGAGAACGATGAAAGCATATTTAGTTCAATCCCGCACTATCTTCGGACGCATTTATATTTTCTGTCAACAATTCAACTTCTTTCAGTCAAGATCTTCCAACAACATTATATGCAGAGAGCAAAGAACAAAAATGTGATTAGAATATGAATCGGGTATTTTCACCGATACCTTCCTGACTCACCTGGCTTTCCACCCTCCTCCGCTTCTTCCTCCATCCATCCACCCCTATTATCCACCCACCACCCATCCTCCCTTCCTTGGATGACCGACGAACATGTTTACACATAAATTACACGGCAGTACAATGCAATTGAGAAGTCACTGACTAGAAAGACTGTCACGATTGTTTCCGTGCCTACGTAAGGCCAAAAAAAAATAGGTCTGTTTACGGTAACATAGGCCAAAAAAATAGGGTCGGTAGGTCGGGATATGTTGGTTTTTTTTTGTTTTTTTTTAAACCATATTTTTACGTTATTTTGCAAAAAAACCCAAAAGATGGGTTTTTGTTTGGTTTTTTTTCCCAAATGCCAAAAAAAAGTCTAGGCCGGGTCGCGCGAAAAAATAGGGTCGGTCGGTTTACCGTAAACAGACTATTTTTTTTTGTGTGCATAATGCTGCACTAGGTGCCCAGGCGAAAAAGTACCACAGTTTACTATAGTAAAAGTACTATAGTATACCACAGTACTATACCACAGTATACTATAGTAAATGTACTATAGTATACTATAGTACAATAAAGTACTTTGGTAAATGTACCATAGTATACTATAGTACATAGTGGTAAATGTACTATAGTATACTATAGTTTTTGAGTTGTTCTTTGCTACTGGTCACAAGTGGGGGTCAGCTCACACGCAAAAAATAGGGTCGGTAGGTCGGGATATGGTTTTTTTGGTTTTTTTTTTAAACCATATTTTTACGTTATTTTGCAAAAAAACCCAAAAGATGGGTTTTTGTTTGGTTTTTTTCTCCCAAATGCCAAAAAAAAGTCTAGGCCGGGTCGCGCGAAAAAATAGGGTCGGTCGGTTTACCGTAAACAGACTATTTTTTGTGTGTGCATAATGCTGCACTAGGTGCCCAGGCGAAAAAGTACCACAGTTTACTATAGTAAAAGTACTATAGTATACCACAGTACTATACCACAGTATACTATAGTAAATGTACTATAGTATACTATAGTACAATAAAGTACTTTGGTAAATGTACCATAGTATACTATAGTACATAGTGGTAAATGTACTATAGTATACTATAGTTTAAATTGTAAATGTACTATATGATTTTGGTCATTTGAAAAAAAAATGTACTGTGGTATACTATAGTATACTATGTGGTACTTTTTCACTTGGGTGGGGAGTGCAATACCGAACCATTATCATCACCATTGTCGTCTGCATCATTACTGTTATCATTGTCATCAATGTTATCGTCTTCGTCCTCATCTTCATCGCCATACAATACATAATCATCATATTCATCGCACAAGCAAATTTTCTGAAAACTGCGTATACAGAAGTGCACACACACACACAAACACACACAAACACACACACACACACACAAACACACACACACACACACAAACACACACACACACATGCAAGCACGCACGCACGAACACACACACACACACACACATATTCAAACACGTGCGTGCACGTACGCACACACAAACACACGCACAAACACAAACACACACACATTGCAATCTACTGAGAATGCATAACAAGAGGAAAAAACTCTAAAATACGGACAATACTCAGTATAGCACTTCAGAGAACTGTTGCTGGATTAAATGTTCAACGTAAGAAAATGCGGCCAAACAAACAAAGGAACAGTTTGTTCTCCTCCTCCGCTCAACCCCCATACCAACCCCTTCTTTAACACAACACAACTCTCAAAAATATTTCTACCCGAGCCTGTCTTCACCACTCACATAATATGGACTGAACACAATGGCAGTGCAACACTAAACACCCACGTCAAAGCATCAAGTTTTCTGTGAAGTCACTGAGAATGACGCCCACGTCAAAGCATCAAGTTTTCTATGAAGTCACTGAGAATGACGCCCACGTCAAAGCATCAAGTTTTCTGTGAAGTCACTGAGAATGACGCCCACGTCAAAGCATCAAGTTTTCTGTGAAGTCACTGAGAATGACGCCCACGTCAAAGCATCAAGTTTTCTATGAAGTCACTGAGAATGACGCCCACGTCAAAGCATCAAGTTTTCTGTGAAGTCACTGAGAATGACGCCCACGTCAAAGCATCAAGTTTTCTATGAAGTCACTGAGAATGACGCCCACGTCAAAGCATCAAGATTTCTGTGAAGTCACTGAGACCGACGTAGTGCCTCATGGCGGAAGGGAGGGGGAGGTGGGGGACGCGCTTGAGGATGGAGGTGTCTCCAGCGGCGTGGTTGAGGGCCGTCCTGACAGCGGTCCTGCTGAGCTCCATCAGCGTGCACGTGCTGCTCGCGCGCTGTCCCAGCCAGTGCAGCAACTGGGTCTTGGCGCGCGTGGCGGCTCGCTCCGAGGTGGAGATGCGGTAGAAGAGCGGGGAGAAGGACGGGATGCGGCGCGAACACTGCTCCACCTCCTCCGGCGTGGGCTGGTAGCCGCACAGGACTAGCAGCTTCACCACGTGGCTCTCGCAGCGAGAGAACGCTTCCACCAGCAAGCTGCGAGAGTAGGACGAAGGGAGAAGCTGGTTGAGGTTGTGGCTGTGTTTGCGCTCATCGCTGTACGCTCTCTGCACGCGACAGCCGTTGAAGAGCAGCAAGGAAGCGATGAAACTGCGGTCGATGTCGATGGTGGCAGACAGAGGTGTCCACTGGTAGTCACCCTCGGACAGCCGGCAGCCCGCCTCTATGAGGAGTCTCAGCGTAGTGTCTAAAGCTTGGCCGCACTGTAAGGACCGCGAAGAGATCCTGTGGTAGAATATCGCCGTCAGGAAGGGCGTGGTAGCCGCCATGCTGCTCGTCACAGCGTTGACGTCACAGCCACGCGCGATCAGCGTGCGTATGACGTCATGGTTGCCGCTGCGGATGGCCTCGTGCAAGGGGGTGCGCAGCTGGCTGTTGGTGGCGGTGACGTCAGCCCCGGCGTCGCAGAGGAGGCAGGCAAGGGTGTGGAGGTCGGCGTGGATGGCGCGATGGAGCGGCGTGTTGCCCGCCTTGTCCGCCGCGTTGATGTCACAGGAGGGCAGCGTCACCAGGAAGGCCGCCACGTCATCACGCCGGTAGTTGCAGGCCACGTGCAGCGGGGTGTGGCCCTTAGTGTCACGCCTGTTCACCTCGTGCGCTGTCAGGCGACTGACGCACGTGCACGGACCCTTTCTGGCCTGCACGTGGTGATTTTTGTGGACTAGTGACTTTTCACCGCTTCCACCTAAACCGTCATCATTGTCTAAAGTCTCAGCATCTCCTTCACTGTTCAAGCTACCACCACCATGTTCTGGCGTCTTAAACTCGCCTTTCAAGTTTCTCACAGACTGTTTTTCTTTGGCATCGTTGTTCAAGCGTAGAGACAGTGCGCAGGAAGGGCAAGGTTGGGAGTCAGGAGGCGGGGTGAAGGCGGCAGGGGTGTGGGAGAGCAGGAGGCAGAGAATAGCGAGGTGTCCGTAGTGACAGGCCCAGTGCAGCGCAGTTCTGCCGTCGGCGTCCACAGCCTCTAGCCTGCAGCCAGAGCTGAGCAAGGCACGGACCTTGTCTTCCCTCCCTGCCTTCACTGCCTCCAGGAGTTGCTCCTCTTGTTGCACCAACTGGGTCGGCATCCTGAGATCGTATGGGTCACTTTCAGGGATCGTTTAGTCAGTAAAAAGCTCTCGACGAAGACCTGAGAGCAACAGGTAAAGGTCAATGCTGATTTCTGAGTGAAGTGGAACCTGGGTTTTGAGATCTTCTTTTGAGAAAAGACCCTATTTCTCACACTTTTGCTCCACTAAGACTGTAAGTTTACCTCCATAGTAATTAAAAAACTAAGGACGCTTTTATCGGAAGTTATTCTTGATTTATTGGAGGCTTTATAAGGAGAATGACACTGTACTAAACATTGTTGCTGAAGTGCTACCCTTCGTTGACTGCTGGAATTGGTGACTTCGTGAACACGCAACGGCACTGTTGCTTTTTTTTGTCAAAAAGAGCAGACTGCAGACTTCATGGCAGCCACCAACCTGAGGATATGACGGCCATGAAAGTCGAACGCAGAAGAAGAAGAAGTCAAGAAGATGATATGTCGGAGGTATGAAAGTCTTGTTGAAGATGCAGCACTACTGGGGATTAAAGACTATCAGTGAACGATCACTATTGGCGACTAGTCAGTTCATCAGAGCTGTCAATGACTTAGCCACAGCGAAGCAGTGTCGATGACTTAGCCACAACGAATAGCAGTGTCGATGACTTAACCACAACGAAGCAATGTCGTTGACTTAGCCACAACGAAGCAGTGACGATGACTTAGCCACAACGGAGCAGTGTCAATAGACAACACAATTCATCATGACTCTTGATTAGAACACCGCAGTAAAATTACACTGCTGAAAATGGTTTGTGAGACTAAAGCTGTAATGGTGGTGACAATGAACTGATATGAAAACTAGTTATATTTGTCGATGTCAACAAATGACACACTGGCGAAATGTACATTCGTTCGCACGTCTAATGTTGCGAAGAACAAGGAATACTGCAGGTGTCCGGAGTGTATCACAGAGGTAATACTATGAGAGTTAAGTGCGCGTAGTTTCCCACTTATTGTTAGTGTTGCTAATACGAGTAGTGGCACGTTTCTGGTATTGCACTTGGAAGCGGATGCAGACTTGAGTCCGCGCTTTCGAGAGCTCTACAAATGAATATGGCTCTGAACTAAAAGAGTACCGCACAAACTATATAGAAAGAGAACACAAACACAAATAGATTCAGAAAAGACACGAGCACTGTAACAAAATACCGTTGATCCGTTGTTGGGGCAGATTACCGACCCACCTGCATACGTAGAGCAACAGTAGTACGAAGGCTGGACAATAAAACTTATACCTTGGTCATACTGACCAGTCTCTTGCACTATGGTGACAATTCTAGCACCTTCGTAAGGCGACCATAAAGTTCAGTACTGCCGACTGAGTGCAATGATCTCTGCGATGACACTACGGTCTTATGGTCACGATAAGGAGCTTATCACGTCAGTGAGATCGGCATAAAGGTTGTCCAGGTTTCCCTTTATTCCTGTCTAAACCCTCACGGGCCTTACTTCAGGGTTGTGTCTCGTATTTCAAAAGCAATACAAAATCCCTGTCCCCAAAACGACGTGGTAAAAATTTGATTGCAGGTTCCACCGTCTCACAATTTTACTATGAACTTTTCATCATAGTCAAGAAATAAACGCCGCCACATACTTGTCCGTCGGGCACTTTTAGTCGGGTATTTCCCGTATTTTGATTTGCTTTATTGTTTAATGTACGATTAACAGTCTCACTTTGTCGCCAGTCTCAGTCTCTCTCTGTAACATCACCCATTCCAGTCTCTCTGTCACCAGCTTCAATGTCTCTGTCAGTCTCTCTCCAGTCTTTCAGGCGCTGGTAAAGATCTCGAGTTCTTTGTCGCAATGATGTGTGGGGCCGCCCTATACTCGTAAACTCGTATCCCGTGTGATGCTTTTTCCTCGGTCAAGATTTCATCGTGGGTGAGAGGTCTATGGCCATAATCAGACATCCCAGACCGCTACAGAGATGATATCAGCCATGATAGGATTACACATTTCACTGTCGCTTTTGTCCGTCTTTTCAACGCTGACACCACAGCAGACCGTGTCCAGGCTTCTTTCTCTGTTCAACGCTTTCACGTTGAATTTAGACTGAGAGACTGACAACACCACAATACCAATTCCTCCTTCCTTCGAGATTTTCTGACTGAATCACAAATCCTGACCACAACAAAATGCTTGTCCTTTCTCTCCACAATACTTTCAAGTTGAGATAGGGAGACTGGCCGCACTGCTGAGACTGATCACACTGACGACACAGTACTAATGGTTGTTCTCTCTTCAAGATGTTCACCTTGAACTACACAGATTGGCCGTCACAACGCAACCATATGCCTTTCTATTCCGAAGATTTCGCGATGAAGCAGATAAAGAGATTCAGCACTACTGGGTCCGGATGTCCTGCTTGATCCCGAACGAAGAAAAAACTATATAAAAGAATCAGTAATCACTGTGTGGACATCTTTAGACCCGCCGCTGGGACATGTTCCCGCTTAAAAACCGTCAGAGTATTGTCCGTTCTGTCATGACCCGGTGTCACGATTTCATCTTTCGCCTGTGTACATATTTCCCCCTCGACATATGCTCAAGACTGAAATGTTGTTTCCTAGTAAAATTAAGAAGTGAAATTATTTATGGACGAAAAGCATGTCAGTTTCTTGCATGTGAAGAAAATTGGTGGTAAAATTTAATAGATTTCACCCCCAAAATCGAATTCTTCGAAAACGTGTACCGAGTGGTTACGTCCCTTGAGTTAGAAGGAAAACATTTTAGGATGAATCAAATTTATAAGTTAAATAAAACAAATTGGTTGGACAAATTTGGCCCCATGAATGTAAGGTACACAAGGTCCCTCATCAGTACTATCGAAGGTTTTTTTTATGTTCAGTGTAGAGTTTATACTAGATCAACGAGGCCGAGAAGCGAAATATCAACACGGCGAAAGATGAAAACGTCACACCGGGTCGTCTTTCCAACTCCACTCCTTTACGACCTGAACGGAGCTGTCGTGGTGTCACCGTTGATCTGTATTAGCACTGACTGCCACGTTCACGTACAGACTACCTTCTCGGATTTAGTTCTGAGGCGTATGTGCTCGCAAAGAAATCAATGTTCTCGGTTCCACCGATCTATCATTCTCATTGTCCTTCTTCTTGTGTTGTTGTTGTTGTTGTTGTTGTTGTTGTTGTTGTTGTTGTTGTTGTTGTTGTTGTTGTTGTCAGTGTTGTTGTTTCTGCTGTTCCTGTTGCTGTTGTTGTTGTCGTCGTCTTCTTCTTCGTTGAAGTTCAAAATATGATGTTTCCGCTCTGATATCTCTTTTCAATACAGAAGTTAAAGGCACTCAGTGATCTCTAAAATACGTTTTTGATCAAATTTAAAAATCTACGGAGTAGTCTTCTCAAATTTCAGCAGAACAGTTCTTCGTCTGTTGCTCTAGCTTTCAACTGAAGTTCTCCGCTTTCTTCAGACTTGTTGCAGATTCCAGATAATTGATCATGTGCAGAAGGGGTCCGCGGAAGGCCGACGTTGGAGGTCTGTCAACACATCGTTGCTTCACAAGCTTCTGGATTCCGGGTTCGGATCAGTCTGAAAACCAAAAATTCAAAAAAAATTAAAACATGAATGTTTCTTTGTGCGTACTGGGGACAGATGAATGCGCCGTTTGACTGAAAACAAACGGATAGTAAAGTCATTATATATACAACTTGCAAAAAGGCATTCGTGCTAGTTAACACATTTCGCTCGGTGAGGAAAATAAACTTCACTGACTTGCACTGTGACAAACACGCAGACAAACAGACAGAAACACACACACACACACACCGTTATCAGATTGAAATTGTCTGACTGACGATCAGTTTTCCCCGTCAGTCTACTAAAGCCCCTTTTGGAACCCAACAGCCTCACGGACTTGAACCAACACAACACTGTTGCCTCGTCGTAGAAGGAAGTCGCATTCTTTTCGTCAAAAATCTGCTGCTTTTGCAAAGTAGTAAAGTACACACAGCACAATGCGGGTGATTACAGTTTCATTTACGCAGAATGAAACTGAGCCACTTTACGGATACTGTTTCAAACGGAACTGTGACTGTGTCGGGCTAAGGTTTCAGCTGTTTGTGTCTTTACTATCTTCGACGTAATGTATTACCTGGAAAGGACCCGTCTATACACTTATGTTCACGGATAATCTTTGTCAACTATGTGAAAAAGAGAACAAAAACCACAACAATAATGCACATATTAAATGAACACGTTCGCAAGACATTAAGAAAGAGAGAGACAGAGACAGAGACATAGAGACACACACAGACAGACAGACAGACACAGACAGACAAACAGACAGAAAGAGAGACAGACAGACAGAGAGTTTGTCTGTGTTTGTTTCTGTCTGTCTGCCTGTGCGTCAATCTAAAGTTTCTGGCCATGTCAACTTGTTTTTGACGTTCAGTGTCAGCAAGACCGACGGCAAATACTAAATAAGAAACCCACAACATTAAGAGTGAGACGGTTACACCTTGGTATAATGTGTGTTCCAACAGAAATGTACTCAAAGACAAATTCAACGATTTCCGGGCAATAAACTGGCAATTAAAGTGTCAAAAATGAGCCGGATGGCTATTTTCCTCATAGCTACCTACCTTCATCTGCGGCAAGACAACGTTAGTAGTTAAAGCTACTTCTACAGCTAACTAGGGTTAGCTTCTAGGATCGGGTAAAGGGAGCATTATTAACCAAACTCAACTCTAGACTGACTCGCTCTGAAGTCTGAATAAGAAAGTCAAACTATAAACCCACACAAATGTGGAACTGGTCATAGTGCTGGATAAAAGTATGCATGAAAAACCTACGCATGGGCTTGCCTATGAATAATTTGGGTCCAAAAGTTTTTGCGGGGAAAATCGTTGTTGGTTTTCTTTCTAAAGTTTCAACATTGCTATCACAGAAACAACCAAGCATCAAATTAAATATAATCCTTAGAGACTTGTTTTCCGAGTCAGATATGTGTGTTGACCTATGGTCCCCTTTTGGTCTGTTAATGAAACAAACACCTTAACCTTAAGAAAACGTAAACCTCGACACGATTGGAGAAGAGTTACTTTTGTGCCGTTCCACGGTTGATAATAGTCCGATATGGCCGTATTCCATTTACTCTCCGATTAAACCGAAATTGATACAAGTGGGGGCCAGTAACTAAACCGCCCCCATTTCTGAGTCCGTTTCTCTAAAATCTCCATTATCTAGGGTGAGGATTAACGCAAGCCTCTTTGACAATGACTCTTAACCAGGTTTTAGTCGTTGGAACTAAACGCCGTTTGGATAGCAGCCACTTTGCTGGCTTTCAGCCTGGGTTCAAGTTTTCTTAACTACCAACAATCACATAGTGTACGAAGAATTATCGTGCTGTAACATATCACCTTTGTTTGTAAAGCATTTGTCCAAATGTCACGTTGCATGACTTTGTCATTGGTTTAGTTTTCTTAACGGCAGTGAACCCACGGACGTTGTGCCATAACATACTTGTATCACCTTTATAAAGCAGTAATCCAAATGCAACATTGATGTCATTTGTGGGTTTTCAAGACAGTGTTAGTCATTTGTTTCTTAACAGCAGTAAAGCCACGAACTTCGTACCATAACATGCTTGTATCACCTTTATAAAGCAGTAATCTAAAGGCCACACTGATGGGTGGCCTTCGCGGATCTTGGTTTTCTTAACCACTCAACAATGGTAGAACTAGAACACAAGAAGGAACGTCGTGCCATAACATATGACCTTTCTAAAGCAATGATCAAAAGACCACACTGATGGCCTTTGTAGGTTTCGATTTTCTTAACCGACATTAATGATAGCAAACGTCCTGCTATTTCAAGCACCTACCTAAAGGAAATATCCTATGGTTGGTGTCTAGTTGCCGGGACTGCGGTAAATGTAGACACACGCCTGCAATATAAGCCCAGGGCGCTGGATTCGTTGGTACATATAAACTTGCATCAGTTGCAAAACACATTGCGTGAGGCAATACGTGTAGTAAAAAGTTTACTTTCCCGGATTCAAGGAATTTATTGCAAGTTTCCCAAGTCTAAAGACGCCGGAGTACACCACGTCAAATGAGTAGCTCCAACGGAAGCAAATACCAAGTGAAAACCGATGGTTTTTGACTTTAAAGTTCGATTCATTCCATAAACCTTTTCCATTCCGTAAACCTTATTCATGATCAGCACGGACATGGCTTGCTGTTGGCAGAGTGAAGTAACTTCAGACAGCCGCTGAACTTGAAATTTAGCGCACCAAGCAGCCAGTCATGACAGTCGTAAGGCCCGAAAACTTTCATTAGTTACCGCATAATATATGTGTCAGTATTTCTCCCTGTCAGCGGTATGGGAAAACGTTGAACAGGTCAAAGTTCCCGCGGCTGAGTATCTTACCCCGAATCGTACGCAAACCCATATTCACCACAGCCATACAAATGGACAAACGCCCAGTATTGACAGTGCAAAGAAACTGTATTGCCGTTCGCGACATGCTGGTTATGCTCTAATGGGGGAGCACTTGAAGGCTCTGAATGCACACTCATATACTCCTTCACTACCTCTCGTTTTGTTTGGCTAGCACGTCTACAGATCATCAGACTAGTAGCAATTGACTCGAACCATGGCTACTTGAGCGGTAAGAGTCCTCTCATTGTTCGGTCATTGACTTACACTGAAACAGCAAAAATATGTGCTATCAAAAGACGAATGTTCTTTGTTATTCTGGACACTATATGGACAGTAACCCGCACTGCACACTATGGACAGTAACAGCGTCTCTTATTCCCTATACTTGTCTCTTACTACATTTCATCTCAGTTAGTAGATGTTACAAAGAATACACCTTCTCTGAAAGCATCTCTTAAGCCTTTCCACTATGGTGGTTCGACGTGTGATTCTGTGGTCGTTTAGGCCATGTGATATAAGCGTATTCTTGGGTTCGAGGCTTTTGGCAATTGAATTGTAAAATGTCTCTGTTCTGCCGATTAAAACTATATCCATAGGTGCTATTATTAACCGCTTTTTTCGCTTTATTTCCTCAAAGAAAATACAAGGGGGAAGGGGGAGTGGGGATTGCTCATTGTACGTTCACCAAGAAACACATGCAATTGTACGTTCGAATATTCCAGAAGAAGAAAAAGCTAAATCCCTATCAACTTTGTACCTGGACACATGTGACTTTAGAGTTCGATTCGTCATTGTACCGCACTTTAACTGCAGTTGATAGATTCTAAATGACTTAGTCCTACAAACTAAAACTCGTTCAGCATCACTTAGTTTCGCAGAGTTAATTGCATTATAATATTATGTTATTTCAATCGAAAAGCAAAGTCACATAAATTTTGGAGAGATTCGAAACAGCTTACCAGTGAGGAAAGTCTCTTCAGAAGGTTCATTTATCAATGAAAATCGATTCTTAACATTCAGACGAAATAGAGAACAATACCACACACGTTGTGTATACACAATCACAGGTGATGGTTGACATTGGAAGGTCACAGCTCTAGACAATCTAACACGCAATAAGCATGTGTACACATGAACTGTGCTAATGATGACACATATACTGATCTTATTTTGGCCTTTAGATCGCTCCCGGTCCCCAGAATCTAGCTTTCTATCTACCCTTCCGGTCGTAAAAAGCAACGGCTGACCTCGAAGTGGTGTCCATTAGTACCGGTACGATAATGGACCATTAAAACGGGTACTCCGATAACGACCTCGGCCTCTCGCACTGAAAAACCCCGGCCTCAGATTTTTTTGGGATAGTTTTATTTGCTAGCTTGAACTCGCTATAACTTACTGTGATAAACGTAACGGAATTCATAGAAAAACAAACAAAAAAGAGATTGTCCGTGTTGAAGCACTGTAAAGCACCGAATTTACTCGACAAGGATCCATTTGACTTAGGGTTTTACAACGCATGCAAACGACTATACACAATACTCAGTTAGATATCTTGAAAGCGTTTTATTGAACCACTAAAAAGGGCAGCTCAAATAAAGTATACACAGCGGATCCTTGCGTTGGGAGTCGAAGCCTCACAAATCTGTAACTGTTTCAGGGGATAAGTTTCTTTACTGCAATCGTGTTCCCACTAGATTATGTTCATAAATACATATAGTAGCACAGGACTTAAGAGCAACCCGGCGAGCAGGGAAAACTAATCAACAACTCAACACTGATAGTGTATGATAACAATTTACAGACCTGAGATATTTTGCATTTACCAACTAGTACCAAGGACGGTTCAGAATATAGTATGTTTCGGAAGGTACATCTAATGTAAGAATACTGTACTCATTTTACAACTATGTCTGCATAAATACAGTAACGAACATGCCCAAGAAGACGAAGATAAAAAAACAATAAAAAAACGCACGTGATACTCGTAGCGCTGTACAAACAGAAACTACAACTGACTCGAATCATGCTATCTTTCATTTAACATGCACAATTTACATTGACAGTTCAGACTAAGAGTGTGTCACATAGCTGTAAGTAATAAAGAAAGAAAACTCGAAAGCCTGCTTCAAATCAAGTTACGAATGCACCGTACACAAAGACGCAGTAACGCGCGTAACACCATTTCCAGAAAAAGCTTTTCTTTGTTTACAAAGCTTGGCTTCGTCCTGTTTTCCCTGGCATCCCTAACCACTGAGCGTGTAGTAGCGTTAAATGTGTGCTTCCGTGTGCCTAGAATACTGACTTTATGCAGACCAAAAACATAACTCTTACCATCGCAGTTCAGTTCTGCCATTGCCACTGAGAATCACGGCACCAAAAGATACTGTGTCACTGACCGAGAAGTCTTCAACTCGACCAAAGCTCTTCAACATATAGCGAACTGCGGGACCACGAACTTCTCAGTCAGTGAAGACAAAGAAAGACAGTAAGCTCCAGCGCAGAATAGTAAGGATGCAAGCACTGAGACTTACCAGTGCCAACGTTCTGTAACAATAAAACCCCACACACCCCTTGCAGGCGGAACCAAAACATAGACTAGCATGCTTATAAATACATCACCTTGCCAGCCTGAGCATGCACAGGTGAGAAAGATGCACTGCGGCGCAGGTAGACACACCTATCTCTATTCCACGCTTTACCGTCTGCGGTTAGCCTTCTATCTCTCTGGCCTTTCTGATTCTACAGGTGAAGCGGGCGCTGCATAGATATGCTCTGTGTGTTCTGGCGTAGTTCACAATGCTAGTCCTGTGGTAGACTCTCTCAAAACCATAACAACAACAACAACATCTGAGAAAGTCAGGTTTGGAAAGAATGACAGAGAGTCTTAAAATGGAAATATATACATTTGGTTTAAACAATGTTTTATTAAATCAAACATGATACAATAATACAACGATAAACAATAGGGACACGAACTCAAGCGAACGCTTTTATTACGCGCCCTACGGTAGTAGGAAAATAACACAATATGATGTCGGACAAGCATTACTTATAAATTGTGGAACTATTTAGATGAAAAGCATAGTAATGTATACATTTACATAGGTTGTGAACAGAGAATCTTAATAAGCAGGGTCTTAGAAGGGAGGAAAGCATTAAATTGATGTGTGTGTGTGTGTGTATGTGTGTGTGAGTGTGTGTGTGTGTGTGTGTGTGTGTGAGTGTGTGTGTGTATGTGTGTGTGAGTGTGGATGTGTGTGTGTGTGTGTGTGGATGTGTGTGTGTGAGTATGTGTGTGTGTGTGTGGATGTGTGTGTGTGTGTATGTGACTGTGTGTGTGTATGTGTGTGTGGATGTATGCGCGTGTGTGTGTGTGTGTGTGTGTGTGTGTGGATGTGTGTGTGTGTGTGTGTGTGTGAAGGTGAGGCAGGGGAGGGGTGGTCATAAAAGAGTGGTGATACGTACTGTACTGAGATATTCCCAGGTATCATTGTCAATTTGTCAAAGTAAAAATCTCTCCTTTTTGTTTGTCCACCACAAGACAGAAACGTCAAGCAAACAAACCACACACAAAAAATACATTTCAAGCAGAAACGCTTAAAAAGATTCAGTGATACTTGTAACAGACTATTCACAAAAGGTATACTGTGCTCCGGTGTAACACGAGAAAATTACTCCCACGAGATTTTTACTCCGGAGTAAACATTTCGCATGAAAAAGTTACTCCCTTTACGAAAAAAGCACTCCCCCATTGCACGAGAAAATTACTCCCCAAGACAGGTGAGTTCCGAGTAAACATTTCGTACACAAATGTTACTCCCCTGACGAATAAATACGAATAAATTACTTCAGCCCAACACGAGCAATTTAACTTCCCATGCCAGGTGTACGAAATTGTTACTCCCTTGTCCCCTGTTAGTCTTGGTGGTGGAAAGGGTGGAAGGAGGGTAGCGCGACATTCGTGTGCGCGAGATCACTTATTGGCATTATCCCTTCGCCCGCATCCCATTTTTGCGTACGAGTTTTTTTACTGGAAGTAAAAAAAATGGGGAGTAAAAATTTCGTGGAGGGAATAATTTTTTCGTGCCTTGGGGAGTTCTTTTCTCGTACGAAAAGTGTACTCGGAGTAAGAATTTCGTACGAAATATTTACTCCGGAGTAAATTTTTCGTGGAGTAAAAATTTCGTGTTACACCGGCGCCAGAAAAGCACCATTAAAACACTTCTGCCCTGAGCAGATTAACGAAGAAACACGTCTCATTATATGCTTGTGCTTTTGCCGTATCAAACCCGACTATTTATAAGAAATTAGCCACAAAATGTGCAAATTTATTCTGCCGAACAAAATTTCCCCGTTCACCGAAACCCTTGTTTCCGGTCACTATCCTATTCTTTCTAATTGTCTCATGCCGTTTAAAGTTATCTACATACTGATAAATTACCCAATTTGGCAACATAGATGATTTGGGTTGCCAACCTCGAATCAATGCTGAAGAAGAAGAAGGCAAAACTGCTGCAAACTAAAAACACACACACAACAAAAACAACTAACAACACGAAACAAAGTAACAACAACAACACTTACCAGTATCAAGAAACTGTGAACACATTTGCACCTGGACAACAAACACAAATGGGGGACCTGGAGGGACTGGAGAACGACATGCTTCAAACGATTTTTCTGTGAGGGCCTTAAACCCCATCCTCGTCACTCCAACGGGAGCGCGACACTGTCAAAGGGCATGTTAAAATCATTAGGCGTATGATCGATATCCCCTTCCGCTGTGAACCCCCTTTCTTAGGCTCCTTTCACATGTTAACACTGCAGCAGACTGCGTCAGATTGCAACAGCTGACTGTGTCTGACCGGGCCACAGGCAGATGCACGACGTTCAATTTACTCGAAGGGAAATAAGGAAATTCGGTCGTCTTGCAAGTTCAGTTCTTGCTCCTCTGTCATCAGAAGAAAAAGAACGATTCCGACGATTGCGCTGGCCCTTGCTCCTCGTAATACTAGCCATATTTCAGACCATGCACCTCGCAATACTAGCCATACTTCAGACCATGCACCTCGCAATACTAGCCATATTTCAGACCATGCACCTCGCAATACTAGCCATACTTCAGACCAAACAAGCAGACACGTAGGATCGACCGATTTTTCTTCTCTTCGATCTTGGATGTCAATAATCCAAAACAAATAGAATGTTAAACGCTCCAAAGTCTTGGATGCATAATAGTACACTTACTGACCTTTTTGCGACTGAGCTGAGAGGGGCAACCACGTTACTTTTCAAGAAAAACCTCATACAATTCGATCCCTAGTATTAAACACAAATGCTGATGCCTGTCGCGCTTCTTTGTTACTTCTTGCCGCGAAAAGAGCAGACAACCATAGAATCCAATTTTCCTCACACATAGCGTATCCTTTGACTTTGGGCTTCACATAACCAGTGTCCCCAACCTATGAATGAAACTTCGTGTCCCCCAAAAGCAGAAAGAAAAACCCATCATACAACCCATTTCCACCAAACAGAGCATGTGCTTTGAGGTTCTCTTCTACATTATAAACCAGGATCACCCACCTGTAAATTAACGGAACAGGAAACGCTTTTGACAGTGATGTGTTTTTAGCGTTTAGTCTTCGAAAGCTAGCTTATTCTCAAGGAAAAAACGTCCAAAAAACATTCGCAATCAAAAACAGAAAGCGAGTTGTGCACGATTGATAGGCGTAACATTCCTTGTAATTTAAAGGTGGATGAGCAGGTCTATGCAAGTTTACTATACAAAAAAATGAAAAAAATGAAGGTAAAAATGTTCTTGACCTGAAGGTTTCGAAAACCTGCTTATCTTGAGTAATAACTGCCAAAGTCCCTGCGACAAAATAAGGACAAGCTATTTGCAACTCTCTGTGTAGGTTTTCTCGAAAATAATGCAAATAAATGATGGTAGGTGGTCTTGTCAAGTGGGTTCTGAAAACCTGCTTATCATCACATACAAAAGCTAAACAGGAAAATAAAAGAGGAACGTTCGGCACAACATTGATTAACTATACGGACCTTGATTCGCTTCTTTAAAACTTGGGATTATCAGTATTTGGTACGTTGAAAGAATAAACAAGTCGCGCAAGGCGAAATTACTACATTTAGTCAAGCTGTCGAACTCACAGAATGAAACTGAACGCACTGCATTTTTTCAGCAAGACCGTATACTCGTAGCATCGTCAGTCCACCGCTCGTGGCAAAGGCAGTGACATTGACAAGAAGAGCGGGGTAGTAGTTGCGCTGTGCTGCATAGCACGCTTTTATGTACCTCTCTTCGTTTTAACTTTCTGAGCGTGTTTTTAATCCAAACATATCATATCTATATGTTTTTGGAATCAGGAGCCGACAAGCAATAAGATGAAATTGTTTTTAAATCGATTTCGGAAATTTTATATTTTTAATTTTCAGAGCTTGTTTTTAATCCGAATATAACATATTTATATGTTTTTGGAATCAGAAAATGATGAAAAATAAGATGAACGTAATTTTGGATCATTTTATAAAAAAAAATTAATTACAATTTTCAGATTTTTAATGACCAAAGTCATTAATTAATTTTTAAGCCACCAAGCTGAAATGCAATACCGAAGTCCGGCCTTCGTCAAAGATTGCTTGGCCAAAATTTCAATCAATTTTATTGAAAAATGAGAGTGTGACAGTGCCGCCTCAACTTTTACAAAAAGCCGGATATGACGTCATCAAAGACATTTATCCAAAAATTGAGAAAAAAACGTCAGGGGATATCATACCCAGGAACTCTCATGTAAAATTTCATAAAGATCGGTTTAGTAGTTTACTCTGAATCGCTCTACACACACACACGCACAGACACACAGACACAGACACACACACACATACACCACGACCCTCGTCTCGATTCCCCCTCTATGTTAAAACATTGAGTCAAAAATTGACTAAATGTAATGAAGGCCAGGTTAATTTATTGTCCTTGCTTTAGCACCTACTAAAACCCTGTATTATAAGCCTATGTATGTATAGAACTGATCAAATGCACTGCTCTCTCTCTCTCTTCTCTCTCTCTCTCTCTCTCTCTCTCTCTCTCTCTCTCTCTCTCTCTCTCTCTCTCTCTCTCTCTCTCTCACTGATACAATCTACTCTCTGTCTGTCTGACTCTGTGTGTATTTGTATGTGTGTGTGTGTGTGTGTGTATGTGTGTGTGTGTGCATGTGTGTGTCTCTCTCTCTCTCTCTCTCTCTCTCTCTCTCTCTCTCTCTCTCTCTCTCTCTCTCTCTCTCTCTCTCTCTCTCTCTCTCTCTCTGCTGTTAATGATAATGATAATGATGACTCAGTCGACTCTGCACTGGCAAACAGAGCAGACGGTATACAAAGAGAGTAATGTCGCCTCGACGCATACGCATCGATTTAAATGTTGATTGTCATTGTCCGGCGGCGTAATGCATGGTGAGGATTAGTCACGCACAGCGCCTGTCTCTCCCCCTGTTTCTCTGTCTGTCGGTGTGTGTGTCTCTCTCTCTCTCTCTCTCTCTCTCTCTCTCTCTCTCTCTCTCTCTCTCTCTCTCTCTCTACCGCTCTCTCTCTCTCTCTACCGCTCTGCCCCAGTGTCTGTCTGTCTACGGTAAATTCAAAAAAAAACTTGACTAAATATAACAAACACATAAGCGCGCGCACGCACACCGGCACACACACACACACACAGAAAGCACGGATATCCCAGAGCTTTTTCCCCCTTACTCTTTCAACTGGTGTGATGTTGCCAACATTTCTTTTAAGGTTATTTTCAGCTTTTTCCACCAGTCGTACAAAGCGTTTTTGCTCGATAGTTTTCCTGACAGGAAAGTGATACGGAGTCTCACACCCAACCGCTCATGTTAGTGGACTACTTTTCCTCTCTCAAGAACTGCTGTCAAGAACTATTAATTCTTAGCCTGACTTAGAACAAAAACACTTACCGTTACACCGCTCAAGCGGCACCGTTGTAAATCGCTTGAAGGCGATTGCTACTAAAATCTACAACTTGTGTATTCGGCCTACAGGCACAGGCGCTTGACACACAGAGATTGTGACAGGAGAAGTCTTCTTATCCATCACACGGCTGCACATCGTAGCATGTGACTCAAACTGCTTTCGTCAAGACTAAACTCTCAATGTCAAGTACCTATGCTCCAAGCATTGTTTCTTGGATGCAGCAATAATTATGAGTATCAATATAGTTGTGGAAACGCTACTATATTTGCAACTGACAGCAGTTTGTCATGACTTGATTGTGATCAGCAGTATCTGTTTCTTGAGACTGTCAAAGAATACACATCCAAAATGACAGTGAAGTCAGTAAAAGGCCTTATCATAGCTTATGTCTACCAGTCGACTTACCATGTATCACGGTGTTTGGATGGGCGAAGAAACAGAAACTCCGTAGAGCATCGAGCTCTCGACTCAGCGACGAGAAAACCCCGATCAGCTCACAGTGTGGATTGAAGGCCTTTGCACCAAACAAAGAACATCAACACTCTAATCCCCATTGCTAACGCGCTGTCGTCTGCTCCAAAGCCACGGTGACATCGACTTCTCTCCCTTCTCTCTTCTTTCGCTGTCTGTCTCCGCCCTCGATCGCCACGCTCGGACAGAATCGTTGCCAAGCGTGTTGATGATGTATGTTGGGGCCCGAACACTCTACGAGTGCCGTGTATGTCTTTTCCTACACACAGACATAGACAGTCTCACACACACACACATACAACAGCGACTAGGAAGTCCGAGCGTTGAGCACGCGAGCTATTTTGGCAGACGCTAGCAGACGAACAGCTGGCAATGTAAACACATCGCACGCGGTTTAGGAGGCGTGTGCGCCTGCGCAAAGAGCTGCACTATTTCTCGGCATGACGTCATCGCAAGCTGGCGAACAACTCCCAAACGCTCGCTGCGCTTTTTCAGCCAAAGTCCCCCTCCACCCTCCCCCCCCCCCCCCAACAAACACCAAAAAGCTCTTTCCAGCAGTCAGAGAGTAAACGATTTATATTATTATGTACACCATGAAAAACAATGCTGTTTGTCTTACATCAAGTTCAGATAATAAAGTTGTATTGTATTGTATGTCACAGCTGAGAGCGAGAGAGAGGGGGGGGGGGGGGGGGGGCTAGCGAGAGAGAGAGACTGAGAGAGAGAGAGAGAGAGAGAGAGAGAGATAATTGAATTGAATTGAATTGAATTGAATTGAATTGAATTGAACTTTATTTAACAAGGATTAAGATTTAAGGCTACGCCTTTTCTTACAATCTGTCCTTGGGACGCACAGACACACAATGATAAAATTGAAAAATTAAAAATTAAAAAGTTTACCAATAAAAGGAGGTCAGAAAACTTCAGCACGTGATGATAAAGATGACGATGACGATGACCATGATGATGATGATGATGATGATGATGATGATGATGATGATGATGATGATGATGATGATGATGATGATGAAGAGCATACATATAACAATAATAACAATAACAGCACTTTATTGTCCATTAAAATATTACATAAAAATGGAAATTTTTCTTCGGCACACCCTGTCTGCCTGTAAACGATTATAACAACAATTGTAAGGACGACACACATAAAACATAAAACATAAAAGGGATACAATCAAATATGATATTGCACTATGTAAATTTACCCTCTCATATCACAGGAGTTGGGTTTCACAGCCGAGTAATCACATTACAAATATTTCCCACACACCTTCACATGTACACATTGTTTGTTTTTTCCCAGCCGACCAGCCTCTACGTGATGCGAGAAGAATTTAAAATGGTGACTGCAGAAGGCAGGAATGACTTTTTAAACTGGTTTTTGCGTGCCAAAGGGACCTTATAACGTTTACCTGAAGGGAGAATTTCGAAACAGGGGTTGAGAGGATGGATCGGATCACGGACAATTTTGAGAGCT
>NC_090245.1:15333006-15405506 GCF_037325665.1 Littorina saxatilis
GGCTGTACATCACAGAAATTATTGAGATTTTGAGACAAAGAAGAACATCAATAGAAAAACAAGTCGCGTAAGGCGAAAATACAACATTTAGTCAAGTAGCTGTCGAACTCGAAGAAAGAGAGAGAGAGAGACAGAGAGAGAGAGAGACAGAGAGAACTCGAACTCGAACTCGAAAACTTTATTAGCGAGGGATGATAGCATTAGGTCCATATGGTCCTTTCTTACATGAAACAAAGAACAAATATGAAGAATTAAAAAAAAATTATAAAAAAAACAATAGGGAAAGGTATAAGAAAATAAAAATTCAAAATTCAAAAGTGTGTTTGTTAATAGAAGCATACTATACACTTTCTCTTTTACACATCCTCACACACACTCGCACAAAGTGCACACCGACTTAGTCGTTAGAGAGGTGCTTTCGGAGCTGTCTTTTAAAAGAAGATAATGACAGACATGACTTGATATTTACAGGTAGTGAATTCCAAAGGAACGCACCAGAATAAGAAAAACTACTTTTAAACAAATCGATGCGGGGCCTTGACAAGGCAAGGTTATTTCGAGTGTTTGAATAATATGACGGAGATGAATTGAAGAGTTGTATAAGATATGTTGGGGCGTCCTTATATAGACGATTTTATACACAAATGAACATTTATTATACAAAAGCTGCTTTTTGGCTCACGTAAGTGTAGCCTATGCGATCGTAACTTTGTCTGTCTGTGCGTGCGTGCGTGCGTGCGTGCGTCTGTGCGTGTGTATGTCTGTGGTAGAAACTCTAACATTTGAAGACGTCACATTACATTGACGTCACATTATGACGTAAGAGGGTTAGACGTCACGCGAAGGAAGTACTGAAAGTCTCGGTCATTATTATTTTGAGCGCGCCGAGACTAGTTGGCAGTCGTGTCCTTGTAAGTAGGCTACATGCAGACAGACAGATCTAGATCTAGTGTCTCGCTTTCTTGCACAGTTTCACCTATGCTCTTTCTGTGTGTGTGTGTGTGTGTGTGTGTGTGTGTGTGTGTGTGTGTGTGTGTGTGTGTGTGTGTGTGTGTGTGTGTGTGTGTGACGGAGTGATTGAGTTTGTGTTACTGTTTGTCGATTTCTTACGTGAGCCTTGATGGCTTCGCCTCTTGTTTAAGCTTAACATCCCAAAACTTTTCATCTTTTCCTTTGTAGAAAGAGATGGACTGGGCAGAACTAGTTTAGCAGCTCTACGCTGGAGCGAGTTCAGCTTCTCTCTCAGAGAGAGAGAGAGAGAGAGAGAGAGAGAGAGAGAGAGAGAGAGAGAGAGAGAGAGAGAGAGAGAGAGAGAGAGAGAGAGAGAGAGAGAGAGAGAGAGAGAGACAGACAGAGACAGACAGACAGACAGAGAGAGAGAGAGAACGAACGAACGAACGAACGAACTTTATTACTCAAGGATGGAGATTTTAGGCTCACGCCTAGTCTTACAATCTGTCCCTGCTAAACTAAGACATACAAATAGAGACAATAAAAGGAGAGAGAGAGAGCAACACCGACAGCGGCACTCAAACCCCAGCATACACACACACACACACACACACACAGACACGCACACACACACACACACAAACACACACATTATACACACACACACACACACACACACACACACACACAGACACACCGCTCACACACACAGACACAGTCACACACACAACTTGAACACACGCACACAAGTCAAGTCAAGTCAAGTATTTTATTGTTTTGGGCCCAGAGGGCTTTGAAACAAAGATATAATTTTAACAAAAAAAGGTAACACAAACACAAACACATACACACACACACACATACACACACACACACACACACACACACAAACCGGCACACACACACACACACGAGACACACACACACACACTCACATACACACACACACACACAGGCACACACACACACACCGCTCACACACACAGACACGGTGACACACACACACACACACACACCCACACACACAAACACACACACACACACACACACATGTATAGGGACACAAGCACAGCCTACACCGGTTATTACCATTTTGTGACATGCAATCTTAGTCCTTTAAATGGTGATAATTTATATTAAATGGCAATTAAAATGTATTCTCTTAACTTGTTGCCATCAATGCGCCATTTAGATAACGATAAAGTAATTCAACTAAAACATCGTGTACATTTTTGTCCGGACAAAAAAAAAAAAAAAAAAAATTACACGGCAATGTCACATCCTCTGGTTTCCATGTTGCGTGAGTAATGCTTTTTAAATGCTTGTTTGTAATGAACATAGACAATAAAAATGTGCACGAGTATTTCTGATTCTTTCTCTGCAGACAAAAGAATGTATTTGAAACCAGTATTTCTTAATGATATCAATGTATATGAAATCTAAATAACAAAGTGACTGTGGTGAGATCGGAGACATTCTATCTATGTCTCTGGTGAGATTATTCTATCTATGTCTCTGGTGAGATTATTCTATCTATGTCTCTGGTGAGATTATTCTATCTATGTCTCTGGTGAGATTATTCTATCTATGTCTCTGGTGAGATTATTCTATCTATGTCTCTGGTGAGATTATTCTATCTATGTCTCTGGTGAGATTATTCTATCTATGTCTCTGGTGAGATTATTCTATCTATGTCTCTGGTGAGATGAACAAAGTTGAAAAACAAAAGAATTCTCAGTGTACTCACCGTTTATATATGTCGTGCCGAATTCACGGAATTGCCGAATTCGCGGAATCGGCAACATTTTTGCCCATTTCGCGTAATTGGCAAAACGCTGCCCATTACGTGAAATCGGCAGCGTTTTGCCGAAAATGCGGAAGGGCTTCTAAAATTTGCCCATTTCGCAAAAGAGACAGCCAGTCTGTTACTTTTTGTGTCACCAGAACAGTTGCATTAACATTGCTTTACCTCCCCACTATGTTTTGTATGGTCTATGTCGGTCTGTCAGTGTCGAGCATAACTCCGGAAATGCACAAAAACTACACTTTCTGCAGTAGCTTGCCATAACTTATCGATTATTGCAATATCTATCCATTCGAGTATCTAGTTGTCTAAGTGTGATGATATCCCAGGCATTTGAGAACTTTAAAACCAAAAAGTGGCTGCCGATTTCGCAAAATGGGCACATTTTAGAAGCCCGCTTTACGCGATTTCGGCAAAACGCTGCCGATTTCACGTATTGGGCAGCGTTTTGCCGATTACGCGAAATGGGCAAAAATCTTGCCCATTACGCGGAATCGGCAATTACGTGAATTCGGCACGATATATATATACACAATGATGGTTAAAATGTTGCCATTGAGCAAAGAAATATCCCTCGTGTAACATTGTTTCCACTGGTACACAGCTCTAACAAAAAAATTACCCCCCCCCCCCCCTGTTAACGTCTATACATCTCTCCCCCCCCCCCCCATCCCCACCCCCTCCCCCACACACCGGCGGCTGCACTGCCACCGTCTAGCACTACTAGCGAAGAGTCAACAGTGAATGGTTGAGATCCCACTGACTCAGTCACGGTGACACGAACACGCACACATACCTACCAGCGCGTGAAAATAGTTACTATTCCCATCTGGGTGATTATCTATAATTATCTCTAGTCATTAAACAACCAACCGTCCCGGCCAGGAACCAAGCATACCAACCCTTAGACAAGCGATTTTGAAAATGTTGGAACGTTTACCCAACGTTTTGGTAAAAAGACACATTCACTGCTGCCCTTTGAAGCAAGATGGCAGCCTACACACAGATTGTGTGTCCTGGGGAGTTTCCCATCAAGTTAGTGAAATGGAAAGTGAAGAAAGACAGCATGGTGACAAAAGGAGCTGTGCTTGCTCTGTATGAAGTGGAAAATACAGAATCACAAGCGAAGCTGAAGTCGACAGCATCTGGTATTGTCGACAAAATATTTGTTGACGCGGGCATGGCAGCTGAGCCTGGGTTTGTTTTCTTCGTTTTTAAATAATTTCCTTTTAGTTTTATTTAAATTGTCTTTGATGAGTTGCCATCCTTCTGGCTATAATAAGAGGGGTAATCTTGAACTTTAGCGTGTTAAATTCATAGCTCAGAATTCAGAGGCATTTAAGTCTCCAAATTTGTAGAACCAGCACTTGTAACTTAGTAAGGCAAAAAAACAAAAAAAAAAGGTGTGGTTAAGGTAACATAGCCAGAAAAAATAGGTTAGGAAGGTAGGCAATCTTTTTTTTTTTTAAACTTTTTTTTTCTAATGTGTACAAATTAAACCTACTTGACAGGGAAATAAGTGTGCGACTCGAGCGCTTTCGCTTTCATTGCGTTTTCTGCACTCGTTTTTTTTGTTTTTTTTGTTTTTTTGTTGTGGTGACAAATGTAATTAAAAAGTTATAGGGTCGGCCCCTAAAAATAGGGTAGGTCGGGTTACCGTAACCACACCTATTTTTTTTTTAAGCCTAATCATAACAAGTCATTTTTAGATCCTTTTGATTCTTTACGGAATGAACTGTACGAATGCATTTCGTTTACATGGGTCAAAGAAGGAATTATCCGTATGAGCGAACAAGGGAGACAACTCTTTCGTGTAAATGATGTCCCATGGTTGACAACGTACGCCATTTTCGGTGCATTTTTGTCGATTGAACAAATTAATTAATTATGCTTAAGTTTGAAGCTCAATCCGTCAATTAATTTCACGACAAATGTTCTTTGGCTTGCTTACAGTTACATGGACTTGTATCAAAAATAAGTAAAGAATGTCACTGGATTCTGAGCTATGAATTTAACACGCTTAAGTTCAAGATTACCATAAGAGTTGATTAATAAGTACGCTTAAAGTTAAGTTTGTTAAACACATTTTGTTTCCAAAACAGTTACAGAGGTCTGTCACTTGAGTGTCACTGTCACCAATGTCAGTGTTTCTCCTTGTTTCAAACATACTGGGAAGCTTGTAAAGATGTAACCCCAAAAAACAGTCATGTGAAAATAAGAAGTCAAGAAGGTGGTTTACCGTTTAGGCCTAAAAAAAAAAAATAGGTGTGGTTACGGTAACCCGACCTACCCTATTTTTAGGGGCCGACCCTATAACTTTTTATTACATTAAAAAAAAAAATATATAAATAAATAAAAAACCAGTGCAGAAAACGCAATGAAAGCGAAAGCGCTCGAGTTGCACACTTATTTCCCTGTCAAGTAGGTTTAATTTGTACACATTAGAAAAAAAAAGTTAAAAAAAAAAAGTGATTGCCTACCTTCCTACCCTATTTTTTTGGCTATGTTACGCTTAACTACACCTTTTTTGGGGGGGCCTTAGAATTAGAGTCAAATTACAGCCTCAATACACAGTGTCACTACTCACTAGTGTCAGTATCAAGGTCTGTCATTTGCATACTTTCCTTACTTACCTGCTGGGTAGTCAAGTAATAAGTGCCTGTGAGTTTGATCACGGCAGTAGCAGCATTTTAGTCTTACCAAAGTGAAACTGAACTCAGCCGCTTTACAGCAATCTTGCGTAAGACACAAGATTGAGTGTGATCTGTCTTCCACATGGAACTGCATCTAGATGCATTCCCTGTGTACATGGAACAAAACTACAGGAAATACAGGAGCTATGCACCCAGTTTGGGTCAAATTGGAGTTGACTATGAGACCAATGAGTGTGTTGTTGACAATTTCATTTTAATGAAAGTGAAGATGCTTTGACCATGAGCTTCACACTGTCATAAACCAATTTGAAAGCAGATGCCAAATTTAGTCACAATAAATTTGACTGAAAGTGGAACATGATGAGTGAAAATGTTTGATTGCAGGAATGCACTGGTAACATAAAAAATCATTTGTTTGATTGCAGGAATGCACTGGTAACATTACGTCATCAAGAGTCTGGAGGATGTACACACCCCACTGTCATGAAAGACATGTGTGCTGACTGTGGTGCAGATTTGAGAAGGTAATTGATATGGACTAAGAGTATTTATTCTCCAACTTTTCCACAAGAATCTGTATCTTCTTGCTTCAGTTAAATGAGTTGTCATTAATGAACAGTCATGCTGTGTGAATTCAGTGATGGAGCTAGTGTTTTTTCAAACCGGTACGCAAACTTAAATGTTGCAAACAGTCGAGAGAAAAAAACGGTAGGCTGGTCATCGGAACCAGAAAGGGTCCAACTGAGTACTGGTTTTGTGGTTTTATCAGCACACAAAAAACCGGTAGTTCAAAAATCAACCGGTAGGTCATACCGGCAGCCGTTTTTGTTCCCGTATTTTCTCATTTCAACCGGTAAATACCGGTTAACGCCAATACTGGTGAATTGTGAAATAGTGACTCGTGAGCACACACACACCAAGTGTGAGAGAAATGAATAGAATGCAAATAAACTGAAGCACTGGTATAGATGTCATCTTAATTTTTTTATGATTTCTGGACACAAGGAATAATTGTTGAACTGTTTACTTTAACTTTACAGGGAGCCAGGTATTGCTGGAGATTGGAAAGAGACAATGTCTGCTTCTGTGGCAATGGTGCACAACATCCCTGAGTTGATTGTCAGCCAAGAGGTTGGTTGTTTTATCAAATTAACCTTGCACACATACCCAAATCAAACGATCTTTGATTCATTGTGATGGTGTTTTTTGTGTGCTGATAATTCTGAATTATTTCGAGATGTACAATCTAAGAAAAATGCTTCTTGTTTATGACTTAAAATCAAAAAAAGTTAGCTGTTGACTGAAGTTGTGGTACTTCTGTTAACAAAAACTTTTGCATCTGGTACACGTGCTTTTACCATTTTAAGGGCAGAGGTGGCACGGAATTTTGATCCAAAATAGTACCATGATGTGATTTGGGTTTTCAGCATATTTAGGTACTTTGAACACCCTGGAATAACTGCATGTTGTTTATTTTGTCAATTGCATCCTCTTTTTTTCAATAAAGTGATGATTTGCAAAGTGAGTGAATGCTAAAAATCTGCAAACTTTGTGAAAAATCGATTTTTTTCACGGCAGAGCAGCAGCTACATATTGATGAGTTTGTCAGATTTATTGCATGCACCGTACTCAGCGGGAATTCCCTTTTATTTTGACGATGTCACAGTCATGAAAATAAAGTCTGTTTATACCGCTCAACGGACACAATACAGAGCTAGCGAAGGATACTTTCACAGGCAAAATGTTCCATGTTTGGAAAAGTGACCTTCACCTTTTAAAAAAAAATGCAAAAAATATAATGTCGCCCAATATTTTTTCCTGACTGAGAACTAAGGCTGATATTCATTTAAAAAAAAAAGCTTTGCAACTACTGGTAATAGCTACTTGTCAAGACATTATGACATTTTTTGAACCTGCAGCTTCAACTATTTTTTTACAAAGAGGTGCAGCAAAATGTCTATTTTGGGGACCTTTTTGAAAAAAATCATTGTTTTAAAAAAAAATAGTGATGCTACTTCAAAAAATGAGCATGAATGTGACTGATTATGGTTCTATGCTTCAAAAAACATGAACAAAATTGCACACACAAAATAGCAAACAGTAGCCTACATATTTTTTTTTCGTGACAACTCAAGATGTGTTGGTCGCCAACGTCAGTTGGAGCAGCAAGAAGACCAGGAGGGGGAGGTGTACGGTGCTGGACTGATGGGGGATGGAGAGGAATAACCACCAAAATCATTTGAAAAAGACTGAACAATATAGGAACACACCCATTCTTATTTTTCAACAATTTGTCTTCATAATGTGAAGAGAAACACTTCACAAACTTTCAAATGCAATTTTCCCTGAAGTTGGGTTTTCAAGGACAGTAACAACGCGGGCAATGATATTTCTTCAGAACTACTTGCAATAGAGTTATAATTTTTTGTTTGCAGGAGTTAGATTTGATTTTTCTAGACTTTTACAAGGCGTTTTTGTAAAAATCCATCAATTTTTTTTTTACAGAATATAATATAAGCCTGAATGGGTATTTTGGGGGCTAAAAATGTATATTTCTCAATTTTTGTTGCTGAATTTGAACTGGGGTAATTTGGTCAAAACGGCTCTGTATAAGTCTGATACTGATATCTGGGAGTAATTTGCAAAAACTTTGAAGCCTGTGGCTTCAAAACTGTCTTTCTAATTTCATGGAGCATGGGGTGTAATTTTTGTACTTTTTGGAAAAAATTGGTCTTTTTTTATGAAAATATTACTTGCTTGGTCAAAATCTGGGCATGCAGGTGCTTTTTCATGCTTTTTTTCTAGAAAGTACCCCAAAACTTCAAAGAAAACTTACAAATATTCATATTTTCATTTTTCGAGGTGTATTTTTTCTTTAAAGATTGCAGTACGGGGGTGGATGATGGAGGACATTAAAATTGACAGTCAAATGCAGACCTACAAATCAATTTAACCAAAAAGACTTTTGTTCTTGCGCACACAACTGTTTGTAGGTCTTTTCCAGTTCCATGATAAAGCAGAATTGGTCAGTGTGAATGAAGAATGTAATGCTGTCAGTTTTGTTATTGCAGCAAGCTCTGGAGTTGGGGAGAGAAGATGAGACGCGACTGCTGAAAACGAGAAAGTTGGTGTTACTGGTGGATCTTGATCAGACGCTCATACACACCACTAATGACAACATCCCCGCCAACCTCAAGGTGTGTTGCACTGCCTGTTGATCTGCTTAATTTCTTACATGTTTTTGTCCAGTGTGCAAGGGAGATAATTCGCCATTATCACTTAGCTTGAGTGTACCCACAGGTATCTGTAGACCATGGAGGAGATGCAAACCAGTGTGAACAGAAATGAATGAAATACTTACTCCGTGGACTGATAATGAGAGTACACAAACACAGTTCTTCTTTCTCTAGCTGTAAATGACATACTATAGTGACATGCTTTCATTGCCTAGCAAACCACATTGGTCTTCGTAGTCTTTCTAGGTGGCAGCTCTTTTTAGTTCTGTCCTAATTTAACTTACACAGTGTGTTTCTACATCTGTGAGACATTCAAGCGTGGTTTTTTCTTCTTCTTCTCCAGGATGTCTTCCACTTCCAGATGTGTCAGGGACCTCATCAAACGTGGTACCACACAAAATTTCGACCATACACCCGCAAGTTTCTGGAGCACATTTCACAGATGTTTGAACTTCACATCTGCACGTTTGGCGTACGCCTGTATGCTCACACCGTTGCACGTCTGATCGACCCCGACGAAAAGTTCTTCTCACACAGGATTCTCTCACGCGATGAGTGTTTCGATCCTCAGTCCAAGACTGCAAACCTGAAGTAAGCATGATCCAAAGGACAGAGTAGTTTTACCTTGAAACATAAGCAATGATTTTAAATTGCTTATAGAGAACTCAGACTTTTCTTTCCAAAGGGTAACGGTTAAAATCTTCCAACATGGCCTTTTAACATGTACAGAGAAAAAGTGACATACGCTAATATCAATCCTAAACTTGCACAGTGGTTGATCAAAAATTGACATTCATTTAAGGGCAGCAAACATAAGAAGAATAAAACCCAAATCACATATTTTGTTTAAACTGAATATGAAGACTTGAAAAACCTTTGATACAAAACAGAAGAAAGAGAGAGAAGAAATAGAGAGAGAGAGATTGAGACAGAAAAGTATAAAACTTAAAAGAAAAAGACTAGGGAAGGAAAGTGATGGATGAAAATAAATTTAAACCAATATATGATAACTGATAACCATACATATTCATGTCTGGTGCATAACTTAGTTCTCTGGTGAAAAATAAGTGTAGAGAAGAATTGATTTAAAATCAGAGAAGGCAAATATTGTAAAACCGAGAATTAGAATCAAGGAACCTTGGGAATGAGAATATAGCAAGGGAGACTACTGGGGCAAAACGGCTTTTCCTTCCTTTAGAATATTACTTCCCTTAGTCCAGTGAGCAGTTGAACTGCATAAAGGCAAATTTCATTTTGTTCATCAGCATACGCAGTGGTAAAGAAGAATGAATGGTTTTGAAGGAAAATGTTATGCAATGACAAAAAGAAAAGCCTGACAAAACTGTGACTCTGAGGTTCTTTCTTTATTTCACTCGGTTTATAAGTTTGGTGGCAGAAAGCAAGTTTTGGGCTTTTTGACTCACATGCGAAGCAAAAGTGAGTCTATGTACTCACCCGAGTCGTCCGTCCGTCCGTCCCCCCCGTCCGGCCGTCCGGCCGGCCGGAAAACTTTAACGTTGGATTTTCTTGGACACTATTAAGTCTATCAACACCTGATGTGGCCTGATGGTTTATGGTTACAAGATCTCAAAAAACATGTGCGGCAACTTGACCTCACTTCAAGTTCAAGGTCACAGGGGCCGTAATTGTTGTCTTAAAAACGACCATTTTTCACATTTTCGCATTTTCTCTGAAGTTTTTGAGATTTAATACCTCACCTATATATGATATACTAGAGGAATACCCGGCTTCGCCGGGGTGAATCGCGAGACAGAGACAGACAGCGTGGCGGTTCATCACAATCACCTCTGCAAGCGAAGTCCTGTCACACGGGATTGAGAATTTTAGAGCTTATTTCTTAGCCCTATATTTTCTGTTGTGGCTTCTCAAATGCCAGAACATACAGACAGACAAAAGCCGCTAGACCCCATCACAAACAGAACTCTACAATCAACAGGTTTTTTCCCACACACACACACAAACACACACACAGAGAAGCCGTATATATATAATATGTATATCTATATCTATAAATATATAGAGATAGGTGAGTGTATTTTTTGCGTGGCTATAAATTGATTCGACCTTTTCACTTTGACAGTACGAACAACTTACGGGTGCAAGGGAAGCGTTCTGGACAGCGCAGTGACATTCTAAAAATAGTACCTCAGAAACGGGAATTTGGGGTGAACGGTGCGACAGAGACAGACAGCGTGGCGGTTCACCACAATCACCTTTGAAAGGCGAAGTCCTGTCAAACGGGATTGAGAATTTTAGAGCTTATTTCTTAGCCCTATATTATCTGCTGTGGCTTCTCACATGCCAGAACATACAGACAGACAAAAGCCGCTAGACCCCATCACAAACAGAACTCTATAATACATAGGTTTTTGCCTACACACACACACAAACACACACACACACAGAGAAGCCGTATATATATATGCATATCTGTATCTATAAATATATAGAGATAGGTGAGAGTGTATTTTTCGCGTGGCTATAAATTGATTCGACCTTTTCACTTTGACAGTAAGAACAACTTACGGGTGCAAGGGAAGCGTTGTGGACAGCGCAGTGGACAGCGCAGTGACATTCTAAAAATAGTAATAGTAACTTAGAACTGAACGGGAAAGCCACACGAAGGAAGGGAGATAAACGCCAAACACTGGAGAAGATAAGGAAGAGTTACTTATAATGGTGAAATGAACGCAAAAACGAAAATGAGTTCAGCGCTGCGCGCTGAGAGCCCGTGTTGAAATATCTCATCGATGATATTGTGTCCGGGGTGTAGCTGAATACGGTGTCCAAATTTGAAAAAGATCCACCGAGAACTTTGGCGTTGTGATGTGGTGTAGCGGCTATGGTGTGTCGGTATGGGGGCCCGGGTAAGCTGAGGTGGAACCAAAATAGCTGAGGTGGAACCAAAATCGGTTCCGCGCTGCGCGCTGAGAGCACTTGTTGAAATATCTCATCGATGAGGTTGTGTCCGGGGTCTCTCTGAATAAGCCCACCAAATTTGAAGCAGATCCATCGAGAACCTTGGCCGCGCATCGCGCACAGACACACAGACAGACAGACAGACAGACACTAGTCGTATATATATATAGATAGGGCAAAGTAAGCCCCATCTTTTGATACCAGTTTGGTTTACCTTGCTTCAAGGTCAAGGTCACAGGAGCTCTTCAAAGTTGGATTGTATACATATTTTGAAGTGACCTTGACCCTGAACTATGGAAGATAACTGTTTCAAACTTAAAAATTATGTGGGGCACATGTTATGCTTTCATCATGAGACACATTTGGTCACATATGGTCAAGGTCACTTTGACCCTTATGAAATGTGACCAAAATAAGGTAGTGAACCACTAAAAGTGACCATATCTCATGGTAGAAAGAGCCAATAAGCACCATTGTACTTCCTATGTCTTGAATTAACAGCTTTGTGTTGCATGACCTTGGATGACCTTGACCTTGGGTCAAGGTCACATGTATTTTGGTAGGAAAAATGTGTAAAGCAGTTCTTAGTGTATGATGTCATTGCTAGGTTTAGTTATTTGACCTTGACCCTGAAGGTCAAGGTCATGTAAATGTCAAGGTCAAGCATGTGAGTCGTATGGGCTTTGACCTTCTTGTTTTTCTTTGCTTTTTTATCTCAGGATATTTTATTCCTTCAGATGTCACAGTAGTAGTAGCTCTGTTACATGGATTACAATTCATATGATAATGCAGACTGAAATATGTGAGACCAGAGAATGTAGCTTTGTGTAAATGTGACCCTCCACCACGGAATGAGTCACATGTCACCTTTGCATGATTTTCATATGTTTACATTTTCCTAAAGAGTTTTTTATGCTCTATCCTGTGGTGAAACCCGTTTTAGAAAAGAGCGAAAACTGTTTGAGTTATAAGCCTGTGACTAAGGTGACCGACCCTCACACTGTTACCAGACACTCCCCGGACTTACATTAAGCCTTACGCAGAACCGCGCGAGGTGACATGCGACTCATTTCGTGGTGGAGGGTCACAAATGTTCTTATTTGAGAAAGTGTTATCTTTTCATTCTGTTCATTCGGCAGTGATGGGGTAGAATTCCAAAACTGCGCTGGGGGTAGTAACTATTAAAATTTAGAGGTGAAAGGTTAAGCTATGATAATGTGTAGCCCCAAAAAAGGAAAAGAAAGAACAATATTTTGGGACGAATGAAATGAGAAGACTGCAAGGTGATGAAGGAAGAAAAAAAAAGGGATGTGATAAGTGGATTAATTAAATAAAGTTGAATTATGGGCTGGTATGTTACCTCCCTTGGTCTGTACATCAGCAGTTTATTAGACTGCACTGTTGTAAGAGTTAATAGTTATGTCTCTTTTATCAATGGAAATGTAAAAATGTTCACTGATAGGACTTTGTGAATTTACACGATAGATTAGACTGGGATTTTACCCTCAAAGTTAAATTGCAATTATAATATCAGCCATCGTCAAACGACTGACTAAAAAAACATAGTCAATGACATTGGTTAAACCAACTCTTTCTTCATTTTCTCATTTTTGGTTTGTTTCCAGAGCGCTGTTTCCTTGCGGAGACGGCATGGTCTGCATCATTGACGACCGTGAAGACGTTTGGAACAACGCACCAAATTTGGTGCACGTCAAGCCATATCGCTTTTTCCAGGGTACCGCCGACATCAACGCTCCGCCAGGCCTGGATAAAACAGAGAACGACAGCATCCCCATCACTCACAAAGTCATCGACCACCATGAGGATCACAGTTCCGATGGAAAAGACAAAACTGTGGAGAAAAGTGATGGTGTTGATGGAAACTCAGCAGAGAAAACAGTGAGTGGAATTGATGAGGCTGAGATGCAAAGCAGTAGTGGTAGTGATGGTAAGGGGAGTCAGGACACTAAGACAGGAGATCAGAAATGTTCAGGGAAGAAAGAGGCAGCAGCGGATCAAGGTTCTAAGGATGAGCAGGATGTGAGCCAAACAGCAGGGAAGCAAACTACTGAAGACACTGAGGCAGGCAAACAGAAACATTCAGAGGGTGGCACAGCAGCAGCAGTAGAGCAAGGTTCTAAGGATGGCAAATTAGTTGAGCAGGATTTGAGCCAAACAGAAGGGAAGCAAACTACTGAAGACACTGAGTCCGGAGAACTAAAACGTTCAGGCAGTGAGGAGGCAGCAATGGATCAAGGTTCTAAGGATGGCGCATCAGTTGAGCAGAATTTGAGCCAAACAGCAGGGAAGCAAACTACTGAAGACACTGAGTCCGGAGAACAAAAACGTTCAGGCAGTGAGGAGGCAGCAGTGGATCAAGGTTCTAAGGATGGCAAATTAGTAGAGCAGGATTTGAGCCAAACAGAAGGGAAGCAAACTACTGAGTCCGGAGAACAAAAGCGTTCAGGCAGTGAGGAGGCAGCAATGGATCAAGGTTCTAAGGATGGCAAATTAGTAGAGCAGGATTTGAGCCAAACAGAAGGGAAGCAAACTACTGAGTCCGGAGAACAAAAGCGTTCAGGCAGTGAGGAGGCAGCAATGGATCAAGGTTCTAAGGATGGCAAATTAGTAGAGCAGGATTTGAGCCAAACAGAAGGGAAGCAAACTACTGAAGACACTGAGGCAGGCAAACAGAAACATTCAATGAGTGGCACAGTAGCAGCAGAGCAAGGTTCTAAAGATGGTGAAGCAAATACGCAGGAAATGAGCAAAGCAGCAGGGAAACAAACTACTGAGGATTCTGAGGCAGGAATACAGGATCCTACACCGACTGAGGCAGCAGTAAAGCAATGTATTACAGAAAGTCAACCTGGCGAACAAACAAAGACAGAACAGCAGATGCCTTCATCAGCAGAAGGAGATGATTGCAAGACGAAGACGGTCACTGATGTTAGCAGGGAGCCAGACTCTGATAAAACTGTTGAGGAAAATGACAAAATGAAAGCAGAACAGCTGGCGCAAGACCTTAGTTTGTCCAGTGACTCAGATTCAGATGGTTGGGACGAAGGCAGCAGTGCTCCAATGGACACAGAAGACACGGATGGAGGAAGGACAACAGAAAGTAAAGAGTTGACACAGAAAGGGAAAACGGAGGGTGTAGGGGAGGAGGAAAAGAAGACTGCTAGTGTGACAGAAAAAAATTGCCCAGGTGGAGAGAATGCAAAGGAGGGTAACGCAAGAGGGGAAGAGGCAGCAAATCTAGAGGTTGCTGACCCCAGGAAGACAAAAGACACGGTGCAGCAGGAAGAAGCTAAGGAGAGTGGTGAAGATGAGCTAGAGTGGGTGGATGATGATGACTATCTTCTTCACCTGGAAGAGATTCTCACTCGCATCCACAAGGCCTACTACTCCATGTTCGACGAGGGAAAGCAGCTGTCATCGGCAGAGGTCGCACCCACCTCCAAACGTTCTCTCCCCGACCTCAAATCTCTCATTCCCTACATAAAGCGCAAGACACTGAAAGGCTGCAACATCGTTTTCAGCGGAGTGGTACCCTTGAACACTCCACCGGAGAGAAGTCGTGGATACAACGTGGCCAGAATGTTGGGTGCTGCGATACAGGCGAACATTGTTGCGCCCAAGCAGGCAAGCAAGAAACACCCAGCAACCACACACCTGGTAGCGGCTAAGCCTGGCACCGGAAAACACAAGACTGCGCTGAGGACACGGGGAGTCAACATAGTCAGCGTCAACTGGCTGTGGGCGTGTGCAGAGCGCTGGGAGCGATGCGACGAGCGTCTCTTTTCTCTCGGGCCTTTGCCTGGCTCTGAAGACTCCAGCCCTGTTCCCACCAGGAAAGGACACCCAAAGCAGGGCAAGCGCAAGCGAAAAAGTGGTGCTGGCGACGGAGAATCGGACGAAGGGGCAGCCAACGGGGAGGCTCTCAGCGCTGAAAAGCGACAGAAGACGACGGAAGAGCAAGGCGCAGAGAGGGAGAATGACAGTTGGGAGAACACGGAGCAGCAGTCTGATGGCGAGATGTCTCATTCCTCAGAGAGAAGTGGCGCCTCTTTTGCTGACACAGTTAATCCCTTGATGGCTTTCTCCGATGAGGACTTGGAGTGTATGGACAAAGAGGTGAGAACAAAGAACTTTATGTTTTCTTGCCTTTTGATATATTAAATAGGATCTTACATTGGCGCTATGACGGGCGCTGTGGCGTGGTGGTAAGACGTTGGCCTCTTAATCGGAAGGTCGAGGGTTCGAATCCCGGCCGCGGCCGCCTGGTGGGTTAAGTGTGGAGATTTTTCCGATCTCCCAGGTCAACTTATGTGCAGACCTGCTAGTGGCTTATCCCCCTTCGTGTGTACACGCAAGCACAAGACCAAGTGCGCACGGAAAAGATCCTGTAATCCATGTCAGAGTTCGGTGGGTTATAGAAACACGAAAATACCCAGCATGCTTCCTCCGAAAGCGGCGTATGGCTGCCTAAATGGCGGGGTAAAAATGGTCATACACGTAAATTTTCACTCGTGCAAAAAACACGAGTGTACGTGGGAGTTTCAGCCCACGAACGAAGAAGAAGAAGAAGACATTGGCGCTATGTGACACTGGTTCAGTCGAACCCACCTTTTAACTTTTAAGACCCCTTCTGGCTTCATTTAAGGTCTCCCCCTTTTAAGAGCTTACAATCATAATTTGCCTCCAGTTTAAGACTACTGTAAGACTACCTCCTTTTTAAGCCCTGAGTTTCTGTAAGCTGTTGTGAAGACTGCATGCCACACATGAGGGGAAGCAAACTTATTCATTCATCAGTTCTTACTGATGCAGTTAACAAGTGTGTATGCCAGACAGAAATCTTGCGTCTGGTTGCTCATGTGATGAATAAGAGTCATTTCTACTGAGCTGCTCATTTTCACCATTTGTTGAAGTTTACTTTAATTTTGTAAAAGTTCATGTTTTGCTTGTACTTGTAGACAAAGGCCAGCCCTGCTTATCATTCCAGACTGCATAGATTGGGCTCTTTTTTACATTTAGTCAAAACTTGACTAAATGTTTTAACATAGACTGGGAATTGAGACGAGGGTGGTGGTGTATGTGTATGTATGTATGTATGTATGTGTGTGCGTATAGAGTGATTCCCAAGAAACTACTGGTCCGATTTTCATGAAACTTTACATGAGAGTTTCTGTGTATGATATCCCCAGACAGTTTTTTTCTCAATTTTTTTATATCTGGCTTTTAACAAAAGTTGAGGCCGCCCTGTCACGCCATCTTCGACAAAGCCCGGACTTTGGGATTGCATTTCAGCTTGGTGGCTTTAAAATAAATTAATAAGTTTGGTAATTTTAATAATCTGAAAATATTAATAAAAATAAAAATGTTAGAAATTGATCAAAATTAATCTCATCGTTTGTTGTATTATTACCTGAGTCCAAAAACATATAGATATGTTATATTTGGATAAAAAAACAAGCTCAGAAAATATGAAAATTCTTCTTAAAAATAAAATTAAATGTTCAGAAATTGATTTAAAAATATTTTCATCTTATTCTTTATTATTTCATGGTTACAAAAACATATAGATATGTTATGTTTGGATTAAAAAGAAGCTCAGAAAGTTAAAAAGAATAGAGAAACGTGCGCTTCACTTTGAGCACTTTACTCTGCTATACTGGTTGGTCACTTCAACTTCAAGTGATATACCGAGCAACAAAAGAAACGCGAAAAATTCTGCAATGTTTGATTGACCAAATCTCCAACAATTATAGAGTTAGAATTATCAAACCACAAAAGTTTGAGGAAGGCATGTTTGACCTAGCTGTTGTGTGATTATTTTGATGCTGCGACTGTTTCAACACACGGGACAAGCAGGTTTAACGTTAACCAAGTTTTGGAGGTCTCGCTCAGTCAGTCTTCATCGCGCTCTCTGGCCACTGATCGGACACTGGTGGCTTCCAATGATGTTCCTGGTATTGTCAGTGGCTGTATTGAATCGATTTTGAAGACGTTGTGGCAGGAAATTGCGATCTTGTCTTATTGGGGTAATGCGAAAAATTCACCGCGATGCATAACTGCAGTGCTTCCATTGTCAACAGAACATTGGTGAAGGTGATAGACTGTTGACATATGCACGTTTAAAGCACATGCCAGCGCTTCTGGATCATCCCCAGCTTTAAATCGACCTGGCATTTTGGTGGTGTCAATCTTGGCATGCTGGTTGTTTCAAAAGTAAGACTGGCAGCAAGCGTGCCATGGTCTCTTTTGGTTGCTAATGCTTTAGTGAACACATCTCACACATCAGATTTCTCCTGCTCCACTTGCACGTGCTGCAAGTGCGCATTATGTGTTTAACCTTAAACCTGCTTGTCCCGTGTGTTAAAACAGTCAGTGAGTCACAGCATCAAAATAATCACACAAAAGCAAGGTCAAACATGCCTTCATCAAACTTTTGTGGTTTAATAATTCTAACTCTATGATTGTTGGAGATTTTGTCAATCAAACAATGACGAATTTTTTCGCGTTTCTTTTGTTGCTCGGTATATATATATAATATATATGCGAGAAGGCCATACCCTACTGCGCTATACTGGCTTGTCACTTTCCGCACGTTTTTTTTCTCGTGAAAGTGGCAAGAGCATATTCTTGGCTCAAGGCCTCGGGGAAATGCGTTAATTTCATTCTGCAAGTTTGACAGGTTGACTAAATGTAGTAATTTTGCTTAACGCAACTTGTTTCTTTTTTTGACAAGGGACAGGTTCTCAGGCTGCCCTAATGAAGAGGGGCGCTTAGGCAGGCTTCTTTGTTAACAGTAATAAACTGTTCAGATTTTTAATGCCATTGTATCTTTCCCATGCTCCTAGGTGGATGACTTGATGGCGGAAGAGGGGAGCGACTCTGATGATGAAGACGAAGAGGATCGCATTAAACGAATTCGAACGTCAGTTCTGGGAAGTCAGAGCGACACTGATTCGTCATCAGACTCTCTCGCCGGAGAGCTTCCTCGCGGTTGGAAACTGCGACGAAAGTCCAAGCCATCGCCAGACTCCAACGAAGATGACCTGGACAAGCAGAAAAAGAAAGAAATAGAAGCAGAGACTGAAGATACAGAGAATGAAATGTCCAGATTTTCGAAAACGGTTGACGCCTTTGCTCCTGATTCTGAAAGCAACACATCATTCGCTGATTCTATCGGTTCCGTAGACGATGAAATTGCTGAGGCTGTAGAGAAAGAGTTCTTGGCGTCATTGTAGTACTGTGTGTCTGTAAATCATAGGAGTACACTATACCTGCTGCTATGGTTGCCATGATTCTTACTGGGGAATTACCGGCACGGTTGGCCTAGTGGTAAGGCGTCCGCCCCGTGATCGGGAGGTCGTGTGTTCGAACCCCGGCCGGGTCATACCTAAGACTTTAAAATTGGCAATCTAGTGGCTGCTCCGCCTGGCGTCTGGCATTATGGGGTTAGTGCTAGGACTGGTTGGTCCGGTGTCAGAATAATGTGACTGGGTGAGACATGAAGCCTGTGCTGCGACTTCTGTCTTGTGTGTGGCGCACTTTATATGGTCACGGCTCAGAAATGGCGTCGAACTCCACCCTTGCCCCATTCAAACGCCCCACACGCTTAGTTATGGTTTATTCTACCTTTGAAAGTACTGACACGGGGTGCAGATATGAATACAGTTACTATTCTGGTAGAAACCGAAAGGTTTGATGACTTTGTTTTCGAGCAAGGCGCAATAGTAGAGTGAATTTACGTCGATTTTTGGGCCGGAAGTTGGGACACTTTTTTACTTGGTGTCGAAACGTCGTATTTGTGCGTACTACACACACTGCTTGGATAAGAACTTGATGGAGAGGGAAAGAGAAGGTGTTAGTTATTGTTTACATACTGCACGATAACCAGTACCTCACCCCAACAGTCGGCTGAGATCAAGTTTAGATCCAACGGTGAGTATGTTACTTTTCGTGTTTGGAGTCACGTAGGCAGTTTTAGCTTTTGCCGCGCTTTTAATAATGATGACAGACGTTGAACTAAGCGATAAACTTGGACAAGAAAGAACAATCTACTACTTAAAACAAAAAATATGCACAAACACAGAAGACAAAGCAATGAAAATAAGTCTTAAGTTCGTTGTTGTGTACTTTCGTGTTACCGCGAAAAGTAACAACGTAAATCAAAGTTGTTTATCGACATGTTCCTGACTTCCAACGATGGAAACAACTGTTCTATCGTCTGCTACAAAGTTGCATTGACTGTCTCGAACTCAGAACTCAGTGTGGCATGGAGGAGATGGACATAAACGGCCAAGATAAAAACCACTGGTTTTTCGTTGTATGTAACGTACTCACCTGCAGTTTGAAACACTGTTATTTTCACTAAATAACAACTTACTTCCTTTTTTTTTCATCTGAAAGTTAGAAGTGTTATTGTGATTTGTTTTGATAAAATTTGCATTTTTTAGGACAAAGATTTTTCTTTATTTTGATTTTTAAAGACATATGTTTGAGACGATTCAACCAATTTCCCAAGTTATTCAGCGTTCATGTCATTGCATGTGTTTTTTCTGGCCTTCTTTCCATACAGTTCACCTTGTGCTTTGTTTTCATGCCAATTTAATGAAATAAATTACAGGAAAAAGAAATATATGTTTTTTTACATTGAGTGCGTTACTCACACCACTCGCACATCGTGAGAGGTAACACACTCCAATCGTTTGTAGAGTTATCTTGAAAATTATTTAAATCTTGCTGGAACAAAGTAAGGAATGAATCAAGTAAACAGAAAATGATGTCTGCGTTTATTGTTTTGAATTAGAGTGGTTTTTTTTAGGAACAGTGTTGAGTGTGTTACTCACACCACTCCCACATCGTGAGAGGTAACACACTCCAATCGTTTGTAGAGTTATCTTGAAAATTATTTAAATCTTGCTGGAACAAAGTAAGGAATGAATCAAGTAAACAGAAAATGATGTCTGCGTTTATTGTTTTGAATTAGAGTGGTTTTTTTTAGGAACAGTGTTGAGTGTGTTACTCACACCACTCGCACATCGTGAGAGGTAACACACTCCAATCGTTTGTAGAGTTATCTTGAAAATTAATTAAATCTTGCTGGAACAAAGTAAGGAATGAATCAAGTAAACAGAAAATGATGTCTGCGTTTATTGTTTGAATCAGAGGGTTTTTTTTAGGAACAGTGTTGAGTGTGTTACTCACACCACTCGCACTTCGTGAGAGGTAACACACTCCAATAGTTTGTACAGTTATCTTGAAAATTATTTAAATCTTGCTGGAACAAAGTAAGGAATGAATCAAGTAAACAGAAAATGATGTCTGCTTTTATTGTTTTGAATTAGAGGGTTTTTTTTTAGGAACAGTGTTGAGTGTGTTACTCACACCACTCGCACATCGTGAGAGGTAACACACTCCAATCGTTTGTAGAGTTATCTTGAAAATTAATTAAATCTTGCTGGAACAAAGTAAGGAATGAATCAAGTAAACAGAAAAGGATGTCTGCGTTTATTGTTTTGAATTAGAGTGGTTTTTTGACTCACATGCGAAGCAAAAGTGAGTATGTACTCACCCGAGTCGTCCGTCCGTCCGTCCGTCCGGAAAACTTTAACGTTGGATATTTCTTGGACACTATTCAGTCTATCAGTACCAAATTTGGCAAGATGGTGTATGATGACAAGGCCCCAAAAAACATACATAGCATCTTGACCTTGCTTCAAGGTCAAGGTCGCAGGGGCCATAAATGTTGTAAAAAAACCAGCTATTTTTCACATTTTTCCCATTTTCTCTGAAGTTTTTGAGATTCAATACCTCACCTATATATATATAGGGCAAAGTAAGCCCCATCTTTTGATACCAGTTTGGTTTACCTTGCCTCAAGGTCAAGGTCACAGGAGCTCTTCAAAGTTGGATTGTATACATATTTTGAAGTGACCTTGACCCTGAACTATGGAAGATAACTGTTTCAAACTTAAAAGCACATGTTATGCTTTCCTCATGAGACACATTTGGTCACATATGATCAAGGTCAAGGTCACTTTGACCCTTATGAAATGTGACCAAAATAAGGTAGTGAACCACTAAAAGTGACCATATCTCATGGTAGAAAGAGCCAATAAGCACCATTGTACTTCCTATGTCTTGAATTAACAGCTTTGTGTTGCATGACCTTGGATGACCTTGACCTTGAGTCAAGGTCACATGTATTTTGGTAGGAAAAATGTGTAAAGCAGTTCTTAGTGTATGATGTCATTGCTAGGTTTAGTTATTTGACCTTGACCCTGAAGGTCAAGGTCATGTAAAGGTCAAGGTCAAGCATGTGAGTCGTATGGGCTTTGCCCTTCTTGTTACAATTTACTTTGAAGGATTGGTAATTTTCAGTTCTTTGAGTACTTGTTTGATCGTTGTTTTGTTTATTGGTGTTCATGTAACACACACACTTGCCTAGGGTACCGAGATATGCAGATTATTGCTGTCGGAATGTGTCAACAATAGTTTCAATAGTTGTGTAGCAACCATGGTGTCATTCTTATAATTAATTTCACAATTAACTGAATGCACTGAATATGAACAACGTTTTGTTCATGTTATGACAGTGTTTTGTAACACACTCATTGGCGAATAAACAGCATTTTCCTTGATAACTTCAAAATCCGCCTTCAACCTAAGATTTTTTTGTTGGGTTTATCAAGTTTTTTTGCACAGTGTATTGTTTTCATTACCAAGTGGATGGATATATGCTTTATACCTTACAAAATAATGTGAAGTAAGACTTTTTTGGTGAAATGTAACACACTCAGTGTTAAAAGTGAGAAAATCTTCTCTGTATTGTGAATTGGAGCATGGTAGAAGTCATAAGACATCATTGTTAGGTTGTTATGGTTTTGCTCTTTCATTTTTTACTCTTTTGCATGCATTTTTCATGTGAATATCTTGACAGTGTCCTAAAGTTTGATTTTTTTGGTGAAATGTAACACACTCATTGGAAACTTTTAGGAATGACTTGACAGATAACTGATAATGGGAATAACGGGTCCGGTATCATTGATGCATTTCAACTCTTTACTATTATGTACTTGTTTCTCTTCCCATTGCATATATTTCTGAGGTTTTGTGTGTAAAATAAATAGGAATTTCGCAGTTTTGAATGTCTGTGTTGTGACACAGAAAGTTGATTTTTGTTTGAATACATTTTCACATCTTGTTCTGATTTGATTTTTTTTGGCAGACTGTCCGTATGAAGTGTGTGGAACTAAGAATAGATTGACTGCTGAAACAGTATTCTTTTCAGTTCTTTGAGTACTTGTTTGATCGTTGTTTTGTTTATTGGTGTTCCTGTAACACACACACTTGCCTAGGGTACCTAGATATGCAGATTATTGCTGTCGGAATGTGTCAACAATAGTTTCAATAGTTGTGTAGCAACCATGGTGTCATTCTTACAATTAATTTCACAATTAACTGAATGCACTGAATATGAACAACGTTTTGTTCATGTTATGACAGTGTTTTGTAACACACTCATTGGCGAATAAACAGCATTTTTCTTGATAACTTCAAAATCCGCCTTCAACCTGAAGATTTTTTGGGGGGTTTATCAAGTTTTTTGTACAGTGTATTGTTTTCATTACCAAGTGGATGGATATATGCTTTATACCTTACAAAATAATGTGAAGTAAGACTTTTTTGGTGAAATGTAACACACTCAGTGTCAAAAGAGAGAAAATCTTCTCTGTATTGTGAATTGGAGCATGGTAGAAGTCATAAGACATCATTGTTAGGTTGTTATGGTTTTGCTCTTTCATTTTTCATTCTTTTGCATGCATTTTTCATGTGAATATCTTGACAGTGTCCTAAAGTTTGATTTTTTTGGTGAAATGTAACACACTCATTGGAAACTTTTAGGAATGACTTGACAGATAACTGATAATGGGAATAACGGGTCCGGTATCATTGATGCATTTCAACTCTTTACTATTATGTACTTGTTTCTCTTCCCATTACATGTATTTCTAAGGTTGTGTGTGTAAAATAAATAGGAATTTAGCAGTTTTGAATGTCTGTGTTGTGAGACACAGAAAGTTGATTTTTGTTTAAATACATTTTCACATCTTGTTCTGATTTGATTTTTTTTGCAGACTGTCCGTATGAAGTGTGTGGAACTAAGAATTGATTGACTGCTGAAACAGTAATCTTTTCAGTTCTTTGAGTACTTGTTTGATCGTTGTTTTGTTTATTGGTGTTCATGTAACATACACACATTCCTAGGGTACCTAGATATGCAGATTATTGCTGTCGGGGAATGCCACTTTTCACAAATGAAGATCAAGGTAGATACTAACTAATGCAGTTAACTTTTATTGTGTAATAGGTTTACTGTTAACTGTATATTAGAAAACAATGTGTGACACGGTGTTATGTAACACACTCCAGTTAAAATTTAAAATGCAATTCATTCCGCAGTAATTGATGAAAATACATTGTTACTGCCCAGACACAACTAAACACATAAACAGTTTTGCTGGACCCCAAAATGGAAAGTAATCCAAGAGTTTGTATTTGTGACTCAAGTGTCCCACAAATTCGACACCTTTTCTGAGCCATGACCATATGTCAAAGCAGCACCGCCTTGATATGGCCCTTCGTGGTCGGCTGGGCGTAAGCAAACAAACCAACAAACAAATTACTGGGGAATTAAAACCATAGTGTTTGTTGCGTCATGACAGATACAACATTGTTAAGTTTTCTAAGATAAGATTTGTGTGATGGTATGAGTAGCTTAGAGTCTGTCCTGTTATAGGCTTGACTTTTGACATCAGGAAATCTGTTTTAAACGCTATGCCATGACTCTTTGATTGTTGAGACACTTGAATTGTTGAGAAAGTGTTGATGGCCTTGGTATTGTAATACTTACAATTGATAATAATGAATCTCAACATCAAATGTTTTCCGTGAATATATACATGTACTTCTGTCATGGTGTATGATACAAAAGAGTAATTGATATTTTTGATAATTTTTGCTGTGAAAAAAGTTGTGTCAAGGGAGTAACTTTTGAGTCATGTTGTGATGCTGGTAATATAAACTTCTTCTTGGGGTCATAGGCTCTACTGACTGCATTCTGTATGCAGTTTCTTGGTCACAAAACATGCAGTTATGAATAGAATTACATGTAAATATCATCAATGGCAAAAAAATTAATTCTGTTGACTGTTTTGAAATCAAATGAATTGTGTCTGGAAATGAAATTTAGAGAGAAAGAGTTTGTGTGCGTGTGTTGGTTTGTGTACGTGTGTTGGTTTGTGTGCGTGTGTGTTGGTTTGTGTGTGTGCGTGTGTTGGTTTGTGTGTGTGCGTGTGTTGGTTTGTGTGTGTGCGTGTGTTGGTTTGTGTGTGGGTGTTGGTTTGTGTGTGGGTGTTGGTTTGTGTGTGTGTGTGTAATCATTGGGTTTTTAAAAAATGAATTGTGGTTGGAAATGAAATTTAGAGAGAAAGAGAGTGTTTGTGTGTGTTAGTGTGTGTGTGTGATTGATTGATTTGATATTTTGTTCCCTCTTCATCTTTTCTCTCTGAAGATCTTCTTCTTCTTCTTCTTGGCGTTCGCAGAGGTTACACAATCAGTCCAGCACTGGTGATAAATGTTGTCGTTTTCTCCAACTCCTGTCGACTGCCGTATAGTTTGGTCTGCAAGGGAGTTGGTGACGGCCACACTTCTTTTCGTTCCTCATCTAGTAAGGGACATCGCTGTAAGATGTGTTCCGCTGTTTGGTCCTCTTGACCGCAGGCACAGGTTGGTGATGGCGCCAGCTTGAACTTTCGGTTCATGTGAGCATTGAGCCTGTTGTGGCCAGTACGCAGCCTGATGAGGTTGACTTGCTGCTCTCTGGACATTGTGTGGTAGTCATCTCTGTTTGTCCTTGGCCTCATCAATGCCTTGATGATTGTCTTCTGCTCACTAAAGCTGACACTGTTTTCAGGTTGGTCTTCCACGGCTCCTTCTTTTGCCAGCTCATCTGCCCTTTCATTTCCTGGTATCCCACAGTGTGCTGGTATCCACTGGAGGACAACTCTTCTGGTTTGTCTGACCATCTGTAATGCTTTGGCCAGCTGTGGGAGTTTGTCGTTCTCTAGGGCCTGAAGGACTGAAAGGGCGTCCGAGAGGAAGACAACTTGGTAGCAAGGGTCTGCGGAGTCCTGAACGAAGGAGGCGGCCTGCATGAGAGCTTCTGCTTCTGCTTTATAGTTTGTGCAGTGTTTGCCAGTGGCAACACTGGATGTAGCTGTATGTCCCCCAGGGAACTGGATGAGAATGCCTGCACCTCCATTGAGCAAGGCGTTAGTTGCTGATCCATCGGTGTATACATGGATCCACGCCTCTTTTGGGTACTGTTCGTCGATCAGGGCTAAGGTGAGTGCCTGTCGAGCTGTGTCATTCTGATCTTCTCCTGAGGTAACATGTGGAACACTGGTGCAGATCTGGATGCCTGGTTTCTCTGTTGCCTTGGGGGTTTCCTCTTCTTCTTGAGTCAGAGGTAGAGTGTTCTGTGGAAGGACTTCCCTGTACTGTCGAGAAAGTCTCTTGCTCTCGTGTACAAAACTGCTCCGTTTAAGCCGGTTCTTGGTGAGGTTGCTCAGTCTGTGCTTCATGGGGTGGTCGGGTAGGCACTTGAGCTTCTCGGCCTGTACCATAGTCTTGGCTTCTCTTCTCTGACAGAGGGGTTGGATGGTGGTAAGCTTCTCCATTTCCTTGATGGGCGTGGATTTCATTGCACCGGTGATGAGTCGGAGGGCCTGGTTTTGCACACGGTCAAGGGTCTGCAGGTTTGTCTTGGCTGAGGTTGACCACGCTGTGGAGCCGTACTCAAGGTGGGGTCTGATTGTTCCCTGGTATACTGTCTTCAGTATCTTCTCGTTCGCTCCCCAGGTGGTACCTGCCAGCTTCCTGAGTATGGCTAGCTTGCGCCGGGCCTTCGTCTCTGCCTGTGCAATGTGTGGTTTCCAGGTCTGCCGTCTATCAAAGGTGACACCAAGGTACGTTGCTTCTTCATCCTCTCTCAGAGGAGTTCCACCAAGCCTAATGGTTCCGGCTTTCTGCTTTGGCGACAGTGTGAATAGGGTGGTGGAGGATTTCTCCTTGTTGATGGAGACGCACCAATCTTCTGCCCATGCGTTCAGCCTATCTGCCGCTTGCTGCATTCTGTAGGTGGCAGTACTTGCGTGCTCCTCCTTGCACCAGATCACAAGGTCGTCTGCGTAGAGAGCAGCTTTGATCCCCTTGGGCATCTCAGACACCAGATCGTCGATGAAGAGAAGGAAGAGTGTGGGGGAGAGGACTCCGCCCTGAGGGACGCCATGACGAAGGAGGAACTTCTTGCTTTTGGTCTGGTCGACGTTAACTCTTGCCCTGCGGTTATAGAGGTAAGAGCGAATCCACTGGTACATGTTGCTGGACACGCCTTTCCTCAGCAGTTTTACAAGGAGTCCATCTTTCCAGACCTTGTCAAAGGCCTTCTGAAGATCTATCCAGGTGACAAGGACCAGCTTCTGTTCCTGAAAGGCATCTTCAACTTCTTGCGCCAGGTAAGTGACCTGATCTTCAGTGCTGCGGAACTGTCGGAATCCAGCTTGTTCAGGGGCGAGGAGGTTCCTGGATTCCAGGTACCACCTGAGGCGCTCGTTCACAATTCTCTCCAGGGTCTTCACAACACAGCTGGTGAGGCTGATTGGGCGATAGCTGGTGGCCTTCTTTGGATCCTTCCCTTTTTGAGTCACTTGAGAAAAAGTGACTCTATGTAATCGGTCAGTGTTAGTCTGTCCGGCCGGCCGTCCGGCCGGCCGTCCGTAGACACCACCTTAACGTTGGACTTTTCTCGGAAACTATCAAAGCGATCGGGCTCATATTTTGTTTAGTCGTGACCTCCAATGACCTCTACACTTTAACGATGGTTTCGTTGACCTTTGACCTTTTTCAAGGTCACAGGTCAGCGTCAAAGGAAAAATTAGACATTTTATATCTTTGACAAAGTTCATCGGATGTGATTGAAACTTTGTAGGATTATTCTTTACATCAAAGTATTTACATCTGTAGCCTTTTACGAACGTTATCAGAAAAACAAGGGAGATAACTAGCCTTTTCTGTTCGGCAACACACAACTTAACGTTGGGCTTTTCTCGGAAACTATAAAAGTGACCGGGCTCAAATTTTATGTGAACGTGACTCATTGTGTTGTGAATAGCAATTTCTTCCTGTCCATCTGATGCCTCATATAATATTCAGAACTGCGAAAGTGACTCGATCGAGCGTTTGCTCTTCTTGTTTTAAGATGGGGATCATGATCGCTTCTCGCCAGAGTTGTGGTAGCGATCCTTCTTGCCAGCTGCTGTTGAAGACCTCGAGTAGCTTGTTCTCTGCTGCACTACCAAGGTGGGTTAGCATCTCGTTGGTGATGCCGTCTGGGCCAGGGGACTTCTTCGCCTTTGACTTTTTCAGAGCTGAGTGCAGCTCGTGGAGTGTGAGTGGTTGACTCATGGCGTCCACTGTCGACTGTCTGGCAGGTCTCTCTCTTTTCTCTTTTCTTGCTTCTCTCTGTTTCTCGGGGCTAACATGGAGGTTGCTCTCAGCTGCATAGCTTTCAGCAAATTGGTTGGCAGCATGCTTTCCAGTTAGCACCTTCCCGTTCTCTTCTAATGTGATCTTTCCTCTGCTGGTGTTCTCATCATTCAACTGCTTGGTGAGCCTCCAGAGCTTTCTGCCATCCTTCTCAAGGTTCAGAGAGCTTGTTTTCTCTTGCCAGCTTCTCCGTCTTGCCTGTAGCTTCTTTTTGAGAAATTTGGCTTTGGCTTCCTGGAGGAGGATGTTGTTGTTTTGTGACGGGTTGACTTCTGCTTCCCTTCTGGCGTCTGCCAGATCATCATCCAGTTCCTGCAATTCATTGCTCCAGTAGGGCTTATAGTCTCTCCTGGCACCCCTGGGAATGGACTCACGCGCTGCTCTGAGGATGCTCATGTTGAAGTCCTTCGCCACCATGTTGATGTCTCGACCCTCGACTCTGATGTCTTTGGTGAGTTCGCTGGTGCGGTGTCTAAAGAGGAACCAGTTCGCTCTTTTGTAGTTCCACCGTGGGAAGGAAGCTTCAGTGCAGGACTCCATGCCCAGGGTCAAAAAGACTGGCCGATGGTCACTTCCACCTAGCTGTTCTCCGACCTCTCTGCTGGTTAGCTGGTGCATGTCTTCCGTGCAGAAGGCTAGGTCAGGAGTTGATGTAGTGTGCCATCTTCTGGAGTAGAATGTAGGGCAGTTCTCTCTGAAGATAATTTGTTTAGAATCTGCAAAATAATGAGTTTAAGGTTTTCCGTCTGTAACATGCTGAATAATTAGACTCGCATTGTTACAGGGTATTCAGCAACTATAGGTAACAGTACACTACTTCTCAAAGACTAATATCATGCAGACATCGCATGTATGTAATTGCATGAATGGATGAACGCATACACCAGACAAATAGTAGCTACCTTTTGACAGACATCATCATCATGGTCATCTAATTCAATTGAAACCACATTATGGAGATGAGCCTGGTACCTCAGTTGATAGAGCACTGGGCTTGTCATCCTCTGGCCACGGGTTCGAATATTAACAGATACGAGTCAACTTTATGTGCAGACCCAGAGGCGATATCCATGCCCCACCTCGTGTCACCGCTGTGGCAAGTTCATTCTGCAAGAAGTTGATAGTCCTTTTCACAATCTTGCAATGGAGAAGTTAACTGCTGGTCTTTCCAAGGTCACAAGCGTAAGGGTTTTCAATTTCTACTCGTTCCTTCTTCTTCGTCTTAAATTTTAGCAGTTAAAAAAGAAAGAAGGAAAAGAGTAACAGGTCTTGGGACACTGAGCCGCTTAACCTCCCATGTTGTTGATCATTCATTGCCCACATTGACGACCTTGCAGTCATGTCAATGCATTGTTCCCAGGTATGCGTAAGGGTTTTCTTCTTCTGTAAGTTGGACAGTTAAAAACGTAGGAAAACAATGACAGCTCGTAGGACGCATTGCGTATCCTTCACTAGTCATGCATTGCCTCCCTGTATACTGTAATGTCAATGCGGGTTTCTGAGTATCCCTTCTTCCAAGATGTGAGTGGTTCAATAAAATAAAATAGAAACACAATCACAAGTCTCAGGACGCTGGGTTGGAACTAGTTTCTAGAATTCCACTGTGGAGGAAGGAGCTGACTGTTTGCTTTTCATGGCCTGCGTTAGTCTTCAGGTCATCAACTGAAAGCGATTGTGTTTTGGTAGCGTAGTATTAATAAATGATGTCCTTGATTGGCCACTGCTGCCACAGGGACCGGCACGGTTGGCCTAGTGGTAAGGCGTCCGCCCCGTGATCGGGAGGTCGTGGGTTCGAACCCCGGCCGGGTCATACCTAAGACTTTAAAATTGGCAATCTAGTGGCTGCTCCTCCTGGCGTCTGGCATTATGGGGTTAGTGCTAGGACTGGTTGGTCCGGTGTCAGAATAATGTGACTGGGTGAGACATGAAGCCTGTGCTGCGACTTCTGTCTTGTGTGTGGCGCACATTATATGTCAAAGCAGCACCGCCCTGATATGGCCCTTCGTGGTCGGCTGGGCGTTAAGCAAACAAACAAACAAAAGCTGCCACAGAGGACGTTAAAATCGGAATCTCATCAATGATTGTGTGTGGAAACTAGCTCCCAAAGTGATAAGGCCAGCTTCTTCAGCGTTCGACATTTGTCTCACTAATAAGGCCAGTAAAAAATCAACAATCTTCAAGTGGAGGGGCGGGGCCTTTGAAACCAAAGTGTCAGAGTGAATGGTGCAAGGGGTTAATTGTCTTCACAGGCCCGGACAGTTTAGCAAGCGGCCAGGTCAGACGTCGCACACCCTAGGCCAGCGACACGTAGCCTTTAAAGGCCCGGCGGAGAAAGCGGCACGGAAACACTCGGCCAGATGAGTCCTGTTTGCACGGGCGCCTCGGCCCTCTGTCGGCCCAGCCCCAGCAGGCAAGTGATTCCCCACGATTGACGCCCGACATGCGCGCCAGAAACAAACCGCCCCGACTAAACACGGCGGCCAGCGGCGCGGGTATTAAGTTTTAATGTGGATTAACACAGCTCCCGGCTTGGACGTGCCGCCAGCGGGGCTAAGTGATCTCCGGGGATATTTGGAGACGTTGGAGTTGAGATCCCGGATAATTTGTATTCCCGAAGCCGAGCGTGACTGTCGAGGGCTGGATGGCTAAAAGACTGAGACTCAAGCAGCGTAGTAGCGGCGGTAGAGTATCTTTGACTCGGTGAAGGCCCCTTTGCTCAATGCAGTGTGGGTTTGGTTCTATAGTTGTAAAGAGCAATCACTAAAACAACCCGCCTAGGAGCTTGGCTGTCACGGGAAACCTCAACATGACACCCACCAACATTTTGCTGCTGTTGCGATTCCTGCCCCACAGTTTAATGGTGTGACTATTGAATTTCTTTTTGTCCGTACGCTGGGTTTTTTTAATTTTTTTTTTTTTACTCTGCCAGCCTTGACCAGGCTGATCGGATCCTTGAGCGTCTGAGCGTCAAATCTCTGTATTGCTTCACATCGGTATTTAGGAGGCCAATGTGGGTGGTCAAAAAGGTCCTCTGATATGCACTGTTGATATGTTCTATGCTGGATGTTAATGTGAACGATATCAAGACTAGAACTTTAATTTACTAAATCAGTAGCATACTTCTGTCCGAGTCCAACTTGATGTCACCGTCTCGTAACGGCATATCTCCGCCTCATGACTTTAAAATGATATGGAGCACAGATCGAGTCCAAACTCAGAGCGAAATAAAATTAAACAAATCAGCAGCTATAACAGTGTTATAGTTTCTGATGAATATTGTTCTGATGTTCCTTGGCGGCCATATTTCGCAGCTCGTGCAGGGTCCGCGTGAGACGCTTTTCGTGGTCAGAGCTTAGAGTGGATTTTGAATTAACTCAGTTGTCGACTGACTAATTGGATGGCTTCACATGATCTGAGCAAGACGCCGCCTTGTGAGGCGATTTAAACTTTCTTCTGATTTTTCTTTTCAGTAATCGCTCTCGGTTAATGTTGAATTCAAATGAACAAGCAAGTTGCAAGGTCGGGTTATAAGATTTGTTAATCCTTCAAAATAAATAAGTGTTTTTTTAAGCTAGTTGCAGTATAAACGTGACAGTGTGTGCCAGTGTAGAAGCCTAACCGCCCTAGCTTCACGTGAGTAAGTCAGCTAAGTGGGAAATGGTTTCACAATGCTCTCAGCTCGTGCTGGCTTCATCTAAAATGGTTCAAGCAAAATATGATTTCTCAGTGCTGGTTGCATGGGAAAAAGCGTCAATAATCGCGACTCATACTATCTTCATAGAACGATTTCGTAATGAGTGGCGCTCATGCTGGCTTCATTAGGTTATGTGTCGATGCTTTCGTCTTATGCTTGCTTCAAAAACGATTTGTCAATGCTCTCAGCTCATGTTAACTTTATAAGACAATTTCTCAATGTTTTTGTTATTGCCTTCATATGACGATTTCTCAAAGCTCAGCTTATGCTGGTTTTGCCTGCTCTAGTTTCCACGGTGAAATGATTTCTCGGTGCTGTTTTCACAGGAACAAATATCAATGCTCTCAGCCAATGCTGCCTTCAAACGAAGTAGTGGCAGTGTGACAAACGATTTGTCAGTATGCTCAGTTCATGCTGGCTTCACTATCAATTAACTGATAGCAACGTTGGTGATTCTTCCAGGCAGGCTCAAGGCGTACGAGTATCAGCACTGGCGAAGCTCACATAATCCTCCAGAGCAGAAAGCTCTTCATACAAGTACGAAGGCCTGAGACAAGTAAACTATTTGTAATGTTGTCGATTTTTCTTTTGGGCAATCCAAATGTACCGCTGTAAATATACAAAAACAAATAGCCAACGTTCCAAAATTCAGAATAAAAAAACCAAGCAGGGTATGTTATAGTAACGTTTGGTTTAATTGTGACAAAAGAAAACGATACCTTCGAAGATCAGTGAATGTATCGTTATGTTTTGTCAAAATTAAACGTTCCTATATCATACCTTGCTTGGTTTTTGTGTGCTCTAAACTTACGTCTTCCGTATGCAACGCTTATGGCACCACCACCCTGTACATATAATCTCAGACAAAACAGCAACTGGTACAGCCATCACACACAACCATCACCTGATTCCGTGCCGTCTTGACGTGAAGACAGTGGCCAAGCTGTAGGTCGCCTGCAGTGTGTGAAGACGCAGCACGTCGCTTGACACCTGATCTGAAGCAGTCATTTCTTGCCTGTGATGACTCTATTAATTCGCCGAGTCTTTCCAACCCTGCCCTCACCCCGCTCTCTCATTTCCCTCCGCTCCTTGCATGCAATCTGCTCACAACTCACTCCCTCGCAGTGATTAAAAGCGATCGCACCTTTTTTTTGTGAGGAGAGATTGTGATGTCGTTGTTGCGTCGTCAGGCGAAGATGTGTTCTTGGCCCGGCTGTGTTGTCGATTCTCTCTCTGTTTGTCTTTGTCTTGTCTCTGTGTCTCTGCCTCTATGTCTGTCTGTCTGATTGTCTGTCTGTCTGTCTGTCTCAGTGTCTGTCTGTCTCTCTCTCTCTCTTTCTCTCTCTCTCTCTCTCTCTCTCTCTCTCTCTCTCTCTCTCTCTCTCTCTCTCTCTCTCTCTCTCTGAGAGTGTTACATTTGCCAAGCGAAAGACTCCCAAGGAAAGCATATGACATGATGAAACATTTACAGGGTTATGGCAAGAAAACATGGTCTCATTATTTGAAAGAAATGTTATGCATGTACGGCTTTGGAGATGTCTGGCTGCAACAAGGTGTAGGCGATTTGAATCGATTTATAGCAGTATTCAGACAACGATTGTTTGATTGCTTCCAGCAAGACTGGCACGACAGCATCATGAACTCGGAGCGATTTGAATTTTATTCGCTCTTTAAACAAGAAATTCGCGCTGAAGTGTATATAGACCATATTCAGCTCCGCTGTTTTCGAGATGCATACATACAATTTCGATTTGGTATTTCACCCATAAACACTCACAAATGCCGCTATCGAACTGACGTTGTACCGGGCCTTTTGATTTGCCCTGTATGCAGAGAGGACGTGGAAGACGAGAAACATGTATTGTTTGTATGCAAAGGATATTGTCATTATAGACTTGATGTCAAAATATTAAGAGAAAAAAACCAGAGTGAAGATGCGAACAGTATTATACGTGTTATGTCTGTAGATAAAGGGGATTCAGTGGTGCATGTGGCCAGATTCTTATATCGTGTTTTTCAAAAAAGAAAAAGTTTTTTTGACTAGTTACCCAATGTGGAACAGGTGAACGAGACGGCGATGTGTTATACATAGTTTGTGCCGTGGAATGTTAGAGCAGGTTTGATTGCAAATAATGTATGCTGGTGTAGTACACTTGTGTTGTTGTTGTACCTATTCGAATTGTTGATTTTTGCGCTGGAAATGTTTGTATGTTAGAAAGAGAGAGAGATAGAGAGAGAGAGAGAGAGAGAGAGAGAGAGAGAGAGAGAGAGAGAGAGAGAGAGAGAGAGACCTATCCATATTGTTAATTCATGCGCTGGATATGTCTTTGGGTTTAAGAGAGGGAGTGGGAGTGTGCGTGCGTTCGTGTGAGTATATGTTAGAGAGAAAGAGATAAAACCGGTTGATTGTCCATAAATACAAACACACGGCATGTATTACTGATCACCACCCCCCCTCCCCACACCCCGTTGAAATGAACCTTGTGTGTTTAATCAATAAAATGTCTTACGTCTTACGTCTTACGTCTCTGAGAGAGTATAGTTTTCACTAACAATGATAATAGTGTACAGACACATCAGTTTTTTTAATAATGTGTTTATGTAACTGACTTTGTAATTATTTAGCTGCCAAACTAGTTTACCAGCAACCTACCTCTTACAAAAAAAGGCATATTCAAGTGATGACAATAATGCCAATGAGAGGACAGTAATATAAAAGGACTTTTTGAGTTGATAATTATGTTAAGAATACCAGGACTGTTAAATCTGAACACTGAGTATGCTTCATGAGTATTAAGCCAAACGATTTGAACAGAAAGAACAGTATATAATGTTGACTCATCAGTGTTATATTGACAATTACAGTATGACGAATTGTTACAATTGCTAGCACAGACAGACATCCAGCAACCATGAACAAACAATTCACACTTGTGATGATAACCAACCACAGAAAGAGAACGCTAAACCTTTTGAACTGTACAATGATAATATCAATTAAGTATGTTGACAATGTACCGCTCGGGTCGGATGAAATTGTGAAACACAAAAGAAACAGTTGGAGGCTATTAGTGAGCACAATATTTAACCGTTATCTTCGTCAGTAAAAAATCCAAATCAAGACAGGTTACATTTTTGAAACGATTATTTCAGTCCTGAAATAAGTGAACGATTTGCTTTGTTTTGTCCCGATTTAAATGTTCCAAAAATTAAATTGTTCTTGTTTTTTATTTTTTTATCGGGATTTCTGGACAAATTGTGAGATAAGTTTATTTTCTATATATTTAAGTGTGTGTCTGTTAACTTAAAAGACTTCTAGGTCGAAGATCAGTGAGCGTAACGTTTTTATTGTCACAAATCAAACGTTCAAATAAGGCCAAACAAAAATATATGTTGGTTTAGGGTAACATATAGGGTCGGTATGTCGGCTTTTTTTTATTTTTTATTTTTTATTTTGAGTCTCGGTATGGCTTGCAAAATGTGCCAGAGGGAGTTTTTGGAGAAATGAAAAAATAAATTTTTAGGGTCGGCGGGAAAACATAGGGTCGGTCGTGTTACCCTAAACCAACACAATGTCATATTTTTGTTTGGTCTAACATACCTGTCTTGGGTTTTTGATTCTGAATTTTGGAACATTTTCAATATATTTGTTTTCGGATTTCTTAATTCGGAACGTTAGCAGCCTATCTGTTTCGGATTTCTTAATCTTCGTCGCTTTGATTTCTCACGCAAGTATATATACACGTCGCTAGGTGCATCCAGCATTAGGGGCCACCATGATGCTAACCAGGGTGATCTACACCCGCAATGAGAAGTCGCCACCCTGGCTACTCGCTTTTCCCACCCAGGATCTGTTTACACAGACACCCCTCTGCCGCTGCTCGCCGCGTCCATATAAAACTAGCGAATGCGCTGCAGCACATCCTAAATCCCCGTTATTGAGAGGCTGCAGCCTTCATCGGAAATGAAGGGGTCTCCTTCGTATTACCTATCCAGTTCAGAGACACCCTGCTTGCTGCCGCGCGAGCAGAGAACATTTTCCCTCTTTATCTTCACTGGGTGTATCCGTTAAAAGTTGTCCTTAGTAGAGCCCGATGTTTTCTTTGCGAAGACATCGCGAAGTCTTTTTAACGAAAAGCCAGTGCTAAAGCTTCGTGCTGCGATCTTCGTGAAGTATATGTGTGTATTTACATGGTCAAATGGTCAAAGGGAAACAAGAAATTCCTCCGAGGTAGGAAAAACACCCCCGTCCTTACCATTCTCACTGCCACCAACTGAGAAGGTTATTTCCCTTTGACCATTAATATGTCCCTCTATAAGTCCTTGTAGAATCTTAATCCACCAATAACTCCCTAACCGTGTGTTTGACTGGTCCCAATTTTTGTAAGGACCGTCTCAGGAATGTATAGAACCTGTTCACCAAGTTTGGTGATGATCGGTCCGTTCATTCTTGAGATCTATAGGCTATGCGAACACAAACACACAAACAAACAAACACATCGACCGAATCCTATACACACCCCTATACCGGGGGTGTAATAACCACACTTGTTAGCAGTGCCTGCTCAGTTTGTGGCAGTGAGAATGCTAAGGACGGGGGTGTTTTTCCTACCTCGGAGGAATTTCTTGTTTACTTTCGATTTCGCTTTGCAATGCAAGCGGCATCATCCCCCAAAATAGTTCTTCGTAAATGCCACTAAAAACACTAAGATACAACTATTTAATAATACTAAATATCAACATATGTAATCTACATATGAGAGTAATCATTGCCTGTAAGTTGTGCCTTCCTATACACGGTAGTCTCCCTGGAGGTCTCTACGTGTGACAAGTTCGGGAGCAAGCAGCACCAGCAACACAGAACAGAGTAAAATATACACCGGAGGCTGGGTGTGTTGATGTCGGGCGAAGAGACCACACAGGCGTTATAGAGGCAAGGAGTGAAGGAATATAAAGTTTGATGGCTGTTACGTGCCGGAGTTATGGCGTTGTCAGACAGCTTCGCCGGCGTGCTTGTGCTGCCGTAAAGTGCTTGTAAAGACGCGCGCTAAACGCTGTAACGATACCAGACACACACACGCACACTCTGGCACCATCGGGTGCCAGTCAAACTGCCACGGATGCCCGTTTTGGCCTCGTTCATCAACCATGTCAGTGGGATTCAATTCAACAGATACATTTCCGTCTCCGCCCTTGTTTGTTGCCACTGCAAACTCACTGTGTAATTGTGTTAGTACAAAACTGACTTTGTGTGACTAGGTGAGAATTCAGGGGTAGGTTATGGCAGTACAGGCTGAAAATTCCAAGTCAAGTTAAAGACTGGAGTGTCTACCACTTGTAAAAAGTATAACACTTTTTTTTTTAGTGATTTTTTTCGTAAGTTCAAGGAATGCCGAGTCCACAAACAGCAAATAAGATAGGGCTTAACGTGATCATTTCCAAGATAACGACTGAAACTTAAAGTGTGTGGTATCAAACATCACCACAGAACAACTATTGATGAAAACTCTATTATGAACATGTAAATATATCAACAATCAAACATACATTCATCGTCCATCAACCATTACCGTAGGATCACATTCAGCTTCAGATTGATTTCCTTCATCGCCTTTACTTGTTTCAACTTGTACCTCAAACTAAATGTAATTGTACTAACTCAGTAACTTATTGTGAATACAGACTCGGAAGAAACTTTTGTCCAGCCCAACAAAAAAAAACTGAAATAAAAATGTGGCCTTTTTTGCAAAAACAGTCACTGTGGTCAAAATGTATTCATCCCAAGACTATTACTATTACTATTACCATCTGCGGGCTTTACAATGTGGTGTCACAGATACTCCCTTGAAAATGTAGAAATTCAGCGTGAAGTTGGAGTCGGTAAGTTTGTTTACATTTTGCTCCAACTTTGACCTCACGTTTCTTCAATCAAAGGCTTCAGTCAACAATGCCCAAAGTCGCAGAAAGGGCCACAAATAATCAACAAGCAAAAATGAGAAAAAGTCTTTTGCTTGCACGAAAAACCAGGACATTTCTATCCTTAGCGGATTATGACTTTATTCAGTTATTCTGCAGAAAAGACAAATGCTGGAGAAAAACCGTTCTTTTTTGCAGCATTTCTGCATAATGTCATCTTTCGCCGAAGCAGCGGTTTTTGTCTGCAGCAAAACATTTTACTGCATTAAAATTGAAATCAAGAATGCTGCAGTAACACGGTGCTGTTGTTTTACTGCAGAAAACCTGTTTACATTTTTTCTGCAGCATTTTGTACTGGCTCTTGGCGGATTATGACATTATTCAGTTATTCTGGAGAAAAACTGTCTTTTCTGCAGCATTTCTGCATAATGTCATCTTTCGCCGAAGCAACGTTTTTTACTGCAGTAAAACAGTTTTTCTGAAGCATAATGTTTACTTGGTTTTCTGCAGCATTATTGCGATTAACTTTTTCTTCAGAATAGTCTGTGACAGTTTTTCTGGAGAAAAACGAACGACCTTGTAAAGTAGCGTTTGTATTCGTCGCCCCCTGGGATAGTATAATAGTTTGTAACTATTGGTAATTCTGGATGAGTCCATCTCTCGACAGAGGGGGGCTCGCGTGCTCCAACATGATAATGAGCCAGTACAAAATGCTGCAGAAAAAGTGTAAACAGGTTTTCTGCAGTAAAACAACAGCACCGTTTTACTGCAGCATTCTTGATTTCAATTTTACTGCAGTAAAATGTTTTGCTCCAGAAAAAAGCCCGTTGCTTCGGCGAAAGATGACATTATGCAGAAATGCTGCAGAAAAGACAGTTTTTCTCCAGCATTTCTGTTTTTCTGCAGAATAACCGAATAAAGTCATAATCCGCTAAGGATACATTTCTCTGTCAAGAGCCAAGCGGACAAGACATCCAAAGAAAGGAGAAGGAAGAATAATAATAATCTATAACCCGCCTCAGGGCGGAAAAGGAGGCTTAGCTATCGGGCCTAGAGCAGAATAAGTGCAGATGGGAACACAAGAACCCAGCAAAAGACCCCGAGTCTGACAAGACCATGCACGAAGAAAAACGAAGCAAGAAGAATCTATAACCCGCCTCAGGGCGGAGAAGGCGGCCTAGCTATCGGGCCCAGGGCAGAATAAGTGCAGATGGGAACACAAGGACCCAGCAGAAGACCCCGAGTCTGACGCCTGCCTGCAATGTGTCCTGTGGGAACCGTGCGCTATGGCCGATAAGCATCGTGGTGAATACAATGACTCGAGGAATTTGCATAACGAGGAAGCGGTAGCAGGCCGATTCGACGGTGAGATGGTGACTGGTTGAGTCCCTCGGCGACCTTCTCTCCCTCTCTCTGTCTTTCTCCCTTTGTCCCTCTCCCTCTCCGTCTTCCTTGTGTAGTTGTCCGTCGGCCTTGGTTGTACTCTCTGTCTCTGTGTCTCTCTCTATCTCTGTCTCTCCCTACCTCTCTCTCTTCGAGGTTGTCCAGTGGGCTTCTGTGTGTGTGTGTGTGTGTGTGTGTGTGTGTGTGTGTTTCTCTCTCTCTCTCTCTCTCTCTCTCTCTCTCTCTCTCTCTCTCTCTCTCTCTCTCTCTCTCTCTCTCTCTCTCTCAGTGGTTGTCCAGCGGCCTCCGCTCCACTCCACCTCATCCCCCCTGTCTCTCTCTGTTCCCTTGGTTTGGGTTGTCCGTCACAGGGACACGAAAACAGCCTGCATCGTATAGACTGTGGGAAGACCGACAAACCATACCTCTGCTTGGAACCTGCCCTGGCGACCGCCTCTTGGCAATGACCACCTGCTCATAACGAGCCACCCCAAAGAAACCCCGACGATGGAGGGTCTTGTCGATATCATTCACTCCCTTTCCACAACGACCACCTGTCTATAGATCCACACCAGGTCAATTACTAACGGCTTTTCTGGTGTATGGCGGACCAATTTCTTGTTCTTGTTCTAAAGACCACTTACAGTTGATCCTTTAGGTGGTCGTCTTAGACAGGTTCGAATGTATTATCATACAGCGTTGCTCGTGCAGCTCGTGCGGTGTCCGCTGATTACGAGGCAATTGGCCATGCAAAGTGGCTGCCAGCAGCCCTGCGCCGCGGCCGCGACCACTGATGGCCGCAATTGTTTGGCAGTCAGCGAGGACGAGTGACGGGCCCGCTGCATAATACTAGGTAGAAATTCATCGCTCCGCTGTCTCCCTGCCCTTCTAATCTGATGGCAGAGGCGCCTAGAGACGCCTGCGAAGCGGCTGGACTGGGCTGAGATGGTGGCTCTCTACGGCGTTGGCAAGATCTCCGCTGGTGCTGCTGCTGGGGTTTGCTGTTCTCATTAAATGTCTTCTCCATCTCCTTCTTCTTCGTCTTCTGCTTCGGCTTCGGGTTTTCTATCTGTGGTGGCTGCTGCTACCGCCTTCCGAGTTTTCGGCTTCGTGTCCTCGGTGGGATGACAGTGCCGCCTTGTCGTGTTCATTGCGTGTGTGTGTGTGTGTGTGTGTGTGTGTGTGTGTGCCGTGTGTGTGTGTGTGAGAGAGAGAGAGAGAGAGAGAGAGAGACAGAGAGAGAGAGAGAGAGAGAGAGAGAGAGAGAGAGAGAGAGAGCACTTTTATGAGACCATGCAGGCGCGCAACTAAACGAACACACACTGCAGTGATGCACGAACGCTCTAACACAAGCGCCAACCCCTCCTGCCACAGACAGACAGACAGACAGACACACACAGACACACACAGACACACACACACACACACACACACACACATGTCACACAAAGGCATACATGGATGTGCGGCGAACTGTTGTCTCGAATGTGATGTTACGTAGCTAATTCGATTTCGTTCATGCGCTATTGTGAATCACTTGCCTCCTGAGAGATGTTGCATATCCACGTCTGATCGTCCTTGTTGTATTCAAATGACCGATCATCATTTATCGAAAATGTTGGAGAGGAAAAGCTGACAGACCGACATACAGACAGACAGACAGACAGACACACACACACACACATATGTCACACACACACACCGTCATACACACACACACACACACACACGCACACACACACAAGCGCACACACACACACACACACACACACACAAGCGCACACACACACACACACACACACGCACAAGCGCACACACACACACACACACACACACACACACACACACACACACTCACACACACACACACACATACAGCTGATAGAGACAACGATAGGGAGAGAGAGAGAGAGAGAGAGAGAGAGAGAGAGAGAGAGAGAGAGAGAGAGAGAGAGAGAGAGAGAGAGAGAGAGAGAGAGAGAGAGAGAACGCAATCACATGCGCAAGGGATTGTTATTGTCTTCTTCTTCTATTCGTTTTGCATTTAGGGGTTTGAGGAGTAGGCATTCAGTTGTTTAAGCACTGGACTTGTATCCCTTGGGTCACGGGTCAGAATCCAGGGCCAGGATTGACACGGGCCACCTTAATGAGCAAAATCAGAGACGGCCCCCACTTCCCACCGCGTGTCTTCCCAGTGACACGTAAAATATCTCGGTCATTTTGCAAGAAGTCCAAATGGTTGATTGTGCCTTACCACACACACTCACCTGGGTAGCGGGACTCGTGTGGCTGCTAGCTTTCCCATGGAGTGTAGAACGAGAATTTTCAAGCAAAGGAATCATAAAGATGAAAACTTAAACGTTCCATTAATTAAACTATCTTGCTTTTTTTTTTTTTTTTAAGTTTGATTGTGGAACGTGATCAGTCTATCCTTTTCGGATTTTTGCTTGAGCGGGATCCAAAATGGCGTGGATTGTTGGTGAAGAGCCAGGTTACGACGCTGTGTTCTGGCTGTACAATAGTAACCACAGTACTACACGAATCCCCCCCAATGAAGGTGGTTTACGGTGGCTCTTCTCTGTCACGCCCTGAGCTGCCCTTGTGAGGCTTGAGGAGGCGTTAAACAGCCGATAACTCAACCTGCGCTGTCATGTCGCTAATACCACCATAGACCTCTGGGCCCTAGAGAAGGAAGGGGCGGCGATCGGCTCGCCCATGGAACAAGTGTATGGTGGGACCTCTCTGCTTCTATACCCTCTTTGGTGTGACCATCTTGTAAAACTTGGGAAGGGGGTGGGGGAGGAAGCAGCGAAAGGTTTGCCCACCGAAGAAGGTAAAGTGGTACCCCGTTTTCAGACTTTGGAAGGGGGCGGAGAAGGAATATGACTAAGGAGAGGGTGGCGATCGGCTTGACATGGAACGAGGTATTATAGTGGAACCCTCTTGTAAAGCCTCCGTCATACAGGCGACTCAGTCGTTGCGATTCAGTCTTGCGATTCAGTCTTTGGCCGATCGCACATCACATCGTAGGCCATTGACCCGTCACACGATGAACGATAGACGAACGACTGGCGAACGATAACTCCACGCGAGCGGGGCGGAAGTGATGTGTCATAGTGAACACGGCAAACGCGCTTTGCGAGAGCAGACGCTAAATGTTCGAACGTCGCTCTACCTTTCTGAAAAATTCCTTTCAGCATTACGCCTTTGCAAGAAATAAAGTTCCCAGACAGCTGCAAATAATGTTTTCCGACCGCTGTACACGCCTAAAACGTCTTTTTTTTTATATCTGAGTAAAAAACTGTTCTTCCAAAAAGTTTTGAATCGACGAAGAGACGCTGTACGCCGCCACTGTTCGCCATTATTCTACGTCACGGCGTCAAGGCCGCAGCAACGCGTTCTGATTGGCTCTGTTGGCTCTGCCCCTGCGATTGACCGACGACTGGATCGCAGGAATAGAACATGTTCTAAACCTCAAAGCTACGAGGGAATCGCATGAGACTGAGTCGCAGACTTGTCGTAGCTGTTTTCTACGACTGAGTCGGCTGTGTGACAGGGTAAATCGCGCGACTCAGTCGCATGTGTGACTGCCCTCTAAGACTTGGGGGTAGGGGACGGGGGAGGCGTCAGACCAAGGAAGGGGCGGCGATCGGCTTGCCCGCTGAAAAGGGTGCAGTGGAACTCCTTGTAAAACTTTGGAAAAGGGCGGAGGAGGAGTAAGACTTCTCAGGGGGGTGGGGCGCGTTCGGCTTGCCCATGGAACAAGGTATAGCGGAACCCCCTTGGTAAGTCTTCTGCTGTTGTCCCACTCCTGCCACTGAGAACGTTAGATGTACTTCCAAACCTGCCAACGTTTCCTTTAGGGGTACTGAATTTGGACACATCTTTCCCTTTAGCAAGCGGAGATGTCTGCAGTCCTGATGAATACACTGTGAGTATCATCAACATGTGTAAGGCTTAACTCTGAATGACTCCGACTTTAGAGTTGTCAAAGCAGTACGTCGGTTGGTTATGAAGCTACTCTGACCAACGTCTGACTGTTTTTTCTTGTTCATGTACACATTCGTATGAAACTTTGTTCATTTACGCCTGAACGCCAGACAAACGTGTTGACCATCTTCACAGTTCTTAACACTGGGTTCCATACTATGCTATGCTATGCTAACTTGGTTTTTCTGCCCCCAGAACTAGTGTCTATTTGGGACATGACGTGAGTATAATGCGAGGGAAAGGGTTCCTTACGACAGTACACGCTGCATGACGTCAAGGAGCAATGTGAAAAAACAAGCGTATGAAGCACACCAGCCACCATCACCTGAACAATGTCAAAACTCTCTTGTGAACATTCAAAGACGTCGAGGACTCTCAAGACGTTGGTATGTCGGCATAGTCCTTTCATACAAATATGGTCAATTGTTGTTGCAAGAACTATGGACGGTTTTGTTTTTGATGTTGTTTTTGTTGGTGGTTGCTTGTTGTCTTTCCTATACACTTTTGATTTACGAGCGTCTGCTGAGCGGCAAAAATCAACAAAAAGTTCGTAGCGAGACGCCCATATGACTCAGCAGCATATCTTCTGTGCGTCCAGGACCGAGAAAAGGTGACTGTTGGGGCTGTGTTACTGTTGTGGAGGCGTTAGTTGGGTTGTTAACCGTCATGCTGCTAATGATCGTCTCACCGTTTTTAGGGAACGTTGCCCTAGGTTGATGGGAGGAAGGGGGGAGGGGGGCGGCAGGACGGAGGTTGATGGGGTAGGGGACTGGGGCGGGGGGGGGGGGGGGGGGGTAGAGCGACAAGGTGCCAGCAACAACACAGACAAGCAACCATAGACATGTGTGTAGAGTCCCCAGACGTCTCGGCCAGTGTTCATGTCTGTGACCGAGCCCAGCCAAGACAACGAGGCTGGCTTCAATTTGCAATTTACACAACTTGGCGGCCGCCGACGTCGCTAGCTGTAGCTGTAGGGAGGCATGCATATAGTGCTCACCGATATGTTTATGACCGCTCATAAACTGTGGCTCGTAATGAGGTGGCGCTGCCTGCCCTCATTTGCACAACCCGTCCGTGTTTTGGTAAGCGTTTCGGATGTTCAGCCTTTGAGGGGGCGAACTGGAGTGAGTGAGTGATGGGCGGGGTGGGTGGGAGTGAGAGGGTAGGGGGGGGGGGGGGATGGTGGTTGTGGTTCACCTGTTTATTAAGAATATTTTGAAAGAGTTCTGATTATTTGTTCTCGTTTTTTATTGAAACAAAAACGAAAACAAAAACAAATACAGTACTGTTAAAAAAATGTATGATTACAATTATTTAGTTATGAATTAAGCTTGATTTATTTCCGGTTAATTTGAAGTGTTGTGTCTCATTATTACATATCTTTTTTGTCGTATTTATTGACATTTTGTGTGTGTTAGAATTCATGTAACCCTAGGTTTAAAAAAAAAAAATATATTGACTTGACTTGACTTGACTTGACTTGTTGGTTAGTTGGGCTTTGGTTCTGACACCTTATTGGCTGTTGGAGATAATGATGAACTGTAGTTTTGACACTTACGTCAGAGACTTTGGAGTCCAATGTTTGTTTGTTCGTTCATGGGCTGAAACTCCCACGGCTTTTACGTATATGACCGTTTTTATCCCGCCATTTAGGCAGCCATACGCCGCTTTCGGAGGAAGCATGCTGGGTATTTTCGTGTTTCTGTAACCCACCGAACTCTGACATGGATTACAGGATCCTTTTCGTGCGCAATGACTTGGTCTTGTGCTTGCGTGTACACACGGGGGTGTTCGGACACCGAGGAGAGTCTGCACACAAAGTTGACTCTGAGAAATAAATCTCTCGCCGAACGTGGGGACGAACTCACCCTGACAGCAGCCAACTGGATACAAATCCAGCGCGCTACCGACTGAGCTACATCCCCGCCCCTGGAGTCCAATTAAACTACTGATTTTCTTTCTCGTCTTTCTGCGCTGCTAGCGACTTTTTAAATGCAAGAAGATTATGATGGACTACACCACGTCATGTCCCAAATAGACACTAGTTCAGGGGACAGAAAAACCAAGTTAGCATAGCAGCGTGATGGACTATGGTTTTGACAATTGTTACATTTAAAAGCCCGTTGGGAAGGTTTTCACTAATTGACCGTTTTGTGTGTGTGAGTGATCACGCATAGTGTTATATGAAGTGTCCTTTTTTCGTAAGAATATTCCAGGAGAATACCGCATTTTATTGCCTTAGACAAACACACACACACACACACACACACACACACACAAACACACAAACACACACAGACACTCACACACACACACGCACGCACGCACGCACGCACAAACTCTCTCACACACACACACATAATTACACACACACACGCACACCTCTCAGTCTCACACACACACACATAATTACACACACACGCACACACACACACACACTCACACTCACACACACACTCACACTCACACATGCACACACGCACGCGCGCGCGCGCGCGAGAGAGAGAGAGAGACAGACAGACAGACAGACAGAGAGACAGAGAAGGAGACAGACAGAGACAGACAGACAGACAGACAGAGACACAGACAGACAGAGACACAGACAGACAGACAGACAGACAGACAGATAGACAGACAGACAGAGACAGAGAGACACACACAAACAGAGCACCTCATTTCAACAATGTCAGCGACAATCATGCACTGCCTTTAAAACACAACGCTGTCGTTGTTGCTGCCAGTGTACTTCGATACCCGCAGACCTTCAAACCCATTGCATCCTGTTTTCTATCGGGGCTGTCAGAACATCTTAGCACCACAGCAAAATGCCTATTACAACGCTGTGTTTGATGACAGGAAAATGAGCCTAGGAACCCCTCAAACTGCCATATAACATTAGCTGTGAGGGGTAAATTAGGGCTTGGTGGCCTTAGCAGCATTTAATTTGTGGTCTGTTTTCTCGCAGGCCCATCTGGAGGGGGACAGCGCTCTCATCACAAAGGAATCTTTTTGTCTCGCCCAAGGAGGAAACCCCCAGAACCCGTTGTTCAAAGGAGGAAAATCAGGAGCTGTTGTCACTTTCGATTTCATAAATTCATTTAGGAAAAACACGAAAATTTGATTTTTTTTGTGTGGTGGTAGTGATTGTTGTTGTTTCCATGCAGTTTTAAAGAAAATATTATTTTCTTTCCTTGACTCTCGCTGTCTTGAAATCAAGGAGTCAACGCTTTGCTGAGCTGAGTTCTTGTTCTTTTCAATGTCTCATTGCTATATGTCCGACCACTGCCAAGGCCATTGGGTCGACGTGCAAGTGAATGTTTAACTTTATCTGTATTTAAACGTTCCAATAACTGTCTTTTCTTTCCTTTATTCAGTAAGCTTAAGAAGCTTTTTCTTATGCCTCCGATAGTCATCTTTTATTTAATGGTCACACAGACTAGAGAGTCTATAGTGCACATATAGACCGTTCCATCAGATTATAATTACTTATTTGACCGACTTCCATCTAACCTGATCAATCACACGATTTGCACAAACTGCAAAGATCAATGATCAATGCTTGACTCCAGGCCTAAACTTCGGGACTTGACTGTGACTTAATCAATTGAAAAAAGTGGAAACATTTTGACGTAATGTTGAATCGCTTTAGAATTGATGATTTGTGAGTGTGTGGGCTGCAGGAAATGAAGGTATTCAGAATCTGATAAAGAATATTTCAGTCGTTGAATCTAGCTTATTATCATACAATACAAAATATTTGCGTTAAGGACAAATGACAAAACATTCATAACTTCAAATATATTTGTTTATAAGCCAAGATCCATATGGTGACTTTTAATTTTATGTTGCACAATTCTTGGAATCTTTAATATTTCGAAATGGATAGTTTAAAGAGTTGTTTATTGTAGTTTCTTCTTTAGCTGATGATGGGACAAAGGCAGCTTATAAAGAAGTGGCACACGTTTGTCTGCAGACAAGAATGATTTTTTAAACCATGCCTAATCTGATATCCACCACGAAAACAAGAGAAGGTAATGCTGCAAACCTTAACACCTTCTTTAATTGAGCCCGAAGTTGACTCTGCGAAGTTTTTTTGTTAAATCAAAAATCATGCGCCAACGCTTCGCGAAGTCGACTTCTCCCAATGACTAGAATTCTAGAATTTTGATATTGCCGCCAGATAACTTAAAGGCATATGTACTCGATGACTATACACGCTAATTGCTTTACCAACAGCTGGAGACATGCTAAATTAAGTTCCCTGCAAAATATTGTGGTCTAGGACCCCTTCAATGTTGAGATATGTTAATTTTAATTTTGATCTGGATCGTCCTATTTATAGATTTGGCAACACATGTAACGTTGATGCAAGGGAGCTAACACCGCGGCTTTGTTGACATCCTCACTTTTTCAGAGGCTAGAACAAGCTGTAATGCATGTATTATGGTCCGCGCATGGTGACATATCGTCATTATTATGGGGGCGAGGACGCCCCCATTCTATACGGATAGTTTAGAGGTTGACCATGGGCAGCGCCATTTTGTTGTGAAATACGTCATCAGTTTGTGTACACAGGAAGTTGTGACATCCGTCACCCTATGGGAGGGGTGAAGGCAACATTGTTCATCTGTAGAAAGTTGTGAAATCCGTCACCCTATGGGAGGGGTGACGTCAAAATTGGTCATCACAGAGTTTGTGTAACACAGGAAGTTGTGAAATACGTCACCCTATGGGAGGGGTGACGTCAAAATTGTTCAACAAAAACATGATATGTCGCATTGTGCAGGGTCAACTGCAACAAACTCAAACCGAGCCATTCATACCTAGCTGTATTTGAGAGACTTATATACCCGACATTTTTATTTCTTATTTTTAGCACAGGTGTAGGAAAAATCATGAACCAAAATGTTATTTATTTTCTAATTTAACATTTTTTTTACAAATATGACCATGGTCTTTTAAACATACAGTGACATTAAACATTGTTATGTTAAAAAAAAAGAAAAAAGAAATAAAGCTTTTGTGCACAAATCAGAAAATACATTGTACATTTTACCTACAGGCCAAACAGTGTCTGTTGGCGGCAGAGGGCCCAGCAAGTTGCTATTTTTAGATCGATTAAAAGTTGTCAAGAACAGGCGCTTACATTTGGATGTGTCCACTGATAGTAGGTTTGGTTGTGATCAATCAGAATGATGTAGGAATAAAAATGTATGACAGTTTGGTATGATGACATGTAATTCAAATATGCTGAAATGTAATATTATACATGATATAATATTATTATGGCTGTTGCCATGACCATGAACCCCAAGAAAGGTTTAATGTTATGTAAAATCAAAATACCAAAATCAAGCACCTACTAATCTGGTTTTCGGTGCGGCTTGGACCAAAAAAGGATGGACACGCAACTCGCTCAGCCAGCCAGCGCTGCGAGACTTACAGCGGCCAACTTCGCCGCGGCGCGCTCATTGGCTAAGTATTGAACTTGCGTCAAGGCCGATGCGCGTACATTCCCAGAATGTTTACTTTCGGTTAGATTCTTCGACAGCATTCGCAGAGGTGACTGCCGTATTGTGTACCGCAGTCAGAAGTAATTTATTACTTTTGGGAGTTTAGTAACGTGATATCAGTTTTCAATTGTTCGTTCACTTATATTGCTTTCAGATTTAACACACAAGAAACAGTAGCACGGTTTTTGTTGCGAAAATGTGCATTGGCAGTGCTACGCGATCGAATTGTGTATTATGTACACGCGGTGTTCTTCTCAGGAAAAGACCGAAGCGACATGTGACGTCAGTCGTTCAGCCCGCGAGCGGTGGGATGGGGGGGTTCACATGGTTTGTTTGTTTCAGAACCACACCCATATACACACATTTCACATGTAAACCATTTGTCCGCCCCCTGTCGATATTTATCGACTAAGTTCCTTGTATGGTCTTATGGTGCGTTTGACATCGATTATGGGCAAACTACACTTTGTAAACACGGGAGCGCGTACATATGCCTTTAAGCTAAACATTAATCCCTATTTTCCAAGCCCTGTTTCCTGAGTTTTGACTGAAGATAGTCTTTAAGCAGTGAAAAGGAATATGGAAAACTCCTGTTCAAATGTGCTGAATAAAGGCTGAACTTTTTCGTTCAACGCATCGACAAAAACAGTAAACACAAGCCAGTAACTCATTATTTGGTATTGGTATTTGTATATCTTATTGTCTGTGGGGAATTCTCTGTAGGAGATTGGGGGTTGTGTCCCTGGGGATAACGTGCAGCGACTGAATCGCGCTACTTATTTACCAATACGCACGCACAACTAACAAATAAACAACTAGTTGATAAACAATATGCACGCACAACTAACAAATAAACAACTAGCTGATAAACAATATGCACACAACACTTACAAATAAACAACTAGCTGATAAACAATATGCACGCAAAACTAACAAATAAACAACTAGCTGATAAACATCGTGCACACAAAACTAACAAATAAACAACTAGCTGATAAACAATATGCACACAAAACTAACAAATAAACAACTAGCTGATAAACAATATGCACACAAAACTAACAAATAAACAACTAGCTGATAAACAATATGCACACAAAACTAACAAATAAACAACTAGCTGATAAACAATATGCACACAAAACTAACAAATAAACAACTAGCTGATAAACAATATGCACACAAAACTAACAAATAAACAACTAGCTGATAAACAATATGCACACAACACTAACAAATAAACAGCTAGCTGATAAACAATATGCACACAAAACTAACAAATAAACAACTAGCTGATAAACAATATGCACACAAAACTAACAAATAAACAACTAGCTGATAAACATTGTGTACGCACAACTAACAAATAAACAATTATATCTCATGAACCCATGCGCACACAAAACTAACAAATAAACACACCTAACCCATTTAACCAATGTGCAATATTCGTCATGTTTCAAATGTTGTCAGTGCCGCTAGTTGCTCGCTACAGGGGGGCAGCCAGCACTTGCAGACTGTGGATCTTTATCCTTATCCCGCCTTCATCCCATCCGCAGCCATAGACTCTGGTAAGAGACCCCATCCCGGGACCTAACCGGTGCCGTATTGATCGTGCTGCACGGGCTGCTTGTGGCTGGGGACAGAGACAGGAAGAGAGGCCGGGCGAGAGGGGGAAGAGAGAGAGGAAGGGAGGGCGAGAGAAAGGAGGGGAAGAGAGAGAGAGGAAGGCAGAGGGAGAGGGGTGGAGGCGGCAGCATTTAGATGATTACTTCAAATCGCCAACTGCTGACCCCTGGGCCTCGCATCAACTCGCGCTGTCAAAGGCATCACGGCCAGGGATTGACGAGGGAGAAAAACGGTTCAAATCTTGAGCACACCACGCCTCCCCCATCGCGGGACAAAACGACGGCCGCTGCCAGCTATAGCGGGGCGAAGCGCGGGGAGGGGGGGTCAGGGGGACGGCTTCTTTGGGGCCCACGCTGACCCCTGTCGCCCTGCCGCCTTCCCACGGGAAAGCCCAGATAGGGCCCGCAGACCCCTTCGGCAGGATCTAATGGGAGCGTCTCACGAGGGAAAAAGCTGGCTAATTCGATTTGTCTCCGCTGGCAAAAGGGCCAAATATCCCTTTTATTGCAAAATCGAAGGCCTCACACCTGCTAGGCAAATATCACACTAAATGCGATAATTCAATAAGCGCGCCGCTGCTCCCAGACGCGAAGCCATCCAATCCATCACGGCCTTCCCAGGGCGCGGGCACTAGGGGCCGGGGAGTAGTGGCCTTAAGCAGTGATCACACGGGCGATTTGCCAAACTAGCGAATCAACAAATCTAGTCCCTAATGGAATAGTTCCGTGGGACAGGAAGCATCATCATCGCTCGCGATTTGCCATCGAAACTCGAAAGACTTCTGAACAATATTTGTTTGTACAAAGTCGGTGGAAGGTTGTTCACAAGTCTTTCGAATGTCGATGGCAAATCGCCTAAAGCCTGATCTTCACTAGGCGAAGTCGACTAAGCGTATACTTCGCGAAACTCGGCGCACGAAGCTTTAGCACTGAGGTGTTGGTAAAAAAGACTCCGCGAAGTTGACGTCGCGCTCAATCAAGGACAGGCTTTAAGCAGTGTTCACACACGCGATTTGCCATCGCCATTCGGAAGACTTCTAAACAACATTTGTTTGTACAAAGTCGGTGGAAAGTTGTTACCATGTGAACAGGGAAGTGAAACGTTGACGCCGTGCGAACAGTGTAAGTGGCTGGGCGATTTCTTCTTCTTCTTGTCGATCACTCAGATGGAAACGCCGGTTCTCCGCGCAAATGTTGCCGTGCGCTGTAGGTCGTCTAGACTGCCATAGAGCTTTCCTTGCACCGTGGTCGCCTCCGCCCAGACCTGGCTCCTGAGGCCATTGTGTAGTGGGCAAGTCTGCAGCAGGTGTTCCGTTGTCATGCTGCCTGTTTGACAAGGGCACTGGTCTGACTGGCCAATTCTGAACTTGGTGAAAAGGTGGTGGTTCATTTGGTTGTGGCCTGTCCGCAGCCTGAATATGAGGACCGGCTCAGACCTTGTGAGCAGGTGAAAGGCGTCGTTTTTGTTGTTGTGTGGGTGCTGCTGCAACCACTTTTTGTGTTGCTTGGCCTTGATGATGGTCTTGGCTTCTTTGAAGGTGGTTGATCTGTCATTCTGGTCCTTCGTAGTACCCTCCTTTGCCAGAGTATCTGCGGCTTCGTTTCCTAGTATGTTGCAGTGAGAGGGGACCCATTGCAGCACGACTGTGTGGGCTCTGCACAGGGAGGTCAAGGCAGATGACAGGTCATTCAGTTCTTTGTCTCTGGCAGTGTCTAAGGCCTGCAGGACTGACTTTGCGTCGCTGAAGAACACAACGTTGTTGGAGGAGAGTGGATAGTCTGTGCTCAATGTGGGCTGCACCTGTCTGGAGCGCTATTGCTTCAGCCTTGAAGTTGGTGGAGTAGAGGCCGGTAGCGAGGGAGATGTGTTCTTCTTCTCGACCTCCTGGGTACTTTGTGTAGATTCCGGCACTACTACTTCTGACAGCCTGGTCGGCAGATCCGTCAGTGTATACATGGGTCCATTGGCGTTGGGGGTAGGAGTTGTGGATGTGTTCTATGGTGAGAGACTTCAGTTCAGCACAGCTGTGGGAGTCTTTCTTGCCAACGCCAGGAATACTGCAGCGTATCTGGGGTCTTCCTTCATCACTCCAGCTTGGGTTTTCAAGGTATTGGGGGATATCTTTGGGTTGCTGGTCCAGGATATCTTGGTGTCTCCTTTCCAACACCCTCGTCTGGTGGATGAAGCTTCCTCTCTTCAGTCTTCCTTTTGTTGGTTGGCACAGTCTGTCTTTCATGGGGTGAGTTGGCAGTCGTTTGAATTTAGCTGCCTGGGTGAGGAGTTTGGTGTCCCTTCTGTCTTCCATGGGCTCAAGGCCCATGATGTTTTCCAGCTCTTGGATAGGGGTTGACCGCATGGCGCCAGTGATGATTCTTGCCGCCTGGTTCTGCACCTTGCTGACTCTGTCAAAATTTGACTTGGTTGCTGTGCCCCATGCTGTCACTCCGTACTCAAGTACTGGTCTGACGCTGCCCACGTACATCTTCTTGAGGATTGCTGCATCTGCACCCCACGTTGTGCCAGTTAGCTTTTTCAATAGTGCTAACCTTAGCTTGGCTCTGGCTTCGACTTTCTCTGTCTGCTGTTTCCAGGTGAGTCGCCTGTCAAAAGTCACGCCAAGGTACGTGGGGGTGTTGTCAGCCTGCAGCGTCTGTCCGCAGAGCTTGAGGTTGGCCTTCAGTTCTTTCGGTGACAGACTAAAGATCGTGTAAGTGGTTTTCCTGGTGTTGATGATGACGAGCCACTTTTTTGGCCAGTCCTCAAGCACTTTCAGCGCCTCTTGCATCCTGTAGTTTGCTGTTGTGATGTGCTCTTCTGAGCACCAGCTGGGCGATTTTAAACCACCCCCCGCGGGTTAGGGGGAAGAATTTACCCGATGCTCCCCAGCATGTCGTAAGAGGCGACTAGCGGATTCTGTTTCTCCTTTTACCCTTGTTAAGTGTTTCTTGTATAGAATATAGTCAATGTTTGTAAAGATTTTAGTCAAGCAGTATGTAAGAAATGTTGAGTCCTTTGTACTGGAAACTTGCATTCTCTCAGTAAGGTCATATATTGTACTACGTTGCAAGCCCCTGGAGCAATATTTTGATTAGTGCTTTTGTGAACAAGAAACAATTAACAAGTGGCTCTATCCCATCTTCCCCCTTTCCCCGTCGCGATATAACCTTGAACGGTTGAAAACGACGTTAAACACCAAAGAAAGAAAGAAAGAAAGAAAGAAAGATTTTAAACCGATTTGTTTGATCTGGCGTCTATAGGCATTGCAGAGGGAGCCAATAGAAGAGCGGGCACACATTCAGCTAAATATAACATCTAGCCAGAAAGGATGTTCGAAAAACAATCGCTCCCGAATTGCCAGAAAGTTGAGCAAATCGCAACTAGGGGTTCGAGTCGGCTGAAAGTCGGCTAAGAGTGGGTTTCAGATTTGAGATGGGCAACTTCTCGACGATCTTGCCTCGACAACTATTCGTCAACAGTGTGCTTGAAAAATCGTTCCTGTGGACAGCGCTTTAGCAGCTAGGGTCCTAGAGAGCGGGGCGGCCTAACAATTTGGCAATATTAAACAGCAGCCACCACCACATCCTCGCCCCCCTCGCCTCAGTAGCGGCCAGTTAGGACTTTGATTTCACCAGGCAGGGCCGGCCTGGGCCGATTACGCGCCGATTTGGAAAGGGAGTTAAATACGTTACAAGCACATTAGCGATGCAGAGAAGCGAATGATTAGAAACACTGTCCCTTGCTGTCCTAATCTAATCAGGGGCCCGGACCGGCACTTTGGAATCAAACAGCGTGGATATACAAGTTTTGATCTTCAATCGCTGACTGCTTGCAGTAACACTGACTGAGTCCCGACTGTCAACGGCGGTTTGGCTCTGAAGAATTCATTTTGTGTGATTAGAATTAGTCGCACAAATAAGTCTTGATGTCCTGCTTCTTGTCCACCTCCGCCTCCCTCATTCATCCCCCTCCACGCACACGTTCTCGTCCCTCGAAAATATTGGCTTAAGTTATACTTTTTCTTTTTAAGACAATCTAGATGGCGATGTTGAAATTTCAAGTAATATCTCTGTCCCCATCCTCTGCCGGCTCCATGGGCAAGTACTGTGCAAGTCCTGTCACGCCAAGTTTCTTGGAACCTCAAGGCTGTTCTCAATTGAGCCCGAAGTTGACTTAGCGAACTCGTTTTATCGAAATTTCAGTGCCACAAAAACTTCGTGCAGCAAGCGTCGAGAAGTTTGTTTGTTTGTTTGTTTGTTTGCTTTACGCCCAGCCGACCACGAAGAGCCATATCAGGGCGGTGCTGCTTTGACATATAACGTGCGCCACACACAAGACAGAAGTCGCAGCACAGGCTTCATGTCTCACCCAGTCACATTATTCTGACACCGGAACAACCAGTCCCAGCACTAACCCCATAATGCCAGACGCCAGACGGAGCAGCCACTAGATTGCCAATTTTAAAGTCTCAGGTATGACCCGGCCGGGGTTTGAACCCACGACCTCCCGATCACGGGGCGGACGCCTTACCACTAGGCCAACCGTGCCGGTTTTCGTCGAGAAGTACACTTCGCGAAGTGGAATTCGTCCAATCCAATTAGAAGAAAGGCTTCGCATTGCTGCATTCATTTTACTTCGACCTGACCAATGCCCTCGTCATGACCTACGTAATACTGGTTTAAAACAATGTGTTTTTTTTTATTATTCTCTTTATTCTCTTTATTTATATAGCGCCTTATCCGAAGTTCAAAGCGCTTTATGCCGTGTGAGATGGAATTTTTTACACAATATATCACGCATTCACATCGACCAGCAAACCTCAAGCCTGTTAGGCGAATGTTCACCTTTCGCGGCCTTTATTCCAAGTCACACGGGTATTTGATGGACATTTTTTATCTATGCCTATACAATTTTGCCAGGAAAGACCCTTTTGTCAATCGTGGGATCTTTAACGTGCACACCCCAATATAGTGTACACGAAGGGACCTCGGTTTTTCGTCTCATCCGAAAGACTAGCACTTGAACCCACCATCTAGGTTAGGAAAGGGGGGAGAAAATAGCGGCCCGACCCAGGGTCGAACACGCAACCTCTCGATTCCGAGCGCAAGTGCGTTACCACTCGGCCACCCAGTCCTCAGTTTTAATATAATCATTCAATCGTTCATTGTCAAAATACAGAATTCACATTTCAGAACCTACAACAGTATGATACAACAAGCTTAAGCTTAAAACACACTGGTCTACTAACACCACGCTCTTTCCATCTGCACAGCACTGAGAAGACGTGTCTACAGCTTCGCATTGTCTCTAAGTTTAGGTGGAATTGACTGTTTTCTGGTCTGTTGCCCACTCAAATGAGTTGAAGTCTTCCCTTCAACCCTGTTACCGTTACACGTTCTGCGATAGGGCGTTAGTGAACTCAAGCAAACAGTTACCGGGATTTTCACTTAACCGTGGTGCCAATAACGGTTTCATGCCCAGATCGGGTGCTAAGCTGGGGAGGTGTTCGCGAGAAAAAGATCAACCGAGTGGGACCTAAGCACTGGTTTGGATTAGTTGAAATCTCAAACCTCAATTTTAACCAATCCGACCCAATGCCTGGGTCCCACCTATTTGGTCACTTTCTATTGCACAACATCCCTAGGTCCGTTCTTTGTGGTACAAATTTGTTCCGGCGTGTGCACATGATTGTGCGCACAGTGATGACGTCATTTCCTTATACACTTCCGTTTCTTCCAGTAAAAAAACATTTCCTCTTTTGAATCCTGTACATCTCGTGAAGAAGAGGCCAAACATCAACGACGGAAGTACTTGAGGTCGTCAAAATGTTCTCTTCTAAATCTGTGATAACGTTCTATTTATACCTGAAAATGAGAAAAAAATATTGTGTTTGGTGTATCACTCGAAAGTACTGGACGGATGGGGGTGACTGGCTAACAATACTGCAATCACTAATGATCATTTGCTACCGGATACTGTCGGTAACAGTTCTGCGCATGCACAGAATGTATTGAGACCTCAGTGTTGGACTGAAGCCATTGCTGAATGACAGGAAGACTCAATTCGTCACATTGGTACATGGTGCGTACAATCACATTAGAGAAATTAAGATCGTAATGTGGAATGCAGTCGGTATCCCCTAGCTTTATGAGCAAAACACAAGTTCCTATCATAAAGTTTCCTTACCGCGCGAAACAAAGTTTCAAGTGAAAAGCGGCGTGTTACGCATGCAGGATAGTGTTTTTGTCCCCTGACGTCAAGCAGATTTCCTTTTTTTTTTAAAGTAAGTTTCTATCCGTTTTTTCAATTATAAGTAAACTCCGCTTATAACTGCAATCAATACAGGCTTCGCATCGAACCTCGACAGACCGGCCGATGATAACGGCTTCAGTTCTGTCCCAGATCCAGCCAAACGCCAACCCCACACACCAGAAACTCCACCCCCCTCACGGCCAAACCGCAGCCGCCTCCTGAGAGGAGTGCTAGACGAAACGGCTCGGCACGGCCACGAACAAGTGTGCGTGCAAGGCAAGCTCCGGGAGAAAAAGAGGAAGGGAAATGCGCATAATTGCCGGTGGAAACGTGTTTAAGATAATATTAAATGAGGGGTGCACAACGGATCGGCAGATCTGGGCAGACGGCGGATAAAAACCACAAATTAAGTGATTGGCGAAATGAGCGCTGGAGCCGGCCGTGATGTCTGGAATCGAGTGAGAGTGGTAGGGTTTACATACAGAGCGGTCCAGAGATTCAGTTCAATAAGGCCGCTATGATTACTACCAACCACCCCTCCCCTAACCCCCCCCTCCCCCCACTGCCCCACCCCCTGCAGGGGTATACTGTCCGGTCTGGTCGTTTCAGTCAGTTTTGCTGGGATTAATAGTTCAGTCGCCATTACCTGAGTCTGTATATATACACCATAAAGTCGGTATTACTTTCAGCACATTAGTGCATCGTTTAATGCATCACATCAAGTCAGCATTGACTGACCAGCCCCGTAGTCTTAACACAGCGTAATTATCACTCAGTCTGATCAAGAAACACAGAAGTCGCGCTAGGCCTTCTGTAAACCGTTATCATTTCATTTACAAGAAACCCCCCCCCTCCCCTCCCCTCCACCCTCAAAAAAAGAACGAAAAAAACCTGATCAGCAACCTGGTTATTTAACAAAAATATATACTGTATTTTGACAGTGTAAATTTGTCAAATGCAACTAAAACCGATAGGTCTAACCTGAATGTGTCCCATCATTATGTGTAGCGAACATCTAAGATTGTTGTTGATAACGATAGAGTCATTTGAATTGTGTATTGTGTACGTGATTGTGTTGCATTTATTTAAAGTTTATTTGTTTTTAAATGTGAAATTGTTGCTATTATTAAGATTATTATATTTAAGATTGATTTAAGGCGCTTACGTTGTGTATTGTTGCTGTTATTAAGATGATTATATTTAAGGCGCTTAGAACTATTTTAGGATTTGCGCCCTATAGTCGTATTTCTGTGTAGTCTGCTACAGAGTCGATCGAGTCAGTCTTCCAAACTGGTCTAGCTGGTACGTTATCGGAATAACACTTGTGTTTTCTGTTAGCCGCTGGGAATTGTATACTAACTCATCATTTGGTAATGTGGATGATAAGCTACATGCCACTAACACGGCATATGAGAAGAATCTATGCAAGTCGGCGAAAATTAGATGAAACACAGCGGCTTCTATTTTTAGATCACTGGCACTGGCACAGGCACATGCAATCTGTCAGAAAAAAAACCACTTCTGCTTTAATTGAGAAGCAGGGAATTTATGGTCATTTGGTATTGTGGAGAATATAAGCTACATGTCAGTAGTTATTTTTGAGTATGAGAGCACAGTCTTGCTTAGGCAAAGGGCGTAAGAATACGCTCTGTGGAAAAGTTAGCGCACTCCAAGAGTGCGCTAACAGTTTTAGCGCATCGCCATTAGCCAATCAACTGGTTCACATCAGTCATGTGACACCAGTACTTACTGACAATTATTATTATTATTATTTATGGTTTCTTTTCTCGTATGTCATATTATTTTAAAAAAAATTTAAAAAAATTCAATACTGGCCATTTTCGATTAATAGTCTCACTGACACAGATAAGTCCTTTCATAGAAATCTCACTTAAAACATAATTATGCACTTATCCCGCTTCCTACCTATTCTTTTATTTTTTTATTTAGGCCAAAAATACCGGTCACATCACACCATCTTTAAGTCTACCAGAATTAGGAGAGAATGGTAATTGTGTAATTGTGTCGATTCATTATAAAAATCAATGATTCATTTTTAAACCCTATCTGACTATTTTTGTTCGATTGTTGAACAGTATTTCAGAAAGTGTTTGGGGTACTTACCCGACAGCTGGCTGTATAGAATACAGGAAGAAAAAACAACATTTAAAAAAAGGGATAATAGGTTAATGGTTGCGGGATTGGGGGTGGGGTGGGTGGGGGTTAGATGGGTGGGTTAGATGGGTGGTGGAGAAAATTAAATGCAACATTTTCGTGCTACCCAGTTTCCCTTGAGACAAAAACTCTAGTCTGCAATTGGAAAACAGTCTTCCACAGATGATTTTAGGATTGCACGTGCGCGCATAGGTCATAGATCATGCCGCCGCAAAGGAAAGAAAGTCCTTGTCCAAATCATCCTTCACGAAGAGTTTGTTTGTTTGTTTGTTTGTTTGTTTGCTTAACGCCCAGCCGACCACGAAGGGCCATATCAGGGCGGTGCTGCTTTGACATATAACGTGCGCCACACACAAGACAGAAGTCGCAGCACAGGCTTCATGTCTCACCCAGTCACATTATTCTGACACCGGACCAACCAGTCCTAGCACTAACCCCATAATGCCAGACGCCAGGCGGAGCAGCCACTAGATTGCCAATTTTAAAGTCTTAGGTATGACCCGGCCGGGGTTCGAACCCACGACCTCCCGATCACGGGGCGGACGCCTTACCACTAGGCCACCGTGCCGGTTTCACGAAGAGTGACAAACTGAGCTTTCATACAGGGATGGCCAAATCGTCCGCCCGGTCGACAGGGGCGAGTAAAACATCCCCCGGGCTAGTAGAAACCGCCTGGCAACTCGCCCGGCTGGCCAATTAAAATTCTGGTCAAATGCGATCGTTTTGGTTGTAATATCGGGTTTTAAAGCCATATAAACACTGCAGATGAACTGTGGTATGTACCGGACCAGCAATATTTCTGTCGGGCGAGTGACTTTCTTGAAGTTATTCGCCCGGCTGGCGAGTTAACATTTTGAGATTTGGCCATCCCTGTTATACAAATTAAATATACCGGGATCACCCCCCCCCCCCCCCCCACCCCCTCCCGTAAGTGCAAGATTTGCTTCCTGCGCAGAATAGAAATGGCAGCCTGCTACAACTGTGTAACGTAGATGGTGCCCTCTGCATTTCCGGTAGAGATGACTCGCCCACGACCTATAACAACGAAAACGTTGGCTCATTTAATATTTGAGTGACTCATAGAAAAAGTTTAATCTATGTCGTCAAAAAATCTGGTTTGCCGTTTGCGTGATGTTCTGTGTCGATAATACCGGTTAATGATGTTCCGTGTCGGTGATACCGGTTTTTCCTTGGGCAAGTATCGTTTCCCGTCGTCGCTCAAACACAAAACTCTCAAGTTTTCTGGATAAAGTTATCCACATATACGTCATAGATGACTCTTGTTGCGCTGCAGTGTCCATATAGCATTCTGACGCTAGATAGTCTGTGCGCATGGCACACTATTGTTTTTCCCCAATCCGGCTTACCGTTGCATGTGTGTGCCATTACATGCAGACGAGTCATGGTGTCCAGACACAAACGAAAATAAAAGCCCAGTTGGGACAATTCGACAAAGTTATTCAGCATAACACGGCCAGCTTTTGCAGAAGATTAAGGATTACCAATAATCAAGACCAATCGTCAGATTTGAGATCTGCCCACGTTACCAATCTGTGGCCTGTACAAATCTGACCGGAAGGAGATCAACGAACGAATGGCGTCACTCCCGATCAGTGGGCATAGAATCGGATTTCTGATGCTGTGTCTGTTGGCTAAATGTGAGGGATCTGCGTGCCGATGTAGAGAGAGAGAGAGAGAAAGAAAGAGAGAGAGAGAGAGAGAGAGAGAAAGAGAGAGACAGAGAGAGACAGAGACAGAGACAGAGAGAGACACAGAGACACAGAGAGAGAGAGGGGAGGGGGAGGGAGGGAGAGAGAGACAGAGAGCTAAAGAGAGTCAGAGAGACAGAGAGAGAGGGGGGAGGGAGAGAGAGAGAGAGACAGAGAGCTAAAGAGAGAGAGAGGGAGAGAAAGATACACACACACACACACACACAGACACAGAGAGAGAGAGAGAGAGAGAGAGAGAGAGAGAGAGAGAGAGAGAGAGAGAGAGAGAGAGAGAGAGAGAGAGAGAGAGAGAGAGAGAGAGAGAAAATCAAATTGTATTTTATTTTTCGAGGGTTGTGGCATAAGCGTTACAAACAAGAGAGAGAGAGAGAGAGAGAGAGACATAGAGACAGAGTCAGAGAGAGACACGCAGAGACTGAGAGAAAGAGGGCCAATGATGAGTTAGGAGATACAAGTGCAGTAGAGTGCGGTGAAAAATACCACGCCAAGATAATATCGGCGGATTGCAGGGGCTGGCAAGAAGTCTTGGCGCCAGGGTGGGTCTTTGCATACCTAATGGCCGCAGTGAAAATACAGAAATGGCCGCGCCAATTACCCTTACAGACGCCGCCAAAATGACAGCCTCACGTCTGGCAACCACAACACACACACGGCATCATGGCGCTATGTCTGTCAACAACACACACCTTGTCTTCATCCGTTTGTTTCTTGCGACAAATTGACTGTATACTTTGCATATCATAGTCTGGGTTGCCCTGAGCATACGCCATCTCCCTCTGCATGCCCAGTTAAATCAAACTGACTTTCTTTATTTCTTTATTTGGTGTTTAACGTCGTTTTCACGAAGGTTATATCGCGACGAGGGAAAGGGGGGAGATGGGATAGGGGAAAGGGGGGGGGAGATGGGATAGGGGAAAGGGGGGAGATGGGATAGAGCCACTTGTTAAGTGTTTCTTGTTCACAAAAGCACTAATCAAAAAATTGCTCCAGGGGCTTGCAACGTAGTACAATATATGACCTTACTGGGAGAATGCAAGTTTCCAGTACAAAGGACTAAACATTTCTTACATACTGCTTGACTAAAATCTTTACAAACATTGACTATATTCTATACAAGAACCACGTAACAAGGGTAAAAGGAGGAACAGAATCCGTTAGTCGCCTCTTACGACATGCTGGGTGCAGAGAAATAAGGATGTGGAAAAGAAGATTTTTGGTAAGTGAAATAAAGGTGAGACAAGAAAGACACTTGCATCGGTCTCGACTAGCAAGACGTGTATCAGCTGAACTGAAGAGACGATTTGTTTGTTTGTTTGCTTAACGCCCAGCCGACCACGAAAGGCCATATCAGGGCGGTGCTGCTTTGACATATAACGTGCGCCACACACAAGACAGAAGTCGCAGCACAGGCTTCATGTCTCACCCAGTCACATTATTCTGACACCGGACCAACCAGTCCTAGCACTAACCCCATAATGCCAGACGCCAGGCGGAGCAGCCACTAGATTGCCAATTTTAAAGTCTTAGGTATGACCCGGCCGGGGTTCGAACCCACGACCTCCCGCTCACTGGGCGGACGCCTTACCACTAGGCCAACCGTGCCGGTCTGAAGAGACGATAACAAATCAGTAATAACTAACCATCCAGTTACATCAATACTGGGCTTTTGGTTTTTACCACTGGTACAGCTCAAGTCGTGTACCTTTGTCACTAACCCAGGGTTTGATTTACTAGTGCGCCCTGCGCCATTGGCGCATCAAATCTGAAAATGTCCCATCACAATTTCCGTCAGTGCGTCAAAGGGCGCATTGAGATTAAGTACCACTGCGCCACCAAATGTACACTTTACATCGGATTACACACACACACACATACACATACACACACACACAAACGCATACACACACACACACACACACACACACACACACACACACACACACACACACATACACACACACACACATATACAGAGATAACACGATATAGCGGCTAATTCTCAGATGGCACCATATTGCACCATTTTGCATCTTTGGTCAAAACGCGTACAGGCCTCTTTGTCGCGTCTTGCCTTCGACTATGTCCAATCCCATCGGAATTTGGTTGAGGGGGACAATTGTCCCATTGCCTTTTTCTCCCAGGTTAAACCCTGCTAACCCCATGCAAACCGACACACATGCAGCAACGGTTAACGTCAGCTTTCGTCCCTGTCACCGATGCGTCAAAACTTTTGATTTAACACAACCCTTAGATGATCGTATCTTTCAGTTTTCAGCCTCACCAAACCCAAGACTCAGTTTTACAGCACCAGCAGTCAACTCCATCTTCTGTTAGCGTTACAGAAAGTATGAGTCCCCATGCAGTTCATCACGTTCCTGATTACGATACAGCTGGTGCCATCAGTCTTGGGCCTGTTTTTATAAGGCCAAACAAAAATATATGTTGGTTTAGAGTAACCTGACCGACCCTATTTTTTCCCAACGTACCTAAAACTTTGTTTTCATTTCTAATAAAAAAAATCCCAACTTTTGGCACATTTTGTGAACCATACCGAGACCAAGGGAAGTAACCTCCTTTAAAATCGACTAAATTTTAAAAATTAAATTTAACAAAAAAGAAAACAAAGCCGACCTACCGACCCCTTTTTGGTCACGTTACCCTAAACCAACATATAATTTTGTTTGGCCTAAGCAGTATGGTGTTGTACCGTACAATCCCTAGCAAACGCCCAGTATCTATAGCAAACGCCCACCCCCCCCCCCCCCCCCCCACTTTGGGCCAAAAGTTGTGCAGAGGGGTCACTCACTACCTAGCAAACGCCCACTCCGGTTGTTTTTTGTTTTGTTTTGCGGGAGACACATTCCACCTCGCGTCCTTCCCCAGTTGAGAATACCAGACAATGTGCAATTGCATGCATCCACAAATGGATGGATGACGAGGAACACCACCCTGACCTGGATTCAGCGTGTTCTTAGGCCAGTAGACGAGCGTCACCTCCTACTTCTGGACTGCTACAGCGCTCACAAAACCCAGGAAGTCAGTCTGGAAGCACTTGCCGCACAGCAATAGACCCTATCGGTATTCCAAGCTCTCGTAATCTCTCGCAAACTTCAGAGCATAGCAAAGCATGCGGTACAGCGATCTCGTGCGAGCTGCACAAGACAAGGTTCGAAGTTCTCGCGATGTTCAAAGCATAACAAAGAGCGTGTCTCGCGAGAGCTGCTCAGATACCGAAAAGGTCTATTTCACTTGGTCTTTGTGTCTGCAGGCAGCACAGCTTTAGCCCAGCCAGTCGATGTCGGTTTCGCCAAACCCTGCATCAGAGACTGTTGGGTTGAGTGGACTGAGAGAAGCAAGACCACCGACAGCTGCTGACAACCTCAAGCAGCCTAGAAGGCAAGACGTCATCAACTGGGTCAGCAGGGCGTTGGAGAACATCGACCTGAAACGATCGTTACGTCCTTTCTCAGGTGCGCAATTTCAAGCGCCATGGACGGTTCCCAAGATGATGAAATACTTGAGTAGTTTCCAGATGAAATCGGCGCTATCTTGTCTCGCGATCACGGCAATGGAGATGCTCCAGAAGAAGCTGAGAGTGGAGACGACAGTGAAGACGATGATGTTGACTTCGAAGGACTAGAATGAGCCCATGATCATCAACCCTACCAGATCTCCAAACAAGAGAAGAAACTGTGTTTGTGCTGACGTTATTCTGATAATTAAAAGAATCAAGGTCACTTGTGTTCTTTCAAGTTTTTCTTCTTCTTTTTTTCTATCCCAGATCGTTGATCTTTATTTGTGTAAACAAACGGTGTGTTTATTTTTCATTAAAATTGCATAAATCACATGGTTGTATCACTTTCTTTTCTCGTGAAAATGTGATGACACTTTATTTTGCAAAGGGGTGTATACCTAGCAAACGCCCACCCCCTACATTTACCCGAAATCTGTGCGGAGGGGGGTGGGCGTTTGCTAGGGATTTTACGGTATGTCTTTTCTCAAGCTTTCTCACAGTTATGATGTTCTTGAACAAACTGCATCGACATATTAGTGTCATCTTGGGAAACTTGTCCTTTCTGCTGGTAACTTGTCCTTACTTGTTTTTAGTGCATCCGTGCGTGCGTGCGTGCGTGCGTGCGTGTGTGTGTGAGTGTGTTTTTGACTTTTGTAAAGAAATTGAACTAGGTCAGACCATAAACTCGTAAGTAATATCTTTCTTATTTCTTGGCAGCGGGCCGAGAGCATGGTCGTCAAAGCTGGGAACGGTAAACTGCGATTCAGGCAGCAGCACGCAGTCGACAGGGTCACAGAGTCTAGGATTTCAGACCCCTCACACTGTCATCCTCAAAGATCAGCCCCCCCCCCCCCCCCCACCTCTCCTTGTCATCCCTCTCTCTCTCTCTCTCTCTCTCTCTCTCTCTCTCTCTCTCTCTCTCTCTCTCCATGGCTCCCCCTCTCTTTGCCCTCTTGTATGCCTCCCCCTCCTCCTCCTCCTCCCGAAGGATGTGAAATCCCAAATAGTGCCATCCTCAACAACAGAGATCAACCATCAACCATTGCATTCTGTCTCTCCGCCAATGTCCTCCAGAGACTTTAATCTCACAACCCCTCTTCCTCCACACACTCGCCATCTCAGATCTGCCCCTCCCTCCCCTGAGACCTCCAACCCCCCCCCCCCCCTCCCCTACCCCCTCTTCTCCCAGCATCTCCCCCTGTGCCCTGCAGTAAAGCAGGTAATCTGTGTGGATTAGTGCTGACGGCGGTGCCATAAGCCGCCAGGGAGGGCCGCGACCGCTGTCACTCCCCGCTTATTACGGCCCCTGGCTTCTGCCGCCTGCTTGCCTCCCTTTGCCCCTCTGCTCGCGTCTCGTGCCGCTGAAACACGACAGGCCCGCACTAATCTCGCGCCAAACTCTCGCGCTGTCTCTCACTCTGCCACCGGGACCGCCGCCATTATGTAAGCACACACTCATGACAGATTATCTGCCCTTGTCACTGATGTATTCCGCCGCGCACGCGCCCGAGACGTTTGATAGCCGAGAAATGATGGGTCTTGCTCGTAATGCAATGATGGCTGTTTGTTAAAGACAGACATAAAGATAAGCCTCGCAGGAGAGGAGGGGAAGGCTCGCCGCAATGGCTGGAACTAAACTGGCAGCAGGGCGGGCTGGTATGGAATTCGCGGCGGCACACTTCTCAGTTCTACTTTAGTAGTCAGTCAGCCCTCCCGCCTCCTCGCCTTACACACAAGCGGATAAAATATCTGCGCGGCGTGAAGTGAAATCAAATAAATTGCCTGTCGCATCCGTGCCACCACGACAGTCAAGCACTAAACAAGTAACGACCCGACTGCTGCCCGCGGCCATATTGCGCATGTACGCTTTGTATGGTCGCTGTCGGAAAAGGGGGAAAACTGCGCAGATGCCAAACATCTTAGTAACAAGTAACCGCATCAGTCCTGACTGCTGCCATCTTTGAAGGTTTGCTGCCTAAGAAGGGGGACAATATTGGGCACTTACAAAGCAAATCAACAATGTAAAACATGTTCTGCGTGAGAGCCTCAGAGTCCAGACTTTTCCTTATGCCATATCCGGTATTATCCTTGTAGCACTAGATCTGTAAAATGTGGGCACTGTTCAAAAGTCGGTGTTTTTTCTGTTCGTGGTAGTGGTGGTGGTGGAGGTGGTAGTAGTGGTGGTGTTCTTTTTTTTCTCCAGATAAGTTTTGCTGCCGAGCTTGGTGCGGCACAGTCAGTGTTTCCGCCATCGACAACACAACTCCCTGTCCTTAATACGTGTGACGGGTTTGAAGAACTTGTTCTGGTGAGGCTTGCTGTCTAAGACCACCGGAGTCAGCCGGGTGAAGGCTCCAACTTCACCTCAGGACTGGTTGGCAGCCTGGCGGCAGTGACATGTCCGCAGTCTGAAGATCACCAATTGATGCCATCCAGCAAGGCGGACTGAGATGGATATGCATGCGTTAAATGTCCTTATTGTGCCGCAGTGTCGCTTAAATTCAAAGGTCTTCTCGCTGAACCTGAGGCAATTCAACACGAATTGTCTTCTTGTGAAACCAAGTCAGTTTAGCCAGCGGATCCACGGACTCATTGCCTGGGACTGATTTCGCGGCAGTGGGCCGGCATTCAGTAATGGACTTTAATAGTTTCAGTTCAGGCTAACGAATCCGAGGAATGGACACAATTTGATACCTGCCGTTTCAGACATTTCATTGAAATGCAAAGTCAATGTGCAGGGTTAGACTGAAGGGCACGGAAGCTGATCCAGTCTTCTAGTGGTTTTAGACTTTTTTGAAAACTTTGTCTTCAACATTTAGTCAATATTTGATTATGCATTCCAGCAGACTAAGTACTGGGAGGGAGATTAGTGTGTGTGTGTGTTTGTGTGTGTATGTGTGTGTGTGTGAGTGTGTGGGTGGGTGTGGGTGTCTGTGAGCATGTGTGTGTGTGCGTATGCGTGCGTGTGGGTGTGTGTGTGGGTGTGTGTCTGTGAGCATGTGTGTGTGTGTGTGTTTGTGTGCGTATGCGTGCGTGTGTGTGTGCGTATGTGTGTGCCGCGGTGTGTGTGTGTGTGTGTGTGTGTGAGCGTGTGTGTGTGTGTGTGTGTGTGTGTGTGTGTGTGTGTGTCTGGTGTGTGTGTTTGTTTGTTTGTTTGTTATGTATTTAGATAATAAAGTTGTATTTAATTGAACTGAATTAAAAATGTATGCATCTCTGCATACGCTCATGTTGCACACACATGTGCATGCACGCAAATATGTGTCGTATGCGTGCATGCATAGTTCTCGCGCGCATAATTATGTGTATGCCGCTCTGTTTGGTTTGTCTACATACGTCTGTGGCTATGCGCAATAGAGTAAATAAAATGTGCAGGGGAAGACGTTTACAACGCAGAGAAAGACGAATGACTTTTTCTCAAGTTTCAGACACGGCTTGCCAACACCTGTGGACTGCTTTAGGCCCATAATCGTTTCTGCTTGACTCTTATTTCTGAATTTTACGGAGGTGTTGTAATTTACAACTCAACAAGAGATAGCAAGCCCCGTCGTGTCCATTGCCTATTGCTGCTGACTCCGCATGCATCACTCATATTTTTGATAACAAAAGCCGTTCAGCACAACATGCTCCTATACTCTATGACGATGTTGTTCCAGGTGAGGTATGGCGGCACTTCTAGCTCCAAAAGTGACAAATTTATATTACGGTTAATTGCAAAGCCGTTATACGCATTATACATATGTATTGTCGTGTTTTTATTGTTGTTGTTCTTTAAAGAAGCATGCAATATATACACGTATATGCTGAGCTTGTCATGTCGTGAAGTACATTTATTGCACACTATAATATGCTCAGTACCTTTTTTTTATCGAGAAGTTATTGTAAAAGGAGTGTGTAGATGTCGAATACATATTAATTGTCATTGGATATTTTATATATTGCTTGTTGTTGTTTTTTCAGAACCACAACGTGCTCATTTTATTTGTCTGCAGAAAACCACTTAGAAAAATTCAAATAAAAAAATCACACATTCTTTGAATGTAAAACTGTAAGTGCTTAAAAACTGGAGTATGATGACATATTTACCATGTATATTCTTTCATGGAGGCTTTCTGAATACGAAGGAAAGTACTCACTTGTAGTTTTACATTGTATATGATATACTTACCGCTGTTTATTAATTTCAATCAGAAGATTAGTAACCTAGAAAACTATTAATAAGCTTTTTGAAGCAAAGAACGTGGTACTATTGGTAATTCAACAAGGGGTTTTAAGAAGTTTATTACCAATGTCTCGAATTCTTTTTCCATCTTTTGGTGATTGTCGCACTCTCCTTACAAAATAGCCTTTTTGACCGATACAATTCTCCGATTTTTCTTCGAACAGAACATGTTTGTCGATATCCGCTATTCTTTTTTGCATCTCAACGCTTTTGTTCAAAGTCTTCTGTTGTTTTTCAACCCTGTCTCCGATTCCTTTCTGAACATGAAATTTGTAGTCGACATTTAAACACAAATCTTAACGCCGTTGGTGAAAGCATCCTACATTCTTCTCTTAAAATTGTATTTTTGGCCGATATCTCCGATTCTTTGTATCATATTCTACTTCCAAAATAATAATAATAATAATAAAGATAGCTTATATAGCGCCGCTTCACAAATTTAACTATGCTCTTAGCGCTGTACATCGAGATATAACAATTTCAATAATATAAATACAAAGATGATATTATCATAATACACATTTACAAATATCACTCACGTGCATACATCATATGTGGTCGGTCCATGCCTCTCATCTTCTTCTTCCATGTTTTTGTTTTAACAATATTATTCAAGAATTTCTTTCTTCCATCTTTACGCTTCTGAAAGTCCCCTTTAATCTTCTTCGGATCTTGTCTTCTATATTCTTCTCACATGCAACTTGGCGTTCTTGGTCATTATCTCCTATCCTTCTTCCAACGTTACACTTGTATAACCAATGTCTCATATTCTTTTCTTCTGCATTACACTTACAGGCGTAATTTACTATTCCTCAAAACTTAACACCCTTGACCCACCCTTTTAGCGAAATGTACGGTGTAATTGTGAATAAGTAATGGATGCATGCACTTCACTATACCATCGTGTGTGTGTGTGTGTGTGTGTGTGTGTGTGTGTGTGTGTGTATGTGTGTGTGTGTGTGTGTGTGTGTGTGTGTGTGTGTGTGTGTTTAGTTGTGTGTGGGTGTGTGAGTCATTACAACCATTTTGCAGCGTTGATGACTAATTAATATTGGGCATTATATGGGCATGATCAATCAGTTTTTCGCGGACGTGTGCATACATAATGTTTTCATAAAAAAACACACAATTAAAACTTTTAAATGCGCACATTCAGGCTTATAAATGCATAGGATTGTCCATTCATCGAGTCTTTGAGAAAGGTCATGAGAGAGAGAGAGAGAGAGAGAGAGAGAGAGAGAGAGAGAGAGAGAGAGAGAGAGAGAGAGAGAGAGAGAGAGAGAGAGAGAGAGAGAGAGAGAGAAAGAGAGGTCACGAGAGAGAGAGAGAGAGAGAGAGAGAGAGAGAGAGAGAGAAGTCGGTCATGAGAGAGAGAGAGAAAGAAAGAGAGAGAGAGAGGGTGAGAGAGAGAGAGAGAGAGAGAGAGAGAGAGAGAGAGAGAGAGAAAGAGAGAGAGAGAGAGAGATAATTTCTACATTTTAGCTCTAAAGCAGGTCCTGTATTTATATACGCTTCTGGCTTCTTTCATGTGTATGTTTTTTTCTTTATTAACAGCATGATTTCTTTACAACTTTTCTTTTGATATTGCAGGTGTTTACCCACATATTTTACACTGAACCACTCTTCAAAATATCTTCTTAAAGATACATTCCTGTCGGTGTAAACTATAACGGAATTAATTACAGACCTGTCTGGGCTTTTCAATGGGATAACAGAATCCATCCCCTTGAAGAAGAACTAAAACATCAGGTTATAGCCGTTTCCCGCGTGAAGAGTAGAATTTATTTCATTTTTACATTTAGTCAAGTTTTGACTAAATGTTTTAACGTAGAGGGGGAATCGAGACGAGGGTCGTGGTGTATGTGCGTGCGTGCGTGTGTGTGTGTGTGTGTCTGTGTGTGTGTGTGTGTGTCTGTGTGTGTGTGTGTAGAGCGATTCAGACTAAACTACTGGACCGATCTTTATGAAATTTGACATGAGAGTTACTTGAGTGTTAAGCCCTAGTTATAAAAACTAATTCATCAAAACAGCTCTCCTGTGCACACAAAGCAGCAAGGCTGAAGAATGTTTGGTATGGCCAAGTGGAAGGATGCTCTGTTTCCACGTACAAAGAGACAGGACGTATCGATGGAGATTTAAACGAAGATTTTGTCAGCTCATCCGCTAGGTTTTCGATCAGTCTGTTTGGTCGCCTCCTCTGCGCATGTTTGTGAGCGAATACGGAGCACAATGCCACTGCAAACTTGGGGCGAACTCGGGGCAAACACGGGGCGAAACGGGACAAACACGGGACGAAACGGGGCAAACACGGAGCGAAACGGGGCAATCACGGGGCGAAACGGGACAAACACGGGGCGAAACGGGGCGAAATGGGGCAAACACGAAGCGAAACGGGGCAAACACGGAGCGAAACGGGACAAACACGCCGGACGAAGCGGGGCAAACACGGAGCGAAACGGGGCAAACACTGGACAAAACGGGGCAAACACGGAGCGATACGGGACAAACACGGGACAAAACGGGGCAAACATGGAGCGAAACGAGGCAAACATGGAGCGAAACGGGGCAAACACGGGACGAAACGGGGCAAACACGGCGAAACGGGACAAACACGGGACGAAATGGGGCAAACACGGGGCGAAACGGGGCAAACACGGGACGAAACGGGGCAAACACGGCGAAACGGGACAAACACGGGACGAAATGGGGCAAATACGGAGCGAAACGGGGCAAACACGGGACGAAACAGGGCAAACATAGAGCGAAACGGGACAAACACGGGACGAAACGGGGCAAACATGGAGCGAAACGGGGCGAAACGGGGCGAAGTGAAAAGAATGATAGTGTCATGGGGCAAAAGGGAAATGGGGCCCCCAAAAAAGAAAAAAACAATTGATACCGTGCAAAGTATAGTATGGATAAATATACGGACAATATATGTGTTGTTTTTTGACGTTCACGAGAAACGTTACCAACGAAACAGGAGCAGGTTTTTATCTGGTGGTGAAGTGATCCCCGCGACGGTAAGGACATAAATATGATAGACTTGAGCCCCCACCCCCAACACAAACACGCCCCCCCCCCCCTACCCCCCCCCCCCCCCCCCCCCCCTCTCCTCGTCACTCCCCCACCACGCAGTGTCTGTTTTTTGTCAGTATCCCGCTAGGCCCGTCTGCTCGTTTGCACGTGCAGTTCTGTGCATGGTTGACGTAATGTTAAACATACCTGTCTTCCCGCCGTGTACACTACTTCAGATACTACCACGATTTAATGAACGAAAATGACATTTTACGTTCTCAGTATCAGTAGCGGCCAATAGCCGATTTTTGGAAATAACTCCGGGTTTGTTTTTGTTGTGAAAGAGTGAATACCCTTGCTTTTCCTCTGACAAATAACTTCACACATGCTCCTGTCAACGTGTTTCCGACACACACCTCGCTAGTGATTGGCCCCTCCAATGTTCCCCCCCCCCCCCCCCCCCAAGTAAAAAGCAAGGGCATTCACTCTTTCACAACCCATACAAACCCGACAGAGTTTTTATTACTTAATTCGTCTGTCAGGGACATGTTTTGTTAATACACTACAAGTGAAGTAGACCACCTTAAATCTTCTTCTTCTTCTGCGTTCATGGGATGAAACTCCCACATACACTCTTGTTTTTGCACGAGTGGATTTGTTTACGTGTATGGCCGTTTTTACCCGGCCATTCAGGCAGCCATACGTCGATTTCAGGTGACACCGTATATCAATCCATGCAGATGTTTGTTTACGTGGAACGCGTGCATACTGCCACTTGGATACATTCTACAATAATCAACAGTTGGGCTGTTTTCTTTGCAGTGCGGGAATTTTTGTTGTTGGCTTTATTTTGTAACAGAGTGCCGTAACACTACGATCACCTTGGGAGGCGAAGTGCAATCAAACAGGATTGAAAATGTTAGGGCTAATTTCTTAGCCCTATAAAAACTGTTATGCAAACCCGAAGGTTTCCATGAACATACAGACAATCGGAAACCACCAGACCCCATCACAAACAGAATTCCACAATCCACGGGTGTTGACTTAAAGGCCAACAACTCGGGTGCAGAGTCTGCTATGAAAGGAGCAGTAGCCTCCCCTGTCACAATTTTACCGATTGATAAAGGTGTTTGTATTATTTGTTTTTAATTTTATAATAGCATTATCGTATTGCACGAGTAAAACAAACAAACAAGTCGCGTAAGGCGAAAATACAATATTTAGTCAAGTAGCTGTCGAACTCACAGAATGAAACTGAACGC